>NC_143439.1:64574721-64904096 GCF_987193195.1 Phasianus colchicus | reverse complement strand
TAATGAAATGAAATCATCACTGTTTTTTGGCTCTAACAGCTCCACAGTATTTCTCTGTTTGGGTGGAACAGGATAATCTCTGAAAACCACACCCAAGTAATTCCAGTATTTCTGCTAATGTGCATACACTTTGCTTCTGTAACCTGAACTAGCATGTTCTCAGCTAGCTCAGGTATTTCTGCATGGCATTTCATGGAATAAACACATCCCAGTTGCCCCTAGGCCAAGGCTCTGTCTGATGGCAGTCATTTATGCCTACTGAAAGTATTTCTCTTTCCTTCCACTTCATCTTTGCTGAGGTCCTACTGGAGGTGATACTATGAAAAATGGACAGTTGGAGCCAAGGATATGGGAGAAGAGAGGTTTAAAGGACATCCCCAAGATCCCCTGGAAATATATATGGGAATACAGATAGTGTGAAAAAAAGACAAGGAAGTTTGAGGGATTCCTTGAAATTGAGTAAATATGGAAGTCATTCAGAGAGACCTTGAATGGTAAAATGAGTTGCAAGTACAACCCTACAGTGATATTAGCAAAAGAAGTATCTTAAGAGAGAACAAATTGCCATAGTATCTTCCCACCTCCTGCTACTGTGAGAACAAGTTTGAATTTATTTCTTCAACTGAAAGTTCAATAGTGCAGGTTGGACTAGATGATCTTAGAGGTCTTTTCTAACAGTAATGATTCTGTGATTCTATGACCATGCTCTTTTCCTATCATGATAACTACTGACAGTTAGAGATGTAGACAAGACTATATACAGAATTATGCAGCACTGTTATGTTTAAGGAAATATTGAGCATGGTAAGCTTCCAATCATGACTCTTTCTGCATGTGCAATGTTCCATAAAGTGGCTCAACTGATTTAATTCCCTCTTTGCCATCTCATGGATGAGCCTTTCTGGGCTCTGCCTGGGAAAAAGAAGAGGAAGGGTGAGTCCAGGATGCACTTCATGTGGGATCTGCTATATCATGCAGATATTCGGTGCTAGTTTGGTCCTCCACTATGCACATATAAATTTTGAATGATTACAGGACTCATAACCAGTGAGAAAGTCCCAGCAATGACAGAGTTTTTTGAGATGTATGTGACCTTCAGAAGTTCTATGGTTAAAAGAACTGAAACCGCAGTAAATCCCCATCATTCCTGAGAATGAGGTAACTTGAAACTTCCCAGTAGCATGCAATGGCTTTATTGATTCAGGTTAACTTTTCAGTTAGGATTAGTGAATTAATACTGGAGATTGCTGTTTCACAGGAGTGTGCATGTAGACATGAGTCAGCGGAGTCATTCTAACACACAGCAATCTGGATGCTGTATTTATCCATTCACATCCTACAGATCCGTGTTTGGTTGATCTGCGTGAACCGACAACAGCATAAAGTGGTTACCAGACCATTCCATGACATTGGGTCACTCTGTACAAACTAACATGGCCCTTGGGGTGTCTTTGAGGACAGCCTGGCAACAGCTGTGATCTCTGGGTACTTACTGTGGAAATGCATTGTGGTCTGACTCAGGATAGAAATGAGGGTAACGGCCTTTGGTTGGTATCAAATGGACAGTGGCTTGCATGATAAAAACCACCACAAACATTTTATTATAGCCTGGATTAAAAAAAAAAAAAGAAGAAGAAAAACAACAAACAAACAAAAAGGACAGTTTTTTGCCTGTGAAGACACTGGGATTCTAGCGAACTGAAAATAGACATACGTCTCAGAGAACAGTTGTTCACAGTCCCAGTAAGTTGTCGTTGTGTTGTATGTAAGCAGAATGAACTGGAAATTTCCGATATTCTTCCTTTTTCCATTTCTAAATCTTTACCATTTTGCAAGCAGCACATATACATTAAGCAATATGCTCTTCTATTTCGGAATTTTTGGATTTCAGTTTGGATTGATTAGTCTGGATGTTTTTCAGGGAAAAAAAATTAGATGTGCTTCTCTATGCTGCCAAAAGGCACATCTGTGATAAAACTCCAGAAAACAAACCAAAACAAAAGCACTGGACTTGCAGCATGGCTGTATTTGACTCTTACTTCCAGTGTTCAGTGTTCGCTTTTCAAAAAAGTAACACTGATTCAGAGTACCCACTGCAGTGCCAAAAGCTAACCCACAAGGTGGGGGAGGGTGAAGGGAGAGGTAGAAGCATTTTGCAGATGGAAGACTGTGTGCATTATTCAGACTTTAACATTACTTGCATTCATGGAGCAATGCCCTTCTGTCTGGGACAGCATCACAGGCACACCTCCTGTTTGGCAGGATGAATGAAAGGCATCTTACAGAATCTGTATGTGAGACCATTAGCCTGACGTCCAAGATACTGCAAAAGCTCTGCTGATAAACCACACCTCTTGAAGGAGACTGGTATTCTTACATCATCGACACAAGCAAAGCCCTCAAACCTGGGCAAATAAGGCCTTGTCTGAAGACTACTCTCCTTGCCAGTACTTTCCACAGTTGCTACCCAAGGGAAGCAAATGCAGGGAATATCTTGAAAAAAAAAAAAAAAAAAAAAAAAAGACTATCTCATCATTTAAAAGGTAATTTCATGAGTTTGGGTGTGGGTTTTGGAATTGGTGCACTGCCCAAAACAAAGTCACAGTCATTATCTTGCAGTTCTCATGAGTAACTCTTTGACTGTTTCTACAGTGGAGGGCTGTGCTGTTGACCCTATTTTCCAGAAGAGTATATACTCAGGCATGGAAAAGAAAGGCAACTTGGTCAAGGCTGTGGAACAGGGCAAAGAGAAGAGTCAAATTAAAACAATTCTGCTACCTTGATATCTTTACATATAGACAGCACAGCCTTACCAGAGGATCCTTTATGCATCTATGGATGGAGACAAAATTAGTCAACAGGGATTCACCTGACCACCTGTAACCTCATTGGAACCAACTGCAGTGTTGTTCTAACGTAAGAAAACACAGGTTTTCAACATCCTTGTTATTGTTTAACCCCACCAAGCAGCTCGGCACCACGCAGCCGCTCACTCATTATCCTCAGGCGGAATAGTGGAGGTAAAAGAGAACTCATGGTTGACATAAAGACAGTTTACCAGGTAAAGCAGAAGCCACACATGCAAAGTGAAAGATTTCATTCACTGCTTTCCAACAGCAGGCAGATGTTTATCCACTTCCAGGAAAATAGGGCTCATCGCATGTAATGTCTATTTAGGAAGACAAGACTCCGAATGTTTGCTCCTTCCTCCTTTATTCCAGTTTTATTGCTGAGCATGATGCCATATGGCATGGGATGACCCTCTGGTCTGTTTGGGTCAGCTGTACTGACTGCATCCCCTCCAAGCTCCTGGTACAGCCCCAGCCTCCTTGCCAACAGAAGAGCACGAGAAGTAAAGTCCTCGGCTCTGTGCAAGCACTATTCTACAACAACAAAGACATTGGTGTGCTGTAATAATTGTCATCAAAAATATAGAACACAGAATCATATGAGCCTTTGTGAAGAAAATTAACTCTATTTCAGCCAAAATCATGTCAATACTGAGACCTTGAATAGCCATAGCCTCTGAATACTCAGTCAGGTGCCATGAAATTAATGGATATTGGCTTATTGGTGTAGAAGGAACTATTTGCAGCGAAGTTGCTTTACTATACAACTTCAACTCTTCTAACATTACTGTTCACGGCTTTCTATTTTACTGCTTTGTGAGTTTGTGAGTCTTAAAGTCTTTTACTGAAGCATTTTGGATTGGTAGTCCTTCAAAACACAGACTTGCCAAGTCCATCTTTGAATAAATCTCATCAGTTGTGTGGGTGTATTTGGAAATAACCCAAAGCAATTCTCAGCTGAATTGCGTAAGTTGAACGTAAAACAAAAATACATAGGATGGGAAAATTTTGTAACCTTTAGGTAAAGGAGAGCAGGGGGAAGAGTGAGTAAAAGCATATTAAGCATAAATATGATGTGATCATAAGACACTAAACTGAATGCTGTGCGTACAGAAAATAAAACTACATTGTTAGCAGTAAAATGGACCTGAAAGTTCAGGCTCCCCCCTCTTACAGGATAATAGGATATTGTGGAGAATCAGGAGGTCTCTAGTACAACCTCCTTTTCATGGTTGAGTCAGCTACAAGGTACTTCATCTTGCCCTCCCCTTTGTACATCTTTATGACTAATGCATTTGAACAATACTTTCTTGACAGCCCTCTTCCTCATGGTTGCAAGAGCAAGGAGGATGAGAACGTTGGGGAACATACTAATGATTAAAAAGACCTGGGGACCTTATTTCTCCTTCTCAAAGTCAGGATGAAATAAATCATAACAATTATTACTTTGGCTAAAGCAGTTCAGAAATCAGTGCCCATCATATCCAATTGGAGCGCCATTTTAATTTCACTGAAGTATTCTCGTGGGACCCTTCTGTAGGAGAACACTTATCCAGGCAGTCTAGCACTTCTGCTCCACTCACAGTGGCATTGCCCTCACATGCTCCTCCCACTGCAAGCTGGAAACAGGAGGACAAATGACACTTGACACTTTCTTTACTTACCTATCCCGAGAAGAGAGATCATGGGTTGGAACCAAAATACCAGGGAAGGTCGTGTCTCCCCCCTGCCTGGCTGCCTTACATGTTCCTGCAGCTTAAATACACATCAGCACAATCTGAGAAACCCAAGACAGGGAGGAAAGCATGTAAATTCCAGCTGGGCTAAGGGATGCTAACAGATGTACAGTACAAATTATTTCTTAGCACCCTTGCTGTGATTGCTAATTCTGTCCAAGATTTCCAGGCCGTTATGAAGGGATAATTATTCACATAGCCATGAAGATTCTGGTCTGAATACTCTAGGACTGTCATGCTTCTATGTCCCAAACACATGCCTGTTTGATGATCTAAGCTGAGGCTGGGTTAGTCAAACTACAACTTTTAAAGTATTTACACACTCCCTTGCGTTCCCAAAGGTTTTTTCACAAGTGCTTGGATGATATTTTTAAGTCCTTAAAAAGATACGATACTCAGAAGCAACTAAGCACTTTCTGAAAATTGGGCTATTAGGGCAAGAAGATCTTCTAGACTGGGCAACCAGGAATTATGATATGCCAAACTAATCACTTAGGAAAGACTCTAAGGTCCATACAGTGTTTGAGTTGTATTTGAAGGTAGACCTCAAAGACAGCAGATCAATGCTTGAGGCATTAACACATTTCGTACAAGGAGGTTCTTCAGTTAGGATGGGAGTGTCAGAGCTCTCAAAAACAGGAACAAAAAATTATGCTATAAAAATTATTATTTTTTGAAAGACTGTCTCATGTTGGAAAAGGACAGAATTTTATATGTATTTAGTAGCTCACTTGCTATCAGTCATACGTTATTTTTGAAAATTCCATGAACAATACCCAACTGCCATCAGTCTTTGTGTAAAGTAGATATCTAAGAAGTACTTATTTGCACCTTTTAAAAAGCACAATTAGAAAACCAAGTTCTATAGTATTGTGCTTTAAAATTAGGCTGGAAAGGCTATAAACTAAATTTAAGGTATCCAGTTGTCATTCTACTACCATATCAAATACACCAGTCTGCATTCTGCTGAAGGTTGAAACTTGGAGTTTAAAAAAAAACAAAAACCTACCAAAAACAGCAGTGCTAGTAAAGCATTATAAGTTTAATTTGCGGAATTCAGTAACCATTAAGAAAAACTTGGTGCAGGGTTCCTGCTAGGAAACGAATCGAGCTTTCCACCCCGGAAAAGACAAACTGTTCTTCATCAGATTATCAAAAAGTCAACAGGAGATAATGATATCAATGCAATTTCATGTCAGTCAATTAGTTATTGTTCCTGCCCTAAATAGAATGATTATTTCCATGTTATGCTTGTTGTTAGCTAATAACTGTGGTGACAGATGTCTAGAAATAAGGCAGCACTCAGGTGGTTTCCAGGCAGAGCATTTCAGATAGCTGTCAGAAGAGCATTTCTCAAGGTACTAATACAAAAATTAATTTGCATTATTCTGCATCATATTGTTCCAGTGGTTTTGGGGGGTTTCCTTAGCTTTGTTGTTGTGAATAACTAGCGCTTCTCTGATGCTTGCTGAGCACAATAACAGGAAGCACCTCATTTCCTTTAAAGGAGTAGCTCTAATTACCTATAAGAGTATGATTCCTGTCTTACTTTGATTAAAGTTTTTATGCCATGCCATCCAAGTTGACCACTTGAACATGGCCATAGATTCTTCACATAGTCAAACACGGCGGCACTTCCACCCCCAACTTCACATTCAGCACTGAATGTGCTACTGAGTGTTCCACTGCCTTTGTTGGACAGGCCAAATGAAGACAGAATTCATTCTCATACAAGGATCCCATGGCAAAGTCATTCATCTTCTCTGTGTTGCATTTCAACAGCTAGTAAAGCAGAGGTGTTAGCATTCATTTGCACAGACTGGACACTTTTCTATTGGGTGCAATATCTCTTAAAATGTTATGAGCCTTTTTCCTATGTTCTTCATAGAAATTGAGGAAATTCAACACCACTCATGTTTCAGCAGGATACTTCTCTCCTTCATCAATGCTCTCCAAAGGAGAACTGTGTTACTCTTCAATCATATGAATCAAACACAGAATCACAGAATCAATCACAGAATCACAAAATGGCTTGGGTTGAGTTCGGACTTTAAAGTTTATCCAGTCCCAACCCCATGCTGTGGGCTGATTGCTCCCATCAGACCAGGCTGCCCAGGGCCCCATCCAACCCAGCCTTGAATACCTGCAGGGACAGGATGGGGTAGTCTCAACTTCTCTAAGGAACCTATTCCAGTGCCTCACCATTCTCTTCTAGTAAAGATTTTCCTCCTAATACCTAATACCTAATTTAAATCTTTCCTCTTTTAGTTTAGAAGCATTCCCCCTTGTCCTATCACTGTCTGCCTGTGTAATAAGTTGTTCTCAATCTTTTCAATAAGCTCCCTTTGAAATACTGACAGGCTGCAATGTGGTCTCCCTGGAACCATCTCCAGGCTGAACGACCCCAGCTCCCTCAGACTTTCTGTTAAGTCATTGCCTGACTCAAGTCTGACCGCATTCTTCTTTTGTAAAATGAAATGAAAAAAAAAAAAAAAAAAAAAAAAGTGAAAATTTCAGTATGGAAAGACAAAAAAAAAAAAAAAATTACACTTTTAGACTTCTACTTTACCTTCTTTTGGTGCTAATTTCCCTTCTGAGAGCTGAAAGGACTGGTTTGTCTTTAGTCTCTGGTACTGTTTTGCTTAAATTAGAGGTGATTTATTTGTGGATTTTTTTATGTGGCTTATTTCCTATGACCTGGACTGAGTCCTCAAAATTCATTTTCTTTAGATATTTGACTCTAATTCAAAGGTGTTTTGGCTAGAAAGGAGAAATTACGAAGGTGGAAGAGTGTAGTTTTACATAATGCTCCTCACATCACTATCTTCCTTCCCTACTCTCCATCTCTCAATAAAATGGCATTTGTGTCTCATTTTCTTGCCAAGACTGTTCCTCATTCCTGTCATACATTCCTTAATTTTATATAAATACCAAGAAAAATACTGCAGACCTCGCATGGGCAAACCTCCCATTGAAACTAATGGAAATGTTACCTGAGTAAGGTTCTACGAGCTTGGTCCTCCACTAGTAAATCAAAGGAAAGGAAAAAAGTCACAGAGAAACCAAAACACTCAGTGTTCTTACTTTAAAAAAGAGGGTACAGGAGGTGGAGGAAGGTAGAGGTATGGTTTTGGGGTGGTTATATTTAGAAAAAAACTGTGTTTGGTGTTGCTGCCAATATGAGCACATGGAGTTTCAATTTGTGGTTTCTCTTTATGCAGTACATTTTGAAATTGGAATTTAAAACAAAATATACATCTCTGTGTCTGAGTGTATATATAACAATTTGTCATTTCTTGGCGGGAATTTGAAACTATTTTTAGTACTCAGAAATAGTCTTCTCTTCCTTTCCTTCACCTCACCCACCATCCCCCTTCCAAACTACTCTTTAATCAACCTTACAAGATTGTTAGAACTTTCCAAATTCTTTAAGGAAGGAAAATAGTGACAGGAAATTAATAATTACTGAGGAATGAGGCTATATTTTCATTTTCTAGCCCCTTTGGAGTTAAATGTTAAGTTAAAGCAATTTGTCCAAAAGTTGAACAGAATGTTACCTGCAGATTCATTTTTAACAAATTCCATTTAAGAACAATGTTCTCAAAAGACATAAATATCACTAAGAGGATCAGGAAATCCTTCTAAATCCAAAGCACTTGTGCTTTATATAAGTGCTTGAATAAGAAAATCCTTCCCATGGGAGAGGTCTAGCAGTGGAGATATGCTATTCTTCAAAAGCAAAAGCATGAACACCATCATAGTGTCGGGCTGGGTGGGACCCTGGGCAGTCTGATAGAGCTGTAGGTGTCCCTGTTTGTTGCAGGAGAGCTGGACTAGAGGATCTTTAAAGGTTCTTTCCAGCCCAAACGATTCTAGGATTCTATAATGGCTAAAAATGGAGAGTTAGGGAAACATGTAAAGACAAGAAATAAGAGAGTAAATATTGCTGTGTCTCCCTACAGGATCCTCAAGCTTTAAGACTTTGTGGTCAATGGATTTCCTAAACCAGTGACTGCTGTCAATATACGCAGTTAATATTTGGTTGTTTTTTCCTTTAGAATTTGGTCTGCTCCCTTTTTGAAGCTACTGCATCCTGTGGCAAAGATACCCACAGCTTAACTCAGTGTTGTATGAGGAAATGGCTCCTCCTCTTGCTTTCAGAACTGCTACCTCCTGGTTTCAGGGCAGATCTTTTATTAGAAAAGATAGAGAGCTGTCATTACTTATTTGCTTCAATATTTTTATGGGTGCCACATCATACCTCAGAAGTCTCTCTGTACATTTTCTTGTTCTATGTTAGGCAAGACAAAGTTTTTAGATAGTTGTAATTAGTATTTTGAATCAGAATTAGTTGTGTAGCTAGAAATACTAAAATGACTTTTCATCCCAGCACTTTCTTTACTTCTTTGCTGCTTTTGTTTAAGATTTGGGGCAAGCTCAATAGTCTGTTGATTTTATTTTATTTTATTTTGCAATTCTAGCTGATTTAATAGGAGACATGATGTCCATCTACAATTCCTGTCTACACTCATTTACAACTACCGTGGATTTAAGTCTTACTACATGCTTTAAGAAGGAGAATTTGGAACTGCACACAGATGTGTTTGTGTCACAGATTTATAAAGTACTATGAAGTTGGTTGTTGTGGATTTTTTTCTACATTCTTCTCTAAATAGCTCTTACATTCAAGCAAAGGAGTTTTTTTTTCTTCTACTGAACACTGAGTTGCTTTTTATAGAACTACCTGCTATCATTCCAAGATCTTTCCCAAAGGGTAATAGCTTAGAGCACACCTGAAGAGCATATCATTATATATGCTAATTTAGTGTTGTTTGCTTAGGTGCAATACCTCTGATCTTTCAATTCTGAACTTCATCCTGCATTTCTTTTCCATCACAACTGCAGAGCTGATTGATTGCAAATCTTCATAGCTGAGCTATACTTTTTTTTTACTCTGAGTGGTCGTGTCACTCATATTTTCGCTAGACTGTGAGGTCATTTATATATTTGTTGCACAGTTCAAGTACAAGCAGAAGTTATTTTGAAAGTCTACTGACAAACGTTCAGGAACTATCATGATTTGCTACTCGTTTCCTACTGTTTAGTCAGATATATACCCATATTAAGGTCTATCCCACAGCTGGTTTAATAGACTTTGATGAAGGTCTTTGCAGATTGCACTTTAGACTTAGTCAGTCATTTCTCCCTTGGCCATGTGCTCATTGAATCCTTCAAAGCATGCTGTTTCCCTGTTAGAAAAGCTGGATAGATTATTTCCTACCACTACCCTCCAATTTTATTTATTTGTGTGTTACGATTTATTTCTTATTATAATTTCAATCAACTTGCTTGCCACATGTTCCTAACTTAGCGTGTTATTAATTACTGGCATCACCTTTGTAACTTTCCATTTCTGTAATGCAAAGGAAGATTTAAATGAGAGATCACACACAGCCAAGAGATCCATTATTTCAGAACTGCCTTTCCTTAGGACCCCTTAATGAACACCATGTGATGCTTCCCATTTGTTTCACTTATTTTTTCCTAATTTGTTCCGTTTTTCATACTTGAAGTTGAGGCAACCAAAGCATGTATTAAAGCCTCATGGTGAATAAAAATGGAAAAGAAAAGGTGATTTGTCTTTTATGTTGTTACCTTTTCTCACTTCTCCATTCACACATTTGCTGTCTACTGGTCTGAATGTCTCTGTGAGGCATTCATTGTTAGGAATTTTTTGGGGGGGGAGGTTTCTTTTTTAAAGTTGGTCCTCCCCAGTGCCATCGCTCAGCTATTCTACATATATAAGTTGCTCTGAAAGTAATGTCTCCAATTTATTTCCATGGAAACTACAACAAATAATAAAATAGGAGGCATTACTTTCAGTGTAGCCCTTGTATGTTTGTTTCTTTGGTCTCTATACACTACATTCTGATAGGTAATGCGCATTTGATCTGAACAGTCAGTAAGAAGGAATCCTCACAATTCTTTCATCTTCAAGTAATCTTTCTGCTTCCTACTGTTTTATGCCTCAAATAAACTGGAACGAGCATGTCCCTCACCAGTTGCATCCCAGCCAATGTAGTTTTATAATTCTTTACCTAACTTGTCAATCTGTCTTCATATTTTTGTTGCTTTTATTTGAGTTCCTTCAAGTACTCAGCTACCTGTGAGAACTTGTGTTCCCGATAGATCTGATGTTGACATTTAGCTCTGCTTCTGACAAATCCTCTGAAATGCAGGTAAGGTCTCAGCACGTTTGAATAGAAGTCTCCTCAGAGATGTCAATCACCAGAATGGCTCAGGTCCATGCACTCCTGTTTGTGCCTTCAGACAATGTCACACCACCATAAAAACAAGAGAACACCTGAATCTGTTCTGTCTCCAAGCACCATATAAAAAGGTATTAAGGCAAGAGCAACGTGGCCCCCAGTTGGCACTGAAACATGACCCAGATGTATATGGTGCCAAAAAAAAAAACAAAAACAAAAAACATTTAAATGCTTTGTTTTTCTGTTTTTCCTGTGTCACTTTGTCTATATCGCTCCCTTCAATGAGTACTATATTATGCTGTACTTAGAAAGTAGAACAATTTCAATAGGAAAGATTGAGGGTAGAGGCTGATGGCCGATACATACATGACCTAGACTTAACTCTCTGATCTGAATTAGGCAGACTGAAGGCCTGGATTTATGCCATTGCAAGTGAGGTCTTTGACCTCCCTTGTGCTATTGGCAGTGCTTGGACATCACAGGGAGATGGGTTGGTCTCTTCATTTGTTCAGAATTTCCATCTCTGACCTGGTACAAAGTGTAGCTGGAATTTATTTTGGAAACTTTCATATCTGATGAACTGGCATTTTCATCTGGAAAAAAGTTTTATCAAAAGCATCCTGGCTTGCGAGCAAATGACTTGGGAAGGTGGATACATTTCTCAAGAATTTTGAAGAAATTGCATTTAAGGCTTTTCAGACTGGTTTATTCTTTGTGTCAGTGAACCTTGCAGCTCTAAAACAGGCAGGTCAGACACTGCTACTGGCAACTCACTGGATAGAAAAACCCAGCAATATGATGAAATTCACCCTGCAATATTCACAAACATAGGTCAACAAGAGGCTAAATGGATTCATAGGTTTGGCAAATGAGATGGAAACTCTGAAGATTACTGACGGGCTAACATCATAATATCAAGAAATGACTCTTCTGAGTATCCATGGAAAGTGTACAGCAAACTCCAGGAAAATAAACTTTAATGTGAAGCAGCCATCTGTCCAAAGTCTGGATTTATGTTTCAGCTGAGCTTTATAAAGTGTTTTAAGAGCACAAACTCTGATGTACAAGCTTAGTTTCCTTCAACAGGTGTTAGCTGTGTTGGGTGAAGATACTGGGATCTACCGTGCTGGATAAAGCACTGCAGCTACGAGATGTAAAACAATGGCCATTAGGATATAACCAATTTCAGAAAGAATTGGAAATACAGGTTCTCATGTTTAGGATTAAAGTTACACGTATGGCACTTTAGCACAGATAGTGATCAACCTACACGAGCTGTTTGGTCACTTTGCAGCATTTCGCACAGTTGCTAGAAATGGACTATGTGCTTTTTTGTTGTATAAAACTTTTCTAAGCCAGTACTCTGTATCAGGAAAACAGCAATATTTGTGAAGTTAATAGCATGTTCCCCAGCAGTCCTTTCTCAAAAAACGGAAGAAACAGAAGGTATTTTAGGGATCTCATTTGTTAGTTTCGTTGAGCACTCGAGTACTTCACACTTTGGATCAAGCAACATAGATAGATTATCCCCATGCCATGAAAACAGAATTCTGTGTCTGTTTATGAATTAAAATGCTCCTTCTCCAGGTAAATGCTCTTCACAACAGAGCTGCTTTTGAAAATTTTCACTTTACAGTACATGTGTTTCACTGAAGAAGTAAAATGCCACTGTATTTTACATGAGAAATGGTAAAATTGATGGTAGTTTTCAGGAAAAATATATATATCATTCACAAGAAATGCACATATGCATTTCACTGGGAAAAAGGTCAGCATCTCTGTGTGTGAAAAACTGGTGCTATGGAATAGACTCAAGTCCTACAAGTTCTTATGCTAGATCTTTTTCTCAGGCTTCTTCTGTTCAAATCCTCTACCAGATTCAATGTATTAAATATTATTTCCTTAAATATTATTTCCTGTCTTTAGTGAATCTTCAACTTATCTGTTGTCTTGGGAGACTGGCAACCTGTATGCAGATATCACACTGAGTGACATGGTTTACTGGGCAAGGTAGTGATGAGTAGATGATCCTAATGGTCTTTTTCAACCTTAATGATCGTATGATTCTATGATTTAGCAGAAGGCTGGGATAAAAGAGTAAAAGTGTTGCTGAACAGGATGTAAAGTTGTGCTCCCACACTGCCAGGTATTATTTCACATCCTGACCAATAGCTTTCAATTTTCTATTTCTCAGATCAGTCCTCTATATCAAGTTCCTAGACCCATACCTCTTAGCTGAAGAATAATATACGCATGTACCTATTAAGAATATGTATGAAAAAAATTGTTGGCATATCATAGAATCATATACTCATTCATGTTGGAAAAGACCTCTAAGATCATCTATACATTTGATACTTTGCTACATAAGATACTTTGACATTAAAGGCGCCCAGTATTCAGCTTTAAACACCTGGTCTGGCAGGCTGTGCTTGCTCAGAAGCAGTGTAGCAGCACTGATTTATAGGCTGTGGGAGTGGGAGTGAAAGAGGATCCTCACATCCAACACAACTGAGAGGTTGCTTAGTGCTGTGTCAGTCTGGATTTCACAACGTTGCTTCCGTCATAAATACGTCTTTATATCCTTGTTGGATCGCTTCGTGTTAGAGCCTGTTTAAAGTGAATATAGCCTCGTAGTGTTTGAAAAATCACAGTGACAAAGCAAAAACTATAAAATCAAGCATAGCTGAAGTGTTTGTTAAAGCTGGAGCCAACCTGGCACACTTGCATTTTATTCAGCCTTGATGCTGGAGTAATTCCTTCCAGGAGAAAACCAAAAAAAAGTCTGAACCTCAAGAGGGAAAACAATTCAGCACAGACTGAAGGTATTTCAGACAGTACCAGAAGAAAAACTCCACATGAAGGGAGCAGTTTTAAGTAACATCTGCTTTAAGGTTATTTCCACAGAATTTCAGGGCTGCCACTTTCTGTGATGAAATGTTATTCCTGTTCAATACGCCAATTTTTTCAATCTTATATGCCCAAAGTCAAGCCTTTCCATAGGAGTCTGTGTTCCTGACACCTTTGAAAACCAGAATTGCTTTCGTGTAGGAACCAAAATCCAGACTTTCAGGTGACAGAATACCAGTTTGTAAATGAAAGCATGTGTTTATAATGCTTTTCCTTCTTAGGAAGGAACTTATTTTTAATACCAGGGGCCAACATCTATGAGGTGCATTTGTTCAAAAATTCGTAGAGACCACATCAGCTCTCAAACAGGAAGAATCTAAAGAAAGGAATTAGCAGAAGTGGATGTGGTGCTTTCTGACAGGCAGCCAAAGGAGGTGAAAACAAGAAGCTAGTGCAAAAATAGATCTATTCTTAAATTGAAATGTGCACAATTCTCATTTCTATCACTGCATCTTGGGTTAAGCCACTATTGTGTCACAGTTTAAAAATCCAATAGCCCTAGGCTCAAAGAGCCACCCATCTCACCATAAATTAGCCTGTATTGAGCAATACCACAGCAGAGGCATTTCTGCTGATATTAACCCCCTTCCCTTCCCAACATGACTGGGATCTGCATGAGTGTGCCCACTGATGTCCATTTCCCAGAGAGGTTGTGGAGTCTCCTTCTCTGGAGATGTTCAAGACCCACCTGCATTCCTACCAATGAGATCTGGTCTAGGGAGCGTGCAGGAGGACTGGACTAGATAATCTCTAGAGGTCCCTTCCAGCCCTTACAATTCTGTGAATCTGTGAATCTGTGAATCCCAAGCCCTGGGGCACCACCACAAGCCTCACTGGAGATTTCCCTCTGTCTTGACCTGATTCACTCTCTTGTTTTTACAAACACGGTGATATTCTGGAAGGGAATTTTTACCACTGCATAAAGTGGACTCAGAAATGCATAGGTTCCCATTTCCTTTGCATACAAATCTTTGCTTGTGCAGACCACATAACCATAGTGTGTACCTATTTCCTGCAGTGAGTGAGTAAATGTCTTGCAAGAACAGTGTAAGAAACCACATTTGAAAATTCAGCCTGAAAGTGCAGACCTGTGCTGAAAATAACCTCTGCAGATTGCCAAGGGAGAGCTGTCCTTTTGTCACAGCATCTCATGGCCTCAAATATTCCTCTGGCAGACAGGCTTCTCTTTCCAATCTGTTCCTTGTTGCCTGGGTGGGGATGATGCCCTGAAGGGAAACCGCTTGTTCTGAGTGTCTTCCCAGCCCTGACATCTCCAGCAGCAACCATTCTACAAATGGAAGATAATTAACAATGCTTTTGGTTAGGGATAATCCAGAAGAGTTTTCAGCTCTGTGCCTAAGAGCTACATTTTCAGGGCCAGCAATATTCTACGCAGTGTGTTCTAGACATGCTCAGTGAGCTGTAAGCACTGAAGCATTATTCCTTATTCATTTCCACACCTCTCTATTGCTAGAGGGGGACCACTGTTAAACTCTCTTCCACTGAAGACCAGGGTCAGCACATTCATAGAATCATCAAATCAGTAAAGTTAGAAAAGACTGTGGAGTCATTTGGTCCAGTCATCTACCGATCACCACCATGCCTACTAAACTATGTCTCCAGTGCCACAATAGATCCACACTGAACCAAGTGTTTATTCACTTGAGGACAGGGAGTAGAATTACGCTCAAGAAGTGTACCTGAGTAATTACCACTTCACTTATGCTGTCTGCCCAGGTCTGGGCTGAAGTACCCAGGCTGCACACTGCGTGTACCCAGAGACCTCCCATCCACAGGCAGGGAGCAAAACAAAGAGCCTGCAAAACCTCTGCTTTGCTCCCCTCATCCCAAAAATTTACCATCCACCTCCCTTGTGCCAAAACGGGAAGAAAAGAAGAAGGCATGTATTGATGCTACTATGGGGGACAAGGAGGCATGGCTACGGTGTTTCTGAAGCAATTGCTGAGATGGTGTGGCTTTGGCAACCTGTCAAAAGGCACAGCAGGCTAATATAGACCCCTCTTTTCTTCAGAGCCACCTCAGAAGCAGCTATTGATTCTTTAGGCAGTAATATTCATCTGGCATCTCATTCATTCCAAGTTAATTGCTTAAATGGGTGGAAAAGGAAATTTGTGAAACGAAATGTGCTGCTGCATCAGGCATAAAGGAAACTTCGTCCCTATTAAGCTGGAAATGCTTCCCAAAGACAACACATAGGCTTCACTGTGCCGAGGCACTTAAGTTCAATTCTTCAGTGGGGCCACTGTTTAAAGAGAGCATTACTAACTCGGTCACAGCAAGCTTCTGTATTTCAACTTCCCAGTCACTCAGTTTACTCTTAAGGATGGTTTTCCCCTACAGCTTAAAAATATGGCTTTGGAAAGAATCACTAAATAAGTAAATACTTCAGCCTAGTAGGGTTTTCTTTCTAGATCCAAACCCTGGCATGGATTGAAGTCTTTCAACTATCTGTCCTATCTGTTAAGGATACTGCTCTTGGTATTAATTGGCATATTGTTTAGAGAAATAACACATTTTCGTGAGGGAAGGAAAAAGCATTCCAAATAAGCTGTTGATCAAACACAATTTTTATGCGTGTCAGCAGCTTGGGAAGAAGAAGGAGAAAGGAGTAGTTTCATTTTAAACATTTCTGTGAAGAAAAGTTCCAGTTTACATTGCCATGAATTTCTCTTTCAGAGTGCGTCTCATTTTCAGGATGCAATTTTGTGCTTCCTTTCACAGCAGACTTTTTTCACAATCTATACAGCAGTCTTCTAAGAATTGACTGTTTCACCACTCTAAATAAAGCTATTTTAGTACCTTGCGTGTGACATTAAACCATAAAAAATGCCTTAACTGAAGAGACTATAACACTGGAGTTATTAATTATTGATAGCAGTTGGCAACTGCTTGAAGGAGCTCATGTAATATTTTTGTTAATTATCAGTTTTTAATGCCATTTCCATTTGTGGTTCCCACCATATTGTCTCTCTGTTAGGTAAGTTTACGGCCACTCCTTTTCCTTGACAGTCAGGCTCAAGAAAGGTCTGTGCAGTGCTGAAGGGCTTGATCCAGGGTACCATCTGAGTCTGCTGCCATTAGCTTGTGAAAATTGCCATTAGCTCGTGAAAATTGTGAGCAATTTTCTCCATAAAAAACATTCAAGTGAGATTTCAGTCCTCTTTTGAGTATTTTTGCTTCCTCAGCTCTGGTATTGCTGTGTGACAAGCCATTCACTCCTTACACCTTAGCTGTCAGTAGCCTCAAGGAGCCAACACAGTCAATGACTGCCAAAACAGAGACCTACTGCCATGGTCCTCAAGGCTCTCCAGCTCAGTGGCAACACAGTAAATATGCACTGCCATCTCCTGCAGCTTCTCAATCCAGAGATCCAGGTCCAAGGTTTTGGTTCAGGGACTAGGTTTGCTGTGAGATGGCACCATATCACTGGAGGAGAAGTGCCTCTTCAGTTCAGTGTTCAACTTTCCTCTAAGGAGCCTGAAAAATAGCATGATTGTTTTGTTGTTTTTTTTTTTTTTTTTTTTTTTGTTGTTGTTGTTGTTAGTTTGTTTTCTTTTTGGTTTGCTTGTTTGTTTGTTTTAATGAGAATTGCACATTGTTGTACCTCGGATGAGATACAAACCACTGTCAAATTTGGCGAGTTAATTACTTGCAGAGATTATAGGGACAATCAAACAGGGACATGATTGCATGGTCAGCCCAAAAGTTAAAAGTTTGAATCAGTTAAAGATGATAAGAGAGTGAGAAAAAAAGGAGGAGGAAGTGTAAGAGCTAAGGAGAACTGTCAGAGGGTGAAAGGGAACAAGGTGAATATGGAACAGCCAGGCTAAGAGAAGCATCAGTGAGTTCTTGAAAGTGGCAGAACCAGCTTGGTGCAGTTCAGTGAAAATCTGTTGTGAATTCAAGGCTTTTGCTGCGGCCTTGACAAAACAATCCTTAAGCTCAGTATTCTCAAATACTCTGGCACAAAAACAAACAAAAAACACCCTTTTACCTGCTTTCTCTGTACTGAAACACTTGATTTTACTGCTATGGAGGGAGCAATATGGATGATGATAGTGGTATCTTGTGCCCAAGCAATGGGAATGCTGCATCCTCACCAGCTGACAATCTTCACTGATGTTTAGGAAAGGGAAACCTGGCAAAAGTCTTCTGGAAAAACTCTCCCATCCAGTTCAGTGGGTTTCTAATTCCAGTACTGCTCCTGAGATTTGCCTCCTGAACAATTGCTGTGTTACTTTCTGCATACCAATACAAAGCTAGAAGTGTCCACAAGGCTCTCTTATAAGAAAACAAGGAGTCTGACAGAAAATAAAATATTTAATATTTCTTTTTGTACCCCTAGCAACTTGTGTTCTTCAATTCAGTTGCTCACTCCCATTCCTTTGGCACATTTTACACTTGTTAGTGCACTATGTGGTTAGAAATACCTTCTCTCTTGCTCCCTTATGAACTCTACTTTTATAGGTAGGAGATTTCAGCAAAACAAACCCCACAAACGTTGAGGAGGCACAAAGGGAGAGCAGTGAATTTCATCTGGGGGAGGCAGAAGTGAGTCATAAGAGAAAAACTACAAAAATGGGCCCCAAGTAGAAATTCTTTACATTCGCACCTTTGAAAGTAGGAAACTTACTCTTTGAAGCAGAGGCTCTGCTGCCTGGAGGAAGTGTCATGCAGTGTGCATAGCATCAACATTACTTACCGATGTAGAAATTCCAGGTAGCTATAATCAGTCCAGGTCTGTCATTTCTGCTTTAAGGTAAATTGCATGAGTGAAAAATGAGCCTTATCTACAACACAGTTCAATAAAGTAATGGCACGAGTTTCTTCCAGAACTTTAACCTTGAACTCATCCTTTCAAAGTCCCAAACAATATTAAAGTGAAGTTTACAAGAGAGAAAGGCTGATAGTTATTTACTCAGGAGCTTATTTGTGATTTGGCTGAGAAATTGCTTCCAGAAGTCTGTGACTGGTCTTCTGCAGTCTCTTCTACATCAATGCGTTGAGTGTTGTAAATGGTTATCAAGTAACCTCCATCTCAGAGGAAAGTTGTACAAATTCAACAAAACATTTGTGTCCAAAGTAGCTTGTGGTGAAGGAACGCTCTGAAGAGCTATTAATCTAGTAAAAAGAACACCTTGTGAGAACACTTTAGCTTTCATAAGTTTTCTTCCCCTGAGGAGATGTGTAAGGAGGGAGCTGAAAGATATAGCAACGCACTCATATTTGCCTGTTTGTTTGCCTTGGTGTCAGTTATCTGGTTCTTGATAAATGCAGGAATTGTATTCACTGAACTGCTAGGATGATGAAGTTTTACTTTCTTCATCTTCTGTGGTTCTGGCAAGAGCTGAAGAATAACTAAAACAAAATTATTAGGAAAATCAATGGTTGAACCCTGGAATTTTGGAACTGTGCTCAGTTCTAACTGACCTTTCTCAATAAGGAGTACTCACTGCCCTCAGAATTTAGGCTTAAGTTAAGTGCCAAAATCCTAAATAAATATGCAAACTCTTCCTAAGCCTTAATGCTCTTGTATTGAGGGTTTCTTGCAAGTTTCCCAGTCCATCTGCCTTTGAGATAGATTATAAATGGTGCTAGATCAACCCATTTCTAAAATCCAGGACAAACTGGGAGCCTCAAAAATCACTTTAGTCCATATTTAGTTCCACAAACAAACGAAGAAGACCGCAGGGCCTTCAGTTATTTTGTTATTGTTTCCTTTCTGAGAAAAATAGTCATTAATATATCTGGCTAAACTTGCTTTGCTTCATTTCCAGCCTAAACGAAAATTTTGCTGTCAGAAGTTCAGCTTCAATGTACAATAGAAGAAATGAGAAAAGAGCCCAACAAAATGTTAACAGATTCCAGAAATGCTCTATAATGTCAATAGAGTAGTCACTGAGCCATTTCCAAAAATGTGAAGCATTTGCAAGATAAGATGAAGTGAAATAGATTGATCCTCTTTTGGTTCATAAAGGAAGACTTACAAAATGTAGATTTACTTCATTATCTTACCAGAAATTAGACTTAAAGTAAGAATTTGTTTGTTATCCAGTTATATTTTAGCTTTTTTTTTTTTTTTAAGAAAGATACTCTTATACACCATATTACTTGATCTGTAGTATGTTAGCAAATTTCAGCCTAAGATAAAGCACTCTTTTGCTAACTTGTTTCCTAGTCTTTCACGGAAATTTTCCACAAATGCTCGTAGTTCTGCAAACCCAAAGTGAAAGTCATTTTCTTCAAAACTGTGAGGAAGTCATCTAATAAGGGATACAATTAACAGTAATTCAAAAGTTCTCGTGAGATATGGTGCCTGTGAATGTGATTCTGCTACATGTTAAATGAGAAAATAAGGTGTCCTAAAGACACCTCCAGGACAGGCAACAGTCAACTGATGGGAACATGAATCTTGGACAAAGGTTCCTCCAGGGACACCTGGACATCACTTTACCATTAATTTCTTCATGTGGATTTGATCCTCCAGTGTGTTTGTTCTTCAGCTGTAAAATAGAGATAGCTACTGTATTGTCCTTCCTCACCAGTACATTGCAAGAATGACTCTGAATAAAACTTCCAGCACTTTGTTCTGTGGATCTGGGGTTGTGGAGATGTCTGAGATGTTACTTTTTATTATAACATCAAGAATGGTATCTGCTAAATTGTCTGATAGCTAAGGGAATTATTACTATGCAAATGCTAAGAAAAGAATCTGAGAACACTACATTTCTGTTATCATTACCTTTTTTTTTTCCATTCTCACAGGGTACAAACAGATTTGAGATATAGGCTGTGTTTTAACTTACAGAATTAGATCAGCTATTACCAACACTGGATATCACTATTTGTTCAGTTTGTCAAGATGGATTTTTTATTGCCTAAAAGGGAGTGTCTGCTTTTTCCATTTTCCTGGGGAAAAAAAAAAAAAAGGGGAGTAAGACATATATCTGGAAGCAACCTATAGTCATGACATACAAGGTCACAGACCTCTGACCACACCAGACATTTCAAAGAGAAATTAAACACCTTAAACACTGTGGTGGACTTGGTCACAGTGTCCTACCGTGGTCATTTTACACTGCTTTGGGTAATCGAATCCAGTTCTCCAGAGTCTGATTACAGCAACTGTGATGGCAACTTCCGTTATTGCTACATTTTGTCTTCACCGAACGCATGTGAAGGCTGAACATTTGACCAGGGTTAGCAATCAATATCCAAGAGGACATAAGCTACACAGTCTGAAATGCAGAATCTCTTCTCGCATTGGTTCATCCATATAACTAATTAGGTTTTCATTTCTCCCCAACCTCAGTTTGAGGTACGTAAATCTTGCTACGTAAATGAAAGGTGCAGATACCTTGTGCAAGTTCATGGTGTGATTTCTGGGGAATAAAGTCCCAAATTAACAGTCAGGTCTCCAAAGTAGATTCTAGTAAAAAGAAAAAGATCATTCTGTAAAGTACCACAGCTTATAATGTCCCTGGATATCATCACCACTCTAGAACAGTTGCAGACCTCATAGTGCCTGGAGAATATAGGAAATCATAAGTTTTATTGTGAAAGATTTTTAATACACTTTAAAGGGGAGAGAGAGAGAGAGAGAGAGAGAGAGAGAGAGAGAGAGAGAGAAAGAAAGAAAGAAAGAAAGAAAGAAAGAAAGAAAGAAAGAAAGAAAGAGAAAGAAAGAGAGAAAGAGAGAGAGAAAGAGAGAGAGAAAGAGAGAAAGAGAGAAAGAAAGAGAGAGAGAAAGAGAGAAAGAGAGAAAGAGAGAAAGAGAGAAAGAGAGAGAGAAAGAGAGAGAAAGAGAGAGAGAAAGAGAGAGAGAAAGAGAGAGAGAAAGAGAGAAAGAGAGAAAGAGAGAAAGAGAGAAAGAGAGAAAGAGAGAAAGAGAGAAAGAGAGAAAGAGAGAAAGAGAGAAAGAAAGAAAGAAAGAAAGAAAGAAAGAAAGAAAGAAAGAAAGAAAGAAAGAAAGAAAGAAAGAAAGAAAGAAAGAAAGAAAGAAAGAAAGAAAGAAAGAAAGAAAGAAAAAAGGAAGAAACATTCTGCTGAAAATCCATTTTACTTTCAAAGGTAAAATGTGAATGTTTCCCTGGAGAACAGTCTACTGGATGATTGCGGAAGTGGAGAAAATGAAATTCAGGTGAACATATAATAAAAACAACGACTTGCATGTAGCTACATTATTATAATTCATGTGGGCATCGCTAACCTCTTGCTGAATCCTTACAGACGACAAAACTAATCTGTGGCAGTGGCATTAATGCTGAAATGTCACACTTGAGCATAATGCTTTTTTTATTCTCTGGCTCAGGTTTTGACAAGACTTTTTCCACTTCTGCTCTCCCTGGTTATCACTAACCACAGTGTAGATTTTTGTAAGGTTTTCCCAACTTTCCCAGCTCTTATTTGTTACTTCCTTTTTTTTTTTTTAATGGGAAAAAGAGCTGTTATGGACCATTTGCAGCTCAGAAAGCAAATGGTATCCTGGGCTCCATCAAAAGAGGGGTGGCCAGCAGGGACAGAGAGGTGATTGTCCCCCTCTATTCTGCTCTTGTGAGGCCCCATCTGGAGTACTGCGTCCAAGTCTGGAGCCCCCAGTACAAGAAAAACAGCAAGCTGTTGGAGAGGGTCCAGAGGAGGGCCAAGAAAATGATCAGGGGACTGGAGCACCTCTCTTACGAAGACAGGCTGAGGGAGCTGGGCTTGTTCAGCCTGGAGAAAAGAAGGCTGCAGGGTGACCTTATTGCAGCATTTCAATACCTAAAGGGAGCCTACAAACAGGAGGGGAATCAACTCTTTGAAAGGGTTGATGACTGCAGGACAAGGGGAAATGGTTTTAAGTTGAGGGAGGGAAAATTTAGGTTGGATGTCAGGGGGAAGTTCTTTACAGAGAGAGTGGTGAGGTGCTGGAACAGCTGCCCAGAGAGGTTGTGGATGCCCCGTCCCTGGAGGTGTTCAAGGCCAGACTGGATGGGGCCCTGGGCAGGTCCAGTATTAAAGTGGAGGTTGGTGGCCCTGCATGTGGAAGGGGGTTGGAGTTTCGTGATCTTTGAGGTCCCTTCCAACCCTGACCATTCTGTGATTCTGTGATTCTGTGATCACCTTTCATTTCTGGAGCTGTTTCTGCTCTAAAAGCTCTGGCATCAGAATTGACTGCACAACGGGCCCTGGCATCTTGGTGCCCAGCAGCCTTCACAGCCACACCCCAGGTAGGGCTCATCCTCCTTGCACAAAAGAGAAACCTGCAGGCATGCAGAATGGGACCCATGAAATGGGAAGCCTTGAGCTGAAGATCCTACAGCATTTCAGTCAAAACGAGAACTTGAATCCCTTGAATCCAAAACGCCCGGCCCTCAGGTAATACCTAAAACATAGCTGGACAGGTGAGGTGGGAAATTCTCTTTCTTGCTTATGTTCCAAAAGGAAAGACGTATGCTCTGGTGCAGAAAATACAATCCAGAATTAATAAAGTCTTAATGTTGCTATCTCAGAAGAAAGCACTCTTCTCCGAGAAGAAATGGGCAGAGAGGAGGACTGAGGCAACCAATTTCACATCAGCTCCAAATCGACAACAATGGGATTTGAACCTGATTTTCCTATTGTGTAGGTAATGATCTTAATCACTGCCATGTCTCATTGATTTCTACCCTTCAACTTCATTAAAAATGCACTAGATGTTCTGAACAAATGAGATTTGCATTGCCCTGAAACAAATATTTTTCCATTTTTTAACGTCCGTCTGAAAAAAAACAATTCTTCGTCCTCTAAGCATCTCAGAATCCACATCATCAGATGTACAGAGAGTCTGTAAGTATATTCCTAATTCTGCTCACAGTGCATAGAAGAGATCTGCCCAAGGCCATGCAGATGCCTTGTGGTGGAGCAGGGACTTAAACCAGCTTTCCCACATTCCTTCACTGGTTCACTAAGAGACCAAGATGGTTTCAGTCAGTGACCTTCCACGCTTCTTCCTCTGGCTCTGATCTCATATTTCGCAGTGCAGCAGTACAATATTTTCTGCAAGTTTGTTTAAATTTGCTAGTGTTCCCACATGCCAGCTTTCCTACGTGTGTGATGGTACTTGCATCAGGAAATGTTACCTGAGCAGTTAAAAAAGGATATTGCCATCTGCCAAAGGGCTCCACATTTTGATGTCACGTGTTCAGATTGGCACTTATAATAAGAATGTATGTTTTGTACAAGTGGCCTTTCTGCAGACTTGCTGTTTTTCTTCTTCATCAAGTTTCTTATAAATACCAAAATCCCTATTTTCTTCCAGGATTTTCTATTTAGTAATATGCAGGATTCGATCTGTTCTCTCCTAGGCTACAAGAATTCTACTTATTTTTTGTCACCTCCAAAATATCTCCACTGGGAAAATCCAGAAGCCTTTTACATCTTGCAACATTTCTATGTAAGCAATGCTCCAAATTGCAGAGATTATACTTATTTTAAAAATGCTACCCATTTCTACAATGAAGCCCAAAATTCTCAAGCATATTAAAAAGGACATAGGAAAAAAAAAGCTCAGATGATTATTTGTTTCTATATATTTACTGAATTGATTAATTCTAAAACCATGCATAGGAACATGCTTTTGAGAGATTCTAGGGACTGTTCTCATTTCCATATGTGTAGAACTGCAAAGTTGATTCTGATTTATCTTCCTATCACCATTGTAATTTCATCTGGGGCTAACACCTGAATGTCAGTAGAGACTGTGGCCATATATGTGAGCTGGAAGACAGAACAGCAGTAACACTGTCCTCCTCTTTATTAATTATCTGATAAAAGATCACTGATGAAAAAGTACGTGCCACACTG
The DNA here is from genome assembly GCF_987193195.1 of Phasianus colchicus. Classification (NCBI taxonomy): domain Eukaryota; kingdom Metazoa; phylum Chordata; class Aves; order Galliformes; family Phasianidae; genus Phasianus; species Phasianus colchicus. The sequence continues at coordinate 64,879,487 of NC_143439.1, read as the reverse complement.
TCCTGACATTCAATGCCCTTTTGTGCTTGAAAAGTTTCACTAAGGCTTCTTGGTTGCAGATATTTTTAGAAATTTTCCTGGTATTTTCCTAATTAGATCACATATATATCATACCTCACAAGCTTCCCCTGTTCTCAGGTCTCCTAGATGGCAGAATTTTTAAGGACACTGGTTTATGAAACACAACTGGCATCTTTATCCCTTGTAAGAAATATCTGACAAGTGAGAGATTCTTTTTGGTGGTCATGCAGAATTCATTGGCTGCTGCATGAAAACTGCAGCATTCCCTCCATCAGACACAATGATACACAGTGCTCATCATGTGAGTGGGATGTTTTATACCAAATAAATATACCAAATAAATATCTTTATGTGAAACACAAGATTTGTAGTCAGTTCAACATTCATGCAAATTACCAAACACATCTCCAAAATTGGCAGCACACAGCCAGTTCCAGTGTGAGGTCTGCTGCTCCTCTACTTCACTGAGCCTGACCCAGAAGGACGTGCATGGTGGATGTTATCACTCCATTGATGCAACCAGTATTAGGGTCTCGCTGGTGTCTCTAAACACAGGCAACTTCATGTCTGTGCCTCTGTGACATTATGCGCCAAAGTGCTCCTTTGGAAACAACATCATGACTTCCCAGGGAGACGCATCCATGGGAGGTTAAGGAAGGTTTCTGGGCAGAAGTCAAACTAATTTTTGCCCTGCTTTCCACTGGAGTATACCCAAAACTGTGTCCCAGAAGCAAAGAAGCACACCAAGATCCTTCTGCGCATGTACAAAGCAGCATCTTGCTTGTGGACATGGGCACACGCTGCTTGGGAAGGATCTCTGCCAGAGTTTGCAGAATTTGTCCTCATTCCCCCTCTAGAAGAGCTCTCTTTGTAATTCCAGAGACGTAGCTTAGTAGCTCAGCACAACTTGGCTGATGACGAGAGGACGCAGAGTAACTTTGGAAACACGAACTGGCACAGGAGTCTTTCTGGCTTTGAAAAGACAGCGCACATGTTCAGAGCCAGAATGTGTAAAGACTTTTGTTCACAAACAGAAATCTCTTGTGCTGACAGACTCCGAACAAGGCTGATGCTTGCATGAACACAATATGAAAGTTGCCTTGCACTGGTATTAACCAAGTGAGGGTTTGCAGAGAAAAATTTACAGCGAAAAATTAGTGGTAGGAGGATGGTTCTCCCTTAAAAAATGCTAGATTAAAAAGATTTTAAAAATAAAATATTCTGCAAAAAAACTGCTATTTTAAACTGTCATGAAAATCATCAACTGTTTCATGACAACACACTTCAGCCCAAGGGTGGCTAGGGGTCTGTATGATTTTGACAATTGTTATTCAGGCTGTGGTATCTTGTCTATATGGGACCCGTAGCCATGGCTATTACCTGCTTCTATTGCTGAGACTTTCAGCAGCTCTGTGGATTAGGGAATTTCTTCCCCCACTTTTTCCATGTCAAACCAAGGTCAGTAGGGTCAAATCCTTGGCCCTCAGTTGCATAGTGCCAATGGCCAAATTGTTCGTGCTGTCTCTCAGTGATGCACCATGATGTCAGAGCCACGTCCTTTTCTGGACCAGGTCAAATAGAGCTGCAGGTTCTGTTTTCTGATCAAAAATACTATATTTCACAAACTCCTATTTAAAAAAAAAAAATATTTTTTTCCAAACCAATTTCAGATCACTTTTGAAAAATAAATGACTCAAATGTCAATTTTCTCAGTGGACTTTCATATGTTCCATCTTGTCCAAAGCAAGAATTTGAAAAGGTCACAAACACAGACATAGTAAAATCCCCAGATTATTTCCATCTATTTCCCCTCATTTCAATCAGATATGGGGTTCAGTGCTGTTTATTTCTTACACCCTGTCTCCATTAACTATCTTGAATGGAGCTAATTATTACTGGAAAGATTTATTTACTAACCCTCAGAACTGAAAATGTGTAAGCCAAGTCTGAAAAACAGCTTAAAAATTAAGAGATGTGAGAGAAAATAGTCATTAGTCTATGGATTTGTTTTAGATGTGCTTTCTTCTTTGCAGACAGCTGAACCCCAATATCAAGATTTTCTCAAGCTATGAGAAACTTATGAACATTGTCGAATCAGTCTGGAGAAAAGGCCACGCAGGTGAGCCTGCAAAATACAAGCTCATTTGAGACTCGCTTGAAACCAATACCATGAATGGGTCAAGTTTCACGTACCCTACCACCAGCTGACTGGGACAGTGCACTTACGGTCTTCACTTTTCCAAGTCTTGAACAACAGACCTTCACACTTCCTCCCTTGTCCCACCAGGCTGTGACACTGCCCCAAGCCAAGGGGATGGATGGTGGCAGTTTTGTGGGAATTTCATGACCAATGGCAGCTCAGTGAAATTTGAGCCTCAGTCCAGGTGGGCAACCTTCAGGCATTTTGAAAAAGGCCCTTTTCTGTTCCATAGCAATGTGAAGCAGTACACTGCCCTCCAGCTTCAGGAGGTGCCCCCAAACACCTTTTTTTTTCTACCTTTTCTACACCTTTCAAATGGTTTATTTTTCTTTTCATCATTTCATAACTCACTATTCCAACTTGCATGAGGGATTCTACACAAAATAATACAAGCGTGAATAGGAAGGACCCTTCCACCAAATATGTGGTTAGGACTCACAGACACAAGTATTTTCCAGCAGCACTGAAAGGATTAATTGAGATCTTGAGCCAGAGCAGTAATTATTTTACCAAACAGGGCATTCAGCCCTCATTTCTTACCTGCTACTGATGCAATCAAGGCCAAATGGAACCAGGATATAAAATTACTGCTGCAATTCCCCAATACTATATATTTTAAAAGCAATTAAAAGAGAAAGATACCAATGACTACTATGTAAGAATGAGGGTTTTTGTTAGAGAAATGGGTGTAGTACTTGCTCCAAAGCCCTGCCACTTCTTCCCAGCAAAACAAAACATACAGAACCATACTCACTTCTGAATTTCTAGAATTAATTCATTCACTTGAATAGTTACTTCGTGTTTACTCTGTGAAATCGGAATTAGACCCGTGTAATGAAAGAGATTAGAGGTACTTTTTCTTTGTTTTGCTTTGCTTTACTTTCCTGTGAGTATATTTTTACCTCTTCCTATTTGCAGTTAAAATACAAGGAAAATGATAAAGAGTTCCAAAGAAGAAATTAAACTGAGCTAGAGAGCAGGAAGTGAAAATATTCCATCTTCATGTTAATTCTTGCCATAGGAATAAATAGGGCTTGGTTTAATGCATAGCTCTTTCACAGCATGTTGTGTTTGGTCCTCTTTATGCCAGTGAAGCTGCCACGAAATCACCACTATGATGAGCAAATTAGAAACTGGCTGATGCTCAGGTGCAGAACAGACAGCTATTTCCTTCTTGTTTTTAGAAGCTGCATCTACCAAGTGATCATAGAATCACAGAATCACAGAATGACTTAGGTTGGACAGGATCTCACGGATCAAGTTCCAACCCCCCTGCCATGGGCAGGGTTGCCAGATGCTGGATCAAGTAGTAGATCAGATTGTCCAGGGCCCCATCCAGTCTGGCCTTAAACTCCTCCAAGAAGGTGCTTTCTCAGATTGGTACAAGGGGACCATTACCCTCATGCTCGCAGTGAAGGGCCCCGCACTTGTGTCACTGTGGATCTGCCTCATCAAATCCAGGGTGGGCAATGAAGGTCTTTCCTGCCTCAGTTTTCACGCTCAACTTTACAAACCACCTCTATACATTTTTTAAAATCCAGGTGGAGCTTTCCAAAAAAGTCAGCCACTTTAGCTGAAATTTTCCACATTTGATTTCTGATCAAAGGTGAGTTTAGACTTTAAAAAAAGCCAGTGGAAAGCTCTATTGGCTGCTTGTGAATTAAAACAAAATGCCAAAACAAAGAATTACTTCCCCCAATTTGAGAGGGCATCTAGCCACATCTTGTTAGAGAGGGCAACTCCATTCTACATGAGAGCTGCACAGAGACCTTACAAAAGGTGTCTGGTGGCACACCATTCCATAGACAATATGGAGCCTCACATGGACTCACAGAAGCAATGGCAGCTTGTAAACCATAAGATGCAGTACATTGTTTCTTTGTGTCTAACCCAAATTCCATTGAAATCTGCAGGGATTCTTTTATTGATCTAACAACAATTCAGCCCTTCCTTCCTTCCTTCCTTCCTTCCTTCCTTCCTTCCTTCCTTCCTTCCTTCCTTCCTTCCTTCCTTCCTTCCTTCCTTCCTTCCTTCCTTCCTTCCTTCCCTCCATCCTTCCTTCCCTCCATCCTTCCTTCCTCCCTCCCTTCTTTCCTCCCTCCCTTCCTTTCTTCCTTCCTTCCCTCCTTCCTTCCTTTCTTCCCTCCTTCCCTCCTTCCTTTCTTTCTTGATATTTCCTCTCCATACTAGTGCACTAGTAGTGTTTGAGTAATTAGTTTCAGAGCTATGTTTTTCAGCTCTCAAAAAGAGCTCTCTGGGGTAGGACTGGAACATGTTAGGGAAGTTTGTTATGGCCTCTGTCTTGGCTGACACGCCGGGATTGAACTAGGTGCCTCCGGAGCTAAAAGCCCAGGTTGTTGCAGCCTGAGGTTCGGAGCCAGGCTGCATAGCTGGGAGCCGTAACAACTCGAATCCTCTGTGGATTAGCACAGAGGGGGACTTGTGAGTGGTCCGTGTGATATCTGTTCTGGAGGTAAACAGAGGATTTTAGTCTCCTGGGCTGTCAAACCAGCTCCTTTGACAAGCCCTAAACTCATTTAAAGCAACGTAATTTGAACTTGCTGTGGGGTCCAAGTCTACTTCACCCTTAATACTGAGTCAATAGGCCCATTAAGACTTAGCCAAGTTTTGTGTGGTTTGTTCGCAGTCACTGCTACATCTCATTCAGAGAGATAAGCACTCTTCTGCCAAAGCACAATAGGAGTTGCTTACATAGTATGAGTCCATAACTTCAAAATCATTGAGGGGCAAGTGAAAAAAATAATGTGTGCTCAAAAGATGCTATTGAGACTTCAGCAACTTTGCTATCTTGTGTGTATTTTCCCAGACAGAGATCTAGTACGCTCAGCCTGTGACTTTATCAGCACTTGAATCATAAACACTACCTTGTAAGGTTTTCCTACATCAGCCAGAAGTTTTACTATAGGATGGATCTTTGCACACAAATCCTCAGCTGAGAGAGAAAAGCTTTCTTCTTTTTAAGGCTAGGAAATTTAAAACTAATGTGGACACCTCTAAGTGCCGGGATGTTGCAGAGCAGTTCAGATTTTCTGTTTTATGGAATAGGAAAGTCCATGCTGAGGAACATCACACTGAACTGACATTAGACTTTTTGCTTGTTTGGGTGAAGCTTTAGCAGCACCAAAACTGTAGTGATGAAAACACAGTTTTGGCCTTCAGATTATTCTGACAATTCTTGGAATCAGCATCAGGAAGCCACTAGAAGAATGCAGAGATTATGTCTCAAATACAATCATTTCGCACATCTGTCCAAACTTCAACAAGAAGTACAGGCCAGACACCTAATAATTCCTGCAACAAATTTAACTGCTTGAGCCATACCAACTGCTTCAAGCACAACATCTACATTTATCTTAAAGACTGAAGGATTCTACTGTGGTATCTTTGGGTATTGCCACGTGTATGAAAACTCTGATAAGGAGGGAGAAAGCAGGAAGCTGAGTAGTACGCTGATGCTGACTGAAGTCACATGGGAGCATACAGTTGCAAAGGAGCACGATTCAAGTGGATTGTTATTTTCAAACATCTTAAGAGAGAACACACTTTTAAAAAGCCTTTGCTGAGAAATTGTTCAAATAAGAACTCACTGTTAGTCTTCCATGTTGTCCCCAATGTGATAGAGCAGGACACCAAGGATATTAAAGCAGCCAGACCACAGAGCCCCAAGTCTCCAGAGACATACAAACCTACACTTTTGTATGTCCACAGCCCCTTGGCTGGAGCAAAGATCTGGCAGTTTGGGAGTCTTTGTTATATGAGCACAGGGAGCCAAAGCAAAGTCTTGCAGCAGACTTCTCTTTATCCAAAGAGCTAGCTGTTAGGGCTAGCTGCTGACAACAGTAATGTTTGTTTTTTTGTTTTGTGACTCATATTATCTGTACAGTATGTAACAGTATGCAGAAATGGGTTAGCCCTCTCTCTTTTTACTTATATTATTCTTTGAAGGGCTGTTTTTCCAATAGGTTGAGTACAGAATTTTTAGGAAGGTGGTAGGTCCTTACTCTGAAGGCCAGAGAATGTTTCCCACTTACTGTCATGGGGACAAATCTCTCATTGTGTTTGAAAGAGAAAGCCTTTTAGAAAAAAGTAAAAACAGCCGTGAGTCCGTCTTGGATTTGGCTTCAGTCCCTCTCCACAAGACTCTCTTCAAGCCACTTTTCTCACCTGTCCTTAGCTATGTGAGCCTTTGTGGCTTTTAAAATCCATTGTGACTCAAATTTCCTTCAGGTTTTCTGAGTGCTCCTGCACACAAACCTCTTCCATGGCTCCTTGCTTCCTCTCATCACTGACTTCCTACTACCTGGGCTTAGTGGGATGGGCTATTTTGATAGATAGGATATAGCACCAAGTGCATGTGTCATGTCAAGCATGTCAGCAGGCGATTGCTTCCATTTTTATGCCATTAGGGTGGTATGGGCCAGCAATTCCTCACTCTTACAACTAGGAAAGGAGCCAGAATGGAGACAACACCAATGTGATTCAAGGAAAGGATGTCAAGATGTGTCTCTGCTCCACCTAATACTATTGCAAGCCTTTCTTAGCCCCTTGGTGTTGCTTTAATGTTTTTTTGGGGTTTTTTTGTTGGTTTTTTTTTTTTTTTTGGATGCCTGGTCTTCTGCCTGTTGCCTAAGCTTCCTCCTCTTCAGGGCTCTCAGGTTTTCAGCCTTCTGTGGGGAAAGGACCATTCCTCTTACACTGAGTGAGACTTTGGGGAAAGTGAATGAACAGAAGAGAGCACTTAAAGTCGAGATGTTGAAAGGCTCCTTACACAAAACACAAAAGAGCTTTTCTTCTCATCAGTGTTTTCAGGAGACAAAAGAAAACACATTTTCTGAAGTGTTCCTTGGAGATATTTTGTTTTGAAGTGGTTAAAGAATTTTGAATGTGAGATAAAGGGTAGACACTGGCATGGAGCTAGGATAACAGCTTGTTCCTCCAAGGCTGGGATTAAATTGCAGGGAATGCTGGCATTCAGCCCAAGCTCAGCTCCCCCAGCCCCAGTGCTTGCTTAAAAAGCTAGAACTTGAAACATGTGCCTTGCACTCGCTTCTTATCATCGCCCTCCCAACTTTAACCATTGTTCATGTGCTCTGGCATTCACAAAGCCTGCATCTGGGTTTTGCTCAAGACAGCGTTGATAAGCCAGATGATGAATGTGGAAAACTCCTCACAGAGAGGGCTTGACTGAGGCTACCTTTGAAAACACTGGCAGAGGACTCCTTTACTGTATTTTGCTCATCTTTGCCCAGCATAAGGAGCAGTCCCATGTTGCAGAGGTCTCACTAAGTGAAGTTGAGGTGCTCTGCTGGCAGGTGACCCATTATTGGGTTGATTGTGCTTATTTCTAGATTATGTCAACCTCTGTTTTGAGATAACACAACACAAGACCTGTTCTTTGTGCAGCTCCCACTCTTTTTCCATACCTGCTGTTCCTCTTTTTTCAGCTTGCAGATGATTGCAGTTAAACACTGAGCCAGAGGCTCGATGCAAATCACTCACAAAAACCTCCCCTCTCCATTTGCAAGCATTGTTGACAGATATGAGATGTTTCACCTGTCTAAATCTAAACACACATGCTCTCACAGCAGATGGGTGAGTGAGGACCTTTATGTACTCTGAGTCAGCACAGTGTCACAGATTCAGTGGGTCTGCAAATCAGAAAAGGCTGTGAAACCTTTTTGTATGCTAACAGTGAGTGTCAAGACCTGTGTTTTCCTACATCCATTTATCACAGCTTGGTGTGTTCAAAAATGTTTTTCTTATACCTTAACTCTTTCATCTGTAAAAGACCAGGATCTTCATGAGGTATTTGTTGCCACATTCCTGGGTCTCCCAGGTTAATTGATGAATGAAGTAGAGCTGGTGGCATCTGTGGTAGAGAGGGCATCTTGATTTAATGTAGATACAACAGTGATCATCACTGGAGGTCTGGGGTGAGCACAGGACCTGGTATGCAAAGAGGAAAAGACAGCACCCTGAAAACCTTCTGTGCTATATAATGTTTTTTCTTTTAAAAGTAAGGGAGGAAGCAAGAGGTGATGGAAATGTGGGTAAGAAATATGCAGTGACTTGTCTAAGATTGTATAAGAAGGCAGTGGGATACCTAAGAATGAACACAGGTCTTGGCCACGTCTTAGCCACAAAGAAGTCACAGTAGTGGGCATACCTTGTTATGTACTTGAGCTATGTGCAGACTGCTGGCCTACTCACTCTTTCCTGGTAAGAAATGATGGACAGTCTTCTCTCCAATCCAGCTGAATGCATGCTGAACTGCAAAGATCCCTGGCTGGCTGCTAAACCCAATAACTCTTAATTGGGCAAAATTTGTGCTGTGCTGTATCTCATTTTACCAGAGCAATTTTGGCATGCCCTAGCCTGTTTCAGCTATCAGTCATACCACATCCATAACTCTACTTTGTCCTGTGATAAAGGCAGGTCCCAAGTCTGGCATAGATAGGTGCAGTCAGTTTCACTTCATGGGACAGATCTTCCCTGGAGATAAAGGAAGTCATAAAGATCACTTCCCAGTCAGGGTGCCAGAATGTAGAGGGACTGGACTGGGAAAAAAAATACTCTATAAAAATGATAATAATAATTAAAAATTTATTAAAAATATAAAAATAAAATTGAAAGCTGCAGTGTTTGAATCTTGATCATCCTATGGTTCGTAAGGAGGCCCTATGTATGTTTTCAGTTAGATGAGTTTTGTTTGGTTTAGTTTTTTCAAGACAAAATATGGATTTTAGCCTATGTATTTCAAATTGTTGTATCATAGAATTTGGACTGTGTTGTCTCTGACATATTGTATACATGCAGCTTTATTTAAGTAACAGCTGGGGTATGTGCACATATGTCATCTATCAAAGACTGGAGAGGGAAACGCATGAGCTGGTGCATTTTTGTATACTTGCTGTCATCACATTTGTGTAAAAAGAATTAAGGCTCAAAAAGAAAAAAAACTTGTTGCTCCATCTGACCACGGAAATCTTCTTCCTTTAACCTTATGCCCTGCATGGTTGAGCAACTGTATGGAAAAGTTAAAGTACATAGTATAGAGATCAAAAGGAATCCATCCATTATAAATTATTTGAGTCTCTTGCACTTCAAAAAAAACGGAGTCAGATTTTGTTTGTGTTCTTGTGGGTTGTTGTTGTTTTAACCTGTTAGTATTTGTTTCTTTAACTTCTTATTTTGATGTTGCTCATGCCCCTCATCCAAAGCCTACGGAAATCATTAAGGCAGCAAAGCCCTGTGGAGCTTTGGACCCTTAATTGGTCTCTCTTGGAGAGGTGAGTTGCTGCTCTGAGAACGCAAACAGAAATTGGAAATTTGGGTCCCCTTCTTGGAAGGACAAACCTTAAAGTACCAAAGTCCCCCAGAAAGCTGTGTGTAGCTATTAAGGCTGTGTGTAAGGTGTTCATATCCTATCTCTCTGGGTGTAATATTGGTGACAGGAATGAGTAGGGAGGATGGAGTACATCTTATAGAGATGGATGAAATACCACTTAAAGCAAAATGGTGTCTGGCTTGGAAATGATAATTTTGGTAAAATCACCTCTCAACAAAAGAACAAGGTCCAAATACTGGTTACATTTTTCTTCATCCCCTCTTAGACAGCAGAGGCAGCAGGGCTTTAAAACACTGAATTTAAGTTCAAGATATCCCTTGTTCTTCATGCCTTATTGGAGAAATCAGTGAGGCATAAGAGAATGACAAGAAAATTGTATTTATCTTCTGTATTTCGCATCCACATCTCTACACTTTATCTTCCCCCATCCTTAGAATACAGAAGCTGACTTTTTGGAAAATACCCAAAGTTGATCTAATCCAGTTTCTTGACTCTGACAGTAGCCAGTAGCAAATACCTGAGATAACTGCTTTAAATCAAGACTGCAGGCAAATCTGTAATCTCTCATGTACCCATCCTGCACGGCAAGAGTTAAGGAATGACTTCAACCCTGAACCAGCAGTTGTGCTAGCCCTTCAAATACACATGATTGTATGATGTGTAATTTACACCTTGGCATCCTTGGTATTCCTAGGAATGTGCATTTTGGAATTGGGCTGAACAGCCTGAACAGCACTGTACAGCAGTGAGGGCCTCAATTCTTCAGGAGTGGTACCAGCAGACAACATTTCCTTTTATACCTTTGCCAGTTCCTCAGAAAGTCACGATGCTTTTGTGTAGCAGCTTATTTTCTCATGTTTACCTCCTTTTTCACACGACAACTTACATAGGCACCTCTAGTTTAAGAAGCTGCGGACTGATGAAGCGAATGCTCTCATATATGCATTTCAACTGACTTTAAGCATCTCAGCAAACTGACCGAAGGATATTGCTCCAGAGGTTAATCGGGATGTCATGGGCATGACCCTAGAAGTGCCATGCTTTCTCCATCGCTGAAGGGAGAGTTGAGGTTCCCAGCACCAAGTGCAGTAACTCAAGGCATCAAGGCACATTCTTCTTGGGCTTGCCTACAACCATCCTTACCTGCAGTTCTTCAGCATGTCCTCTCTGGTTCAAGTCTTGACTTGGTGGAAACACTATGTCTAAACACACTTTCACAGCAGGGATCTTTCAAAAGGTGGTTATGGCAGACTGTAAGGAATCCTTACAAATGTATAGTAAGCCCCTTGCTGATTGAATTCAAGTTTAGTTTTGAAATGCTACAAAGCTCAGCAAGTAATACCAGCTGAGTTCTGACTTCTCAACTTTCTCATGTCCTGAAATGCAGCAAGTGCCAAATCATATCTTTCCCTTTCCAAGCTGCTGAGTGGAAAGAGTGCTGCCTTACGCTGTTCCCCATCCATACCACCACCAGTATGATCCTCATACACAGACTTTCTCACAGAAATCCAAGGCAATGCACGGGCTGTAGGTGGATTTCTAAGACCCACATTTCCCTAGATGCATTTACATTATTCTTAACATTCTGTAGTGCACACTCTGAAAAGACTTGACATGGATGCCACATATTTCCACATCCCTATCTATCTACCTTTTTCTGGTAATCTGCTACAAATACCATAATTTCACTTGCATGCAAGACTTTTCAGCCAAAACCTTAATCTGAACTCTGCATACTGTTTCTCAAGAGCTTCCTCACTCTTCAACAGGTTGATTTTATTCTTTTGTGTGGAAAATCCTGTTAAATCCATATGACTTGACTTTGCCATCACCAGCAGTGTACTAGCCTTTATCCTGTCGTGGAATGTTGCTAAATCAGGTGTCCATGGAATTTTTATGTCACTCTGCCTATGGTGACTGATAACAGTGTTTAAAGGAAAGCATTTTGAGGAAGAAACACCCTGGTTTCTAACTGACTTGCATCATCACTTGCATGCCTTAGCTTCACTCAAGAAAGTGAGATCCATGGGGTGAAATACTTAGAAAAAAGTACCATATAAAGCTGTGTGTTTATATATCATCTTACGTACCACAAACATACATCAGCATACTGTGAACAATTTCATACCTGCACCCACCCTCCAAAGCATGTTTCCTCCCAGCTTTTTATGTTTTACCAAAATGTCTGGGCAAACAGTGAGCGATGATTTCCTTCTATTGTTCCCATCATCCTCCACCACCCTCAAAATTATTAATTCTAAAGGAAATTTTAAAAAGCTTTTGTTTTAGAATTCCCTCCCTCTAATTGAGTGCATTGTACAGAGATCAAAGCACTGTTTTTAGTAGGTCTTAATAGGCAGGAGTTTTCTGAACAGACTCCAAGCTTTTGCTGTAGAATGGGTCAAGATGACCTTTGCTTTCTCCCCCCTCTCATATTTGTATGTTAGTGACTGTTAATTCACATTAGCTGGCATGGCTTAGACTTAATTTTTAGATCAATTATTCCTATATCAATATAGTTTTCAGCCAGAGTGGGAGAGTAAACACTGCTCCTAAATTGCACACATTTCAATCACAGGGTTTTAGTTTTGCTCCAGAAGTGAGAACATACCTCTCAAAGGCTTTTCTATTTTACCTCCATCAGATTTTCACTCGAAGGACCAGAGCAGAGGGAATGGAGGGAAGGCTGTTACCCACTGCAAGCTGACACTTAAGAGGTCCACATTTCACATTTGGGTGTCCTGTTTTCCTAAGGCAGTACTCTCAGAGGTGGGCAGAAGCAAATAATAGTTTATTTTGTATTCCTGAACACAGAACTCGAATGCCAAACTTCAACAGAAATATTCATCACAACAAGGAACGTGGGCAGTTAAAGACTTAAAAAATAAGACCAAGTAAATTTTACACATTTTATACACATAAATATTATACAGTTTTATACAGGGAAAACCTCCCAAAGTGTCAGATACTAGTCTTGGCTTGACTGTACCCTGAAACTCTAAATCACTAAAAAAGGAAAGGAGAAGTCTGCCTTTATGTGCCTCTCACTCTCCAGCCAAAACCAGATGAATGCTTCCTCATTTAATACTCAGTAAAATGTTTTATTTAAATCTACCATAATGTGCTCAGTGTTTCTATTACATTCAAATGCAATTTGGATGGTTTAAATCCTGAAAATACCATCACTACGGAGGTTTGTTCAAGCTACCCAATACATCACACTGCCTTCTGCTGCTATACTGGGGAGTACTTTGTGGAGAGACAGTAGTCCAAAACAGTATTCATGTCACAGTAGTTTCCCAGTGTCTGACTGTTTTTTCCCTAATTTTCAAACTCTGCAACAATCCATCTGGAATTTTACATCCATGATCTTTTTGAAGAACAGGCCTTTCTTTCTGGAAAGTTTGAAGTAAAAATGGACAAAGCGCCTTTGAGACCCAGAAGTTCAACAGATGAGGTGTTTTCATTCTTGGAAAAGTTGCCCAGTTTGTGTTTATTTTGGCTCATCATATAGTATATGGCTAAAGCTACAGACAACCAGGGAGGATCAATGCTTTTCACCAGTTTTTAATAACATTTAGAGACAAGGACGAGAGGCCTGGCGCAACAGATGCAGCTAAAAAAAAAATGAGCCAGCATGCTTTACTTTAAAGCTAAAAATCTTCGTAAGGAAGGTCTCTGGGTCCAAGAACCAACTAAATTACAATTGCCTAATTGGACAAGGTTCCTCCTATGGTACTCTATAGTGATTTATAAAGGGGGAAAAATGTCACATTCAAATTAATTGCAACACAGTTTTTCCACTGATTCACTTTGGCCTTCCTCCCTGACAGAGTCATCTCCCAAGGCTGTAGAAACTGAAGTCCTGCTGGGCTGCATCTCTTCCCCTGGTGCTCCATCTCAGCAGTATGGTCACTGTTCTGCCTCTGCAGCAGATCCCCCACTACACACCTTGAGTTTCATCAACAGCATGCCTATTTTCTTCCCCTCATGACTCATGAGGGTCTAGTTGCTTTCGACATTTTTAGCAAGTTAATTTGCCCCCTCCAGCCATCTATCTGTGACTATTTTAGTACAGTATATTTGCAAAGATGCAACCTGGCTGAGGAAGTCCCTGGACCACAAATTGGTGAATCCCATTTGCTGCTTACTCATTCTTACACACTTAGGCATCTACTACTAGCAGAAGTTCAGAAACAGGATAGAGGTTAACAGAATATTTGTGCAATCATTCTTATGTTCTTGCATTCTTACAATGCATAATTTGTGCACTCCAGTAATCAGTGTAGCTCTGCATGAGTGATGAGGCTGTATGTTTTCAGGAAGAAGGATGTTTCTTCTGTTAGGTGGAGCACTGATCCATGTGTGTTTATAAGCTATCCTTTGTATCTTACTCACAAAGGAAGTGAATTTGGGACTGTCTACTCAGCAGAAGGTGTGACTTCAGTCACAATAGCTCAATCTAGACAAACTCTTAACAATAGCTCTGGCCAAAAGGACAGACCCTGGTTTTAACAGTGGCATCATGAGCCATGGTCCAAGGACAATTCATGTGAGGTCCTGAGCACTACTACAATTTACTCCAAAATATGGTGTAAAGTCTCCTGCTTTCCTAAGCATTATGCTCAGTGTGAGCTCCAGGCTAAGGGCATCTCAATGGCTAAAGCTGTTCTACACTTTTATATACCACTCTGTAATGATTACCAACACATAATATATATAAAAGTTTATATAATAATAATAAAATTAAGGATATAATTTTCTTTTCTAATGAAAAATATGTTTATGTGGCTATGCTAACAGCATTTGCCTGACTTTGGCCAATCTCCTCCAGTAAATACACAGCAAAGTGCCTCCTAGGAAGAGTTCAGGACACCGAAGAGTTTGAAAATTGCTTAAGATGAATGACAGATAAAACAACCTGCCCTCTAAATTAAAATCCAAGATGGTGCAGGAATACAGTTCTCAAATGTGACACTTCATAACTGCAGGTTCACCTATATTGCTTGTACGTACATGAACACCACTGAATTAGCAAATAATATACAAGGAAGAAAAAAAAAAAACATTTCAGGTCCTGGATGAGAGTATAGATTGGAGAGGGGAGGTATAGTCAAGGCCTCTGTCACTTGATCTTCAGCCTTCTAGGCAATGCAACCCTTCTTTTCAATTTACCACATCCACTGTTTGGATAAAGACACTATTTCTGACAAGTGCTAAGGTGCTCTGCCTCTGGAAAGTCTCAGTCACTTGGAAACAGAAGTGGCAAATGCTGGATGTACTAGCATAGTCGTTTTTCCATCACCTATGTTAAAATTTGTTTTCTGTCTACAATATCTTTGACATGAATATTCTGATTAAAAAAAAAAGAAAGAAAAACCATAAAAGTTTGTACGCAGAGGAATCCAATAGCAAGAAAAGATGCTTAATATGCTCATCTGGGTGCCGTCGTAACCTCAGTATTTTCAGGGCTAGCAAACTGCCAGCTCCACAGTTGAAAAACTGTTCACAAAGCCTTTCAGATTCCTGAGATCATCTTAAGAAATCATGAGATGGTACAGAAGATAGCAACAGAGTTCTACTAATTTGAATTCTAATTATTAAAGTATCAAAGTTTGTATTTCTCAGTTTCTTGTTTGCAACTGGCACTTTTATTTTTGTTTTCATGAAAGATGAATTCTTGTGTAGTTGCCCATAGGAAAACAGTCATAAAAAAAATTCATAGAGGTTAGTAATTTTGCTTTAGTTAGATGCTTATCCAGATACATACAGTCTAAAATGTTGTAGTCTCACTGTAGGTCTTGCAATGTCCTGGTTTTACTAAAGGCCCATTGACTGCTATAAAGAGATATATATGAAAAAAAATCAGCTTTCAGTTAAAAAAGAAAGCTTCTAGACATTAACATCATACAGAAATACTCGTATGTGTGAAGCTGAGAACTGAATGGTGATTCAGAACTTAAATGTGTGACTTTTACAGTGAAGTGTAACAACTTCTGAGAAAATCCCTTGGAAATGAAGGCCCTTGGGTTGGGACATCAGTGGTGCTCCAAAACACTCAGACAATCTGGGGAAAATCTGTTCTACTGTTAGGTAGCAAAGGCAGCATGCCCACTTACACATGTGCTCCTTTCAGAGAAGAATGTATTAACACAGGTCTGTCTGTCCTCATTAAAAAAACTGGGTGTTAAACAGCAGCAAGTGCAGGGAACATTGAGAACTGCTTGCTTTCAATAGCTCTGTGCAAGGTTTTTCACTGTGAAGCTGACCCATGCCCTTGCACAAGGCAAAAGGTGGGCAAACAGAATCATGTTAACTGCTCAGTCCATACATGCTGATGTACATGATTGTGGACATTGATGTCCCCAGTTTGCAGACCTACAAAGCAGCAGAACCTGCATACATGTCTCAGGCAGCTGTGAAGTCCAGATGCTAAAGCTACTTTTAAATAGCAGCAAACAGAGCAATTTTCCAGCAGGACTGGGGCTGCAGAAAATTCCATTTCTTACCAAGGGAAGGATTCCCAAGCCCCAACAGTTGGGATTGAATCCCAAATAAAGTAATCTGGGATCAAACTGGTCCTCCCTAGTAAAGACTTAATCTGCAAATTTTGTCTTTCCACAGCTATCCAGCTCTTGGAAGAAGATAAATGTCACACGCTTTCGATCCTTGCTATGTGGAAGATGGCTGTGGGAAGCCAAATCTGGTGCTCTCAGAGAATCCAGGAGCATCCAGGCAGAATTACCTCACACACATGGACCACAGCTAAGTCCTGAGCCCAAGTCTTAAAAGAAGAGCTGTCTATAAAGGCAACAATAAACCAAAGGCTGCACCACATCCTTGCATGTGAAAGCGGAGGTTCTACGATGTGTATAAAGCACCCACAGTGCGTGCCTCCAGATCTCAGATCTTTTACCACTCATGTGAATCACCAACAGGTTTAAGCCTTCAGCCTTTCACTTCTTCCTCCTCCATCTGTATTCAGCACTGGTGAGGCCACATCTTGAGTACTGTGTTCAATTCTGGGCTCCTCACTTCAAGAAAGGCATTGAAGTGCTGGAGCATGTTCAGAGAAGGGCAATGAAACAAGCCTTATGAGGAGCAGCTGAGGGAACTGGGATTGTTCAGTCTGGAGAAGAGGAGGGTCAGGGGAGACCTGAAAGGAGGTTGCAGCAAGGTTGAGGTTGGCCTCTTTTCCTAGGTAACAGCAATAGGATGAAAACTAATATCTTAAAGTTATGCCAGGGAAGGTTCAGGTTTGATATTAGGAGAAATTTCTTCTCAGGAGTGGTGAGGCATTGGAACAGAGGTTGTTTAGTCACCATCCCTTGAGACATTCAAGAACCGTGGAGATGTGGCACTGAGGGTCACTGTCAATGGGTATGATGGGAATTGTTGGACTAGATGATCTTAATGGTCTTCTTCAACCTTAATAATTCTATTATTCTGTGAAATGTGTCTTCCTTGAGTTAAATGTAGATTGCACATGTCTCCGGCATTTTCACCAGTGGAGGTGGTAAACTTACATGGGTCACTTACACAGATAGGTTACAGAATGCAATATGGCACTGTAATTTGGGGAATTACCCTGTATCACTGAGCTGGAGCCATAGTTTTCCTTGGCACCTCATCTAGAAGCACAAACTGAAGCTCTTCTGTGGCAATCAGAGAGAGGGAAGTGATTGTCTCATTCTACACTCACCTTGAGTACTGTGTGCATTTTGGGGCTGCACAGTCCAAAAAGAACTTAAAGCTATTAAAGAGCATCAAAAGGAGGGCTACAAAGACAGAGGAGAGTCTGGAGGAGAAGATGTGTGAGGAGGAGATGAGGTCTTCTGGTTTGTTCAGCCCAGAGCAAAGGAGCTGAGGGGAGGCATCATGGCAGCTACAGCTCCTCACAGGGAGCGGAGGGGCAGCGCTGGGCCCGAGGGAATGGCATGGAGCTGTATCAGGGAGGGCCAGCTGGGGATTTGGGAAAGGGTCTGCACCTGAGGGTGGTGGGCACGGAATGGGCTGCACAGGCCAGCGGGCACAGCCCTGAGCTGCTGGAGTTCAAGGAGAATTTGGATACTGCTTTCAAACATAGGGGTTGGGTTTGAGTTTAGGTGGAGCTGTATGGAGCCAGGAGTTAGACCCAGTGTTCCTTTTAAGTCCCTTCCAGCTCAGGATATTCCATGATTCTATGAACTTGTATGGAGCCTGGGCATGTGTATGGAGCCTAACTCTGAAGGAAAAATCCAGCACGATGCTCCCGAGGCAGCAAGTTCAGCCCATGCTTTCTGACAGCCATGTGGATGAGTTTGTCTATGGAAGATCAGATCTCTGCTCAGCTTTTACCTCTTTCCACATGAACCTCAAGTGAGCTGTCCATTAACTTATATGTCTTCCACATGGCAGAGTCTTGAGGTCACTTTTAATATGGCTTTTAATACAGCTATGAATAGAACTTCTGTATTTACAGCAGGCTGCAGAAGGGCTGGGACTTGGGGTGTCTTTGGGCTGGTGCCTTCCCACATTGTTCCAAGCTACAATGTGGCTACAAAGCTTCCTCAGACACAGACTAGAGCTCCTCATGTGGCCACAAGCCTGCCAGCAGCAAGGCCAAATCCTGCTGCTGAGGAGGAAAGCAGTCAACAGTCCTAAGATAGAGCAGCCTCAAACCATTTTCCCAGACTTTTATTCAGGGGATGTTTTTGTTTATCCAGCTCACCCATCTGCATTTGCTGCTTTGGTTTTTCATCTCACAAAAGCTTGCTAAGCAGTTCTCCAGGCTGTGAGCACTGGCACAGTACAGCCTTCCACCAGACTGGGATTCTTCTCCAGTTCTGCAATGAGTCACTCCAGCACTCACTCCTCCCCTCTTTTCATTTTCCCTTGTGCACAGAGACATTTGTGAGACACAAAAGGATAAAAGTCCTCCCATGAACTGCTGGGCGAGTGCTGACACTTCTTGCCATGCAACTGATAGGACGACATTTACAATAACAAAACCTCATAATGAAGAGTTCAGGAGATTGTTAGAACTAGAGAAGAGACATTTGCTCAGCTGGGAGCCTTCTGGAAACTTCCCCCAGGGAACCAAGTTCACCCTGCTTTCCTTCACTTGAGCCAAATCACTTTTATTTTGATCAAAGCACGACTTCCAAAAAGGAATTCAGTGTTGATTTGGAATTGTCTTGCTTCCCCTCCGCAGTTTGTTCTATGGGTTAATCAGCCTTGCTGTTTTAATTATTTAGTTGCATGCTTTATTTCCCCTGTGAATTTGACTGCCCTTAACTTCCAGGATGAGCTTCTTACTGGTTCTTGTTGTGCTGCTCTCTGGCTGAATCTGAAAAGTCCTTGTAGTGCCCAGTATCTCTGGAATGTACTTGGACACTTAATCACATCAATTTGTCCTTCAGTCTTCTTTTTGTTTTCCTATTTATCTGGGGATGGGATGGAAATCATATATAGGATGATTGCCCCAGGGAAATCACAGATCCAGCTCTGGAAGGATTACTGTAGAACACTGCAAGTGTTCACTCACCTTTCCTTCTTTTGCAAGCCAGGAGATCCTGGGAACCACCCTGGAGAGGGTTCCTTTCTTCAGCAGCTCCTCCAGGAACCCATCCCTGCCCAGAGAGCATGTGGGATGTGTTACCGAGAAATGAAGTAGCAGAAAATGGTGATCTCAGCCCAGAACCAATGCATTCATCAAGGAACCAGTGGCTGATCACCCTTCACTATTTGCACTGAAACATCTGACCTCAAGGTGTATTGCCTTCGGTATCCCGTCCTTTCTCTCTGCTTCATAGACCACACATTCTATTTCCTGGGAGAAATATGAGAGTGCCTCTGCCTTTGCACACCACCAGAGGCACATGGAGATGTTGCCTTTCCAGTATAAGATAAGCTGCTTGTTGGAAGACGTGCTTCAGGTCCTTCCTTGGTGCCTACTTTAAACACATCTGCTTCCTGGCTAGTCCAGCAGTGCTCTGTGGAGGCATGAGTAAGGCTCTGTGTCTCAGTTTCCCCAGTCTTGCTGAAAGAGCATTTCGGCAAGATTATTGGTGTTATGTGGTGTTACACATACTCTCTTGGTGGAATTGGGGCTAGAGGTTTGATGAAGAGGTGCTCCTGAGCCTAAGCAGTGTTGCTCAGATAAGAAACTGCTTTGGTTGTCAGCAATCCCTCTTCTATATTTCTTGCCCATGATCTGACAGCTTCATCAGATTTCATAGGGAAACAGACCTTTCCTGTGGCAAAAAAATATATATATATAATTTTGGCAGCAAATGCAGAAAGCTCCCTTTTTGCAGCCTATTGGCAATGGAACTTCACATCCTTTCACTCAGATATGGAGCAAGGATTCCTTCTCTCAGTTTCTACTGTCTCAAAATCCAGGTTCATTTGTTGAAATAAGAAGTAAACATAATGACTTTAATGGGATGATCTTGCAGGGCTGTTGGCTGACTGAGGCCACCCAGCTAGAGTTCAGTGTAAGACAGCCTGTACCTTATAAGGCCAAGAGATGAAGGCATTTAAAACAGAAAAATAAAGGATCTGAACATGTTATTTAAATCACAGTGCAGGCAATTTTTTTAATGCTTTTTTTTCCTTCTGGTTCATGACAAAACCTGAAATATGCAAGTGAATGTAACGTCTAACATTTGTTAAACCCAGACTGAAGGCCAGCCAGATAGCACTGAAAACAAACTGTGAATATTTTAAATGGAGTGAGATGTACATGATGGAGTAAATAAAGGGCACATACCAAATAAGAAAAATTGGACAAAGTTCAAATGCTATTTGTCTTGGAGAAAGAGTAGAGCAGTGCAGCTTGGAAATGCATGTGTATTGTGGTCCATTGTGGTCTGCCAGCTCTGGGGACAAGGGGAATTATATTATTAAAATGCAAAAAGAAAGAGAGAGAGCACAGGTATTGTATGCTATTAGATAATCCTGACTCCAAAGCACTAGGAAAAAATAATAAGATTTTGTATTAGGCAATAGGTGGAAGTCGTCCAACATGTCAAGAGTTCAGTGCTACTTCTAGGTCTTAAGCAGGAGTAAAATATCCTAAACTGCTGAAGACACATGTCCAGCCCCAAATGCTTTCCATTTCTTTAGCAGTTCTTATTTTTGTTTTCTGATATGACACTTCTAGCTCTACTTACCCAAACTCAGAGATAGTCCCATTTTTTTTCTTGCTTTGTCTCTCTTTGAGTGCTTTTTTAGTTGGCTCCACTCTGAAAATTGAAATAATTGAACTGCCATTTCTGCTCTGTGCATAATGCCACTTTTCCAACATCTCTCACTGCTGTGAATTCAGAATCCCATCTGTAATAAAAGACAACATATCAGGTGGAAAAAAATCAGGAGTTCACTTTTTGCATACAACAGGCCAAGCTGTATGACCAGAGAGAAATTTCTCACAAGAAAAAAATGGACATTAATTCTAGGGAAATGTTGGGATCTGGGTTTAGAGCTGTTAAATAGAAGCAATAGCTCAGCACAGCACTGTTATATCAAAACTTCCATCGGTGGAAATTTTGAAACTCTTGGTGGAGTTGGACAAGACACCTTGGGAATTTTGCAGGGAATTTTATTCTTTAAAGTACTTACAGATCAGCAAGAGGCTTGACACAGCTCTACCCGTAAACCCCTGCTCAAGCCTCACTGACAGCCCCTTCCTCTAAACCTGCTTCGTCAGTCCTCTCCTTCTGCCAAAAACTGACAGCTCCTGGCAGCACGGCTCAGCGTTGCTGTTGGTTTTAATCACGCTGTTCGATTTCTGTTTTCACTTCATGTTCGTGTGTCTGTTGCCTGTGAACTCTGCATTTTAATAGCATGTCACAAGAGCCGTTTAGATGCACTTTGGTGTGCGAGCAGGGAACGCTCATTTGTCATCTTTCACAATATCAGGCATCTCACGTCTGTCTGGCCATCTCTACGGGACCTGTTTGCAGGGGTGGAAGGCGACAATATTTTTCCAGAGAATTTTCTCTCATTCAAATGACAGGAGTCTTTGTGCTCCCTCATGGGAGTCCCTCTCACCCCACACTGCCCTTGGAATAAAAAAGCAGAGAAGCACACTGCTTAAATATGCATATAAAGCTCTGCTGCACAATAGATTAACTGCCATCAGCTTTCTATTTAGTGCGAGGAAAAACAGTAGAGATTTTTAATTGATAATTCAGAAAGACACCCCATTGAATGGTGTTAATAATTACATCTGCCTATTCTGAGCTCTTCATCTACGCAGGGGTAATAGAGCCTTGTCCCTTGGGGACTGGAGCCCAGCTGAGAAGGCGGGACACCAAGCAAAGGAGTTGTAATTTGTATTTTGTCAACAAAAGCTGCTTAATCCTCCAGAAAGGCATCCTTCAGAGAGGCAAACCTTTGTCCCAGGGTTTTCAGGAGTGGAAGGGGGGGATGGGAGGAGAAAAGGGAGGGAGGGGATGGAGAGGGAGAAAAGGGAATTACTGGCCACATGTAATTTATGGCTGAAAAGGTTCATTTATAGCTATCCCACTGTTGTATGCTTAGCCTGAGACACCACTAGTTTCTCATTCTCTCATCAAGTTTGCCTTTTGTGGCTATACGAATGGTAATGATTTGAGGAGAGGTTGGTCATGGTTGTTAAGAGTCATCTAGTGTGATCAGAACTGAAGTCTCAAATTGATATTCATGTTTAAATACTTTTCAGCAGCATGAAATTTGGGATCCCTGCAATAATCATCTAGGATTGGGCAGTCATGATTCAGGCATATACATATATGTATTTATTAGTTGCACTTCATTTTGTTTTCAGTAAATTTCAGGTGGCATGAAGGATCTTGAACATCTGCTGGAAAGGATTAAGAGTACATGAGGAATAAATAAATAATAAAAAGATCAAAACTGGAGTCCCAGAGCTGAAGTCCTCTGAGTTCTGGTTATCTTAATTTAACATTTGTTTTTGCTTTTGGGTCAGATCTGAACCAGAAAACACCTATCTCTTGGTATGTAAGTGTGTATTGTATCTTATCAGTCCACTGATAAGTGCTTGGTCAAACTGGAGTTAGTAATATGTCTTTCATTGTTATCAGCTCACACAGACTTTGAGCACAAGCTGAGGAAGCACCTATGGGAGAGAAGCTAAAAGAGGAAGATCCTCTTTTTTCTTCAGTATGGGAAAGCAAAGAAGCTAGGAGAAAGGGAAGTCTACATAGGCATGGGGCAGTAGTGAAGGTAACATACAAGATCTGAATGCAAAGCAGAGCCTTGCCAGCAATGGGTTTTCTCTCTTCCATTTTTCAGGAGGAAAGTAACTTTCTTCAAGAGTTCAGAACAAAATGTGCAGAGGTTCTTTCCTTCCATCCTGCCCTTCTCTCGATCTGTCAAAATGAAGTTGCACACCTCATCATTTAAACAGATGATGTCTTTTTTCTGCTTCAGAAGAAAATTGTCATAGAAACTGTAAGTAATATGAAATCACCAGCCTGTGTTCAAGACTAGCTGCTGATTTAGTTTGCGGGCTGCCATACTCAACGTGAACTTCATGTTAAAGGAAGAACAAAACAGCGACGGAGTTTCTGTGGTATAAAATAAAAGGTTCTTTACAAACCACATCAGTAAACGTTTATGCCTAATGGTTAATTGATTCATATGACATGTTACTGCTGCACGCATTCAACAGGAAAGTCGTGGTCCAAGCAGTTATTCTTCTCTCTATAATATATACCATGGATGGTATTTTCTTCACTTGAAGGCATTTTCTGGGGGATAGGTGGGACAACTGTCTTACCGCTCTCATTGCACTACTATCACCTAACCCTTAAAATCTCAGTGAGGTTTTGCCCAGCCTGCAAATCTCTAACATCAGTGTCCTGATATCTACCCAGTCTATAAGAGAATTAGAGCGCCTTTTTATCAAATAGAGAGTTTAAGGCTGTATCAACATCTCTAAACTCTGTCTAGAATTTTCTCAAGTTTCAGCACAGACCTGAGCTTAAATGCAAACAGGGACAAACAGTAGCAGTATGTGCACAAGGACAGTGCACAAATCATTTCTGGAGTCAATCTAATGAAGGCAAGTACTAAAGTAAAACCATTAGCCAGGTAATTAATTTATCTCTTCTGCATTATCCCTGCAGTTCAGCGAGCGTCTCTTTGGAGCAGTTGGTCGTCATGCACCTATAACTGTATGTTAGAACAGCAGCTGTCTGGTCCAGGTTCTTCTAATTGCCTTTAATCTTTCATCTGAGCCATTTGGGCCAGGTTACTACCTTGTTACTAACCTTGGGATTGAGTAATTTCTCCTTGTCATTGCCTGAATCTTAACTGGAAAAAGAGATCTTGATGCATCACACTTCAGTAACCAGGGTGGGTGCTTGGGACGCTTTTGGGTGTTTGCTGTGCATGTGATATTTGGTTACAGCAGAGTATTGACTGATATTCATGTATGCTTGTGTTGATATGCTCCAGTCCCAGTACCTGGGGTTACACATCTACATACAGGTGTCACTCTTTGTTTAATCCCTTTGGTTGTTTGGTAACTATTTACCTTACCTTTCTTTGCTTTCATTATTAGTGAAAGGGGACCAGTATATTCTTAATTGTTTAAAAACAAAAAAGAAAAAAAGAGTTCAAAATGTACCTGAGAAACCAGAAAAACAAGACAAGAACAGTATCTTGAAGGAACCATCCTGTGCTTACAAAGACACCAATTGCCTGGTAGAGGTACTGAGATTGGGATTCCCAGTAACTTGTGTTTTTTCCTGGCTTATAAGCAAATCCAGAAGCAGATAACTTTTTTCTCTTATCATTCACAAGATGATGAGTGCACATCACATCACTTACAAACCAATTAGCCAAAAGCCTTTCACCTGAAGGTTCAGTTTTACCAAAACATGGTGCTTTGTCACCTGTTTGTGAGAGGATGACTCCAAATAGCACTCAGGTTCTACTTAGAAAACAAAACCAGCTCATGTTTCTGTTGAGCCAAGTCAGTTTAAGGACTTCACATGCAGCAGACCAGCATCATCTGGAGGGACCGTGCCAGACTGGTGAATTCATTTCAACATTTTGGTTTGTCTAAATCAGAAGGGGGAAAAAAGCCACTTTCAGCAAGGGAATTAAATAGCTGTGCTTGCTTACCTCCGTGTTCCTTAGGCAGTGTGCCAAAGGGAATTCTTTGCCTGTGTTTTACAATTTTAGTCAAGATGAGGAAAAAGACAAAATTCGGTTTATCCTTTCAAACACTATTCTTCCATTGCTACGAGCTGGAGTGGTCATTCCCCAGGCTTACAGGATTTATCCACTATAGATTTTCTGGGATTTGCTACATTTCAGGGAAGAAAGCATGTATTGTCATGAAGAAATCAGGCTTACGGCTATTCCCAGTTCTCCTATCTGCTTCCTGTATTAAACAGGAAAACCATTTTACTCCTACTACACATTTCATTATCAGTTCTTATCTCACTGGTTGAAATTTTTTCACTGGTTATTTCTGTTCCCTGAAAGTGATTTTCCACAGAATTAGCCTGTTCTCACTAAATTGCCAGCATTGCTGCAATTTTCAATTTTTTTTTTCCTCCCACCTTCACTCATTATAAGATCCTTGTGCTGGGACTGCTGGTCGTTTCTCTGGGCTCTGCATTCATTCATCACATCTCAGGACATGCCATCTCTACCCCAAATTACCCAAGCACCATTTGTGCTATGCCATGCTTTGGCTTCTGCTGGAAGCCCATTTCAGAGCCACGCTGCTCAGGTGGCTGGAAAACAACTTCTGATTTCCTGACAATGTCTATTAGTGACCTCCTTCTATCCACTTGTCCTCATGCCAGCTCTGTCTTTTGCTTTAACAGCTCTGTTCCCTCCTTTGAATTTACCTCCCCAGTGTACTTATAGACAGCAGTCAAGCTCTGTTCATCTTGCAAGGCTTAACAAACCAGTCTCCTTTAGTCTCCTCTCATAAGACAGTCTTCCCAGGCCCTGGTTATGCTACATCCTTGTTGCTTTCTCTGCACCTGTTCCTGTTTGAATTCATCTCTTCTGATAAAGACAAAACAGTTTAAAATCACTGAAACATCCTCCTGTCTGAGGTACTGGACTACATTAGTTTTCACCCAGATGCGTTACAGTAGGCCTTGTTATCATATTATAAGAGCTGTGAACAATTTTTTTCAGATACAGGTATAATCTAATTAGTACTCAGAGGACAAAAATACTCAATAAAGCGGCTGTTCCACTACCCTGGAGACATGTGGCCATGATTGGCACGAAGCAGATGGTTGCTCTGCCTGCAGCATTGCTCCATTCACTGCTGGGGGACAATCTATTTATTTAACTCTACCAGTTAACCTTTATTTCTTAAGGTTTCCCATATCATCCATCAAACTGGGAGGATTGCTTTTCACAGGTGCAAATGAGTCATCACATGTTTTCAAGCTTGGAAAGAATTCAGAAAATTAGGGACTAAAAGTAAAAAAGAAAAAAAGAAAAAAACTGGAATAAAAGAGAGAGGGAAGAAACTACAGTCTGCTGGCCCTCACTGGGATGCAGAAGAAGCAGGGATGGTTTTTCTTCCACCGCAGGTTTTGTGCTGCCTTCTGAGATCCTTGTCAGCAAACGTCAGAGGCTCTAAAGCTCAGCCCGACTTGCAATGAAACAGTTATCCTGGCCTTAAAGACAGGATTAGCTCCCCGAAGTGGAGCAGAGAGCCCCTCTGCACTTTTTAACACCTCATGAAGAGATCTGGCCGCCAACAAAGGGAAAATCCTAATGTGTAAAAAATGCATAATAATAAGGACTTTGGCTGAGTGGAATTCCATCACGGATCAGATGAAATTGCCTTGTGCGACTCGCTGAGGGCTCCATGCTATGCTAAATGACCTTTGTACCATGTAAAATGGGCACTGCACAGGATGCGGGAGGACCAGGGGCTGGGCTGCTCTTTTCTTTTCCCCCCCTATGGAGTTCAAGCTTGTCAAGAATACAACAAAAACGAGAGTGAGAAAAAGAGGGGAAGAAACGTCCCATTGAATTTTTCATGAATGATTTTTGTCAGAGGAGAAGGAACATCTGTGTTTATGAAGGGTCCGGGGTGGGGGGTGGTGACAAGGCAAAGATGGGATGTGACCGACTGGTTCTTGGTGCCTGAGAGCATCTGCAATACCCAATATGATCTGTAAAGTGTAACCTGGGCTGCAGTTTTTATGGTTACAACTGAAAACGCCCTGCCCTTGCCTGCCTGGGCCTGGTTGCTTTTCACTTGTTATGTACAGTTGATCTCTAGAGGATTTGTGAGTGAGGTTTTGGAGTTCTGGAGATGGTCCTGATGCTCCGCACACATTAAAGTCAAGGTTTTGATGCCTCAAAATGATGAAAGCCCCACATCCCTTTCATTGGTAGTCCAGGAAAGGCTGTTGGGTTTTTATGACCAGGTAGGGTTATGTCAAAAGATATTTAGGCCCTGGAGTGTGTGCAGAGAAGGGCAACAACAACTGTGATTTACCTGGAGCACAAGTCTTATAGGAAGTGGCTGAGGGAACTGGGATTGTTCAGTCTGGAGAAGTGGAGGCTGGGAGGAGACTTTATGGCTCTCTACATCTACTTGAAATAAGACTGTAGTGAAGGGGGTGTCAGCCTCTCTTCTCAGATAAATGTGATAGAATGAAAGGTAATTGTCTCAAGTTGCACCTGGGGAGGTTCAGGCTGTATATTAGGAACAATTTCTTCTCAGAAAGAGGTAATGCACTGGAACATGCTTGGGGAAGTGATGGAGTTACTCTTCCTGGAGGTGTTAAAGAAGAGAACAGATTGGCATTTAGAGACATGGCTTAGTGAGCATGGTGCAGATGAGTCAGTGGTTGGACTAGATGATCTTAGTGTTGTTGCCATCACTGAGGGCTGGTTTTGGGTGCCTGCAGACCCTGGGAGCAGTTTTTCTTTCTCTTTTTTTGTTGAAGTTTCTTCAGCTCCTTAGGAGCACCTGAAATTGGGAAGAGGAGCAGTGAACGATGTGTGGACTGATTCTCCTGGCAGTACTGAATTACATGTAACCTAGTAGGGGCTACACATGACACGAGATTCGGGAACAGGAATGAGCCTCCCTTGACTTAACCTGGTAGAAGCCCTCTTCCCTTTCATCTGCAGGCTCTTCTCTTTCATCTACTGTAGGAGCTGTGACCCTTTTCATAAAGTTAAGGGGCAATTTTACTTAACAGATTTCCTCTTATTGCATGGCTGAGGATGCCTGCGAGTGTTCCTGCATCTTATAAGATGGCTTCGGATCTCTTACTCTAAGTCTGAAGTTTGTTATGGGAAATGGGGGAGAGTTCCATAGTACATACGCATAGCTCTTGAAGGCATAATTATTGGAACAGCTATTTGATTGTTGCTTTGGGCCTGAACATATGTTGGAGAGGTGTGGGTGATGAAGGAGGACTGGGATTAGAACTGAAGTCCTTATTGCCAGTCATCATCCCATTTACTTCACTAAAGACTGGGACCAATGTCCTAGGAGCTGTGCAAGCACACTGCCAAAACTTCTACCTGCCTACCCTGCTGCTAATTAAGTGAGTAGTATAAGATGCTCCCTTAATAAGAAAAAGAATAAGTAAATGTCCAGAAGTGATGAGAAGAAGCCAAAGATATCTCAATAAACATGTTATGCATGTCTACTGATGTAGAGTATGGATATCTGCAGTCATTTGCCCAGTGCCATTTATTTGATCTGGCTATGCATCAAGTTTCAGTCTTCCCAAGTATTTGCCTCTCAAACCATGGTCAGATTTCAAAATAAATGTTTTTTCACCAGATCTCATTAGGTAACAGCCACTGTAAGTTTGTCCAGACGGTTAGTGAAGAGCTCAGGAAGAAGCAGGCCCATTGCAGGCGCAGAACACACAAGTATCAGCCCCTTGGTCAAGACTTATAGTTTTGATGTTGCCTGCTGCTCCCAAATAATCCCATACTGCCCCACACCTACACACCCGTACATCGAAGTGTGAACAAGCCTAAACAGGCAGTGATGAGTATCTGATCAGAGATATTCACACTGTTCCAGCCTCCTGCCTCCATGCCTCTATGAAGTTCTTCAAAGATGGCCCTAGGTAGAGTTAAAATCTCTTACCACAGCACAATCCTGAAAATCAAGTGGCACAAGGAAAAGCCAGCCAGAGAGTAGAAATGGAGCTGGACTCCTGGCTGCTTTTTCTGCCCACTGCACTGTCTTTGTGCATGGCTTGAAGCTGTATATTCACTCTGCCCCCGGATCTCTTTCTACCTATCTATGGAATTCATGCTGACCTGCCAGGGATTTTTCATGAGTTAATTTGGTCTGGGATCATTGGAAGAGCTGCTACTGAAACGTGAAGGGGATTTTTTTCTAATATTATTATTTTTATTTTGTATTAAACCTTTTTCCTTCCCCTATCTCTCTTTCCACCCACTGCTCACAGCAGAAGGTAGCTCTGCTCTTTACAGAGTGAGCAATTCCACAAGCCTCCCTTGAACTTTCCTCTTGAAGGGTTAGTATCAGATTCTGTTGGAGATCTGATCCATCTGGAGATAACAGGAATAATTTATCCTTTCCAGCAGTTCACGCTCTCACCCAGACATTCTCAGTGCTGAAGCAGGGAGGAGCCTCCCTCTTGGAGGATGAGCAGGAAAAAATGCCCTGATGCTTCTTTTTATGGTGATATCAGTAACATTTGACCCTGGTGATGACATCACCAGCAAAAGTTGAAATGGCCACTAGACAAATACAGGGAACCCATGCACTGTCTTCACAACTCTTCCTTCTGTACTGGGAAGGGTTTTGCTGTTGACTCAGGGCTGGGTCTGCAGACAAAGGCTAAGGGAGATGGAGATCCCCTTTGCTCCACCAGTGTTGCCTGTGGTTGCACACCCAGACTCAATACAGTAGCATCAGTGTACTCCACCTCTCTGATCCTGCAAAGTGGTCCTGGTACCTCTTGGTGAAGACCTAAGAACTGTTCCTCAGATCTACAGCTGGACATTAACCCCCTTTATGCACTGTACTAATGGTGCTGCTCTGTGGACATGGCACATTCACCCACAGGCACTGCGCCAGGCAGTGCTGCACAGCACCTTCCCCCATACCAAGCAGTTCCTGCACAGCAACCTCTTTCTTCTTCAGTTCAAAGTGCCCTGGCACTTCATCTGGAAAATCCTTTAAATCTACATTACCTCTGCCTTATTTAATCTTTTCGGAAGCACTGACATCCAGTGCATGAAAAAGAGATTTTGGGCTGAAAGGAAAGCTGCCCCTGATCACTTCTTGGGGCTAAGTTATAAAATGAATTGGAAACTAGAAGGTGAAAAGAATATGTTACCTTTTAAATGTCACATTTTCCTCAGCAAGAAAAGGACTTTTAGCAGAGCTGTTGCAGAAAGTGTAGAAATAGCATCAAGCAGTATTTTCTGCTGTGCTTTGAATGCTCATAAAGAGGTGCTTTGGGGTCTGTCTTTATTTGTGCAGAAAAAGGGGCCACCAGACACATAATTTGGTGTAGAATTTGATGATCTCTCAAAATGCAGGTAGGTTAACATCCATTGCTCACAACACTTCATAGCACAAGCTAGATTCATCCTCAGCATCAACAGCTTGGGAAGGACCCTGGGCATATTGCAAATATCAGAAGGAAAAGCAGATGGGACTTTCTAAGTATCACCAATACAGCTGAATAGCATAAATCTCTATTTAGTGTAGCCAAGGAATGCAAACACAGTGCTGCTTGGGACTCACCTGGTTTTAACTTGAGGTGTGACAGACTCCATGCATCTCATTTGAAACAAGTGCAGTGATTTGTTGCAGAAACTGCCCTTCCATGCTGCAGGACCCACAGCAGACAAAACACAACACTCTTTTTCATCTCTGTTCTCATCTCTGGTGCATTCAGCATAACTTGTCTTCTGCTTTGCCTTCTCTTTACCACACTGCCAGTATAAGGCAATAGCTTCTCTCTTCTGAAGCAGCTCTCCCATGCCAGGAACAAGAGACAGCAAAGCAAAAGTGAAGCCAGAGAGACTGGCTTCTTCTTAGGCGTAGTGCAAACAGCACTCAAAGGTTGCTTTTCCTTTGACATTGATAGACACATCTCTAGGAACCTTTCATAGAATCATAAAATCACAGAATCATAGAATCATTATAGTTGGAAAAGACCTCTAAGATCATACAGTCCAAATGTCAAACCATCATCACCTTGCCCTTTAGAGCATGTAACATTAAACCACCCCAGTGTCACATCTACTCTTTAATTGAAAATCTTCAGGGACTGTGACTCCACGACTCCCCTGCGCAGCCTGTTTCAATGCATTACCACTCTTTGGAGAAGAAATTTTTCCTAATATCCAACCTGAACTTCTTATGCAGGCAGCCCTGGCCTTATGACTCCGAATTTAGTCTCTGGTAAACTTCTGTGTCTGCTCCCTTTACACTTTTTTTCCCCAGGACATTTACCTTGATTTTGGCAGAACTTCAGTAGGAGTTTTGCCCAATTAAGAAAAAGAAGGTACAATTTGTTACAGAAAGGGTAATCATTGTTTGTGAGTGAACAGACTACAGGACACTGATAAGAGTGGTATAACAGAATAATATACTGTTATTAAATCAGACAGGCTGACAAATGCTGATTAAAATGTCTCCTTTCATAATCAAATGACAAATATAAAGACATATTTTCCTATCTGTTAAGGAGCTTTCATAGCAGCCAAAGCCAGGAGCCATTTGATATCTCACAATATCCAGTAATGGGAGAGTTTTTTGCAGAAACTGACATAAGATAACTTGTCTTGGTCTTTCCCTCTGACAGTGACTTGATTTAAGAGGTCCTATCACAATTCAATTCAGCTGGTTATGCATGGGTATCCAGTGGTGCTGGAGATAGCCTGCAGTGTCCTTCCAGCTTTCCAGGACAAGGATGGCCCAAACCCCTTTGGGTCTGATCTGTTGGTGCAGCTCTTAATGCTGCACCAACATGCCTCAGGTTGCAGTCTACAGAAGAAAAATACCTTTTCTCCTTGTCTTAAAACAGCCTGCAAGTTACAGGGATGAGATCTACATCAAGGTTCTTGCTCAGCAGACTCTGCTGTGTTTCGTTATACAGATACCAAAAGCAATTTCCAGGAGAGCGCTTTCTTAGTGCGCCATTTCAAAGGTTGTTGGTCTTCCTTGGAAGGCTGGCAAGCCCATGTGTGTGCCTCCTCGGCACACAATGAGCCCACTGCAAAACCAACTACAAACAGCCAAGAGCAAATCGCTTTGTGTTTATGCAACAGAACAAGTGGGCGTGCAGGGTGGTGATAAAGGAAGCCCTGTTTGGGGCTACTAAAGACTTCCCCATGGGTATCAGGTGGAGCACGCTCTGCATCAGCCCCAGTGCTTCATTCTGGTCCAGCAGATCCAGGTAAAGCATTGGTCTCTGGCTGGCAGGAGAATGGTTTGTGTTTGTGGCAGGGTGCTGCTCTCCACTCTGTGTGCTGTGACATATGATGGATGCATGAGTTAGAGACAAGGAACAAACTGGCACAGATTGCCCAAAGAAGCTGTGGGTGCCTCATCCCTGGAGATGTTCAGGGTCAGGTTTGATGGGGCCCTGGGCAGCCTGATGTGTTTAGTGGCAACCCTGTCCATGGCAGGGGTTTGGGACCAGATGATCTTTAAATTTCCTTTCAGTGTGAGCTATTCTATGACCCTATGAAATTTGCCCACTGCCAGGCAGCTGGAGGCAGGGCTGCAGGCAATGACTGATTGCGAGCAGCTTCTCCATCAGA
This sequence comes from Phasianus colchicus, assembly GCF_987193195.1. Taxonomy (NCBI): domain Eukaryota; kingdom Metazoa; phylum Chordata; class Aves; order Galliformes; family Phasianidae; genus Phasianus; species Phasianus colchicus. Next base: position 64,847,130 of record NC_143439.1, on the reverse strand, counting down.
GTAGCCCTAGGACAAACTGTGGTTCAGGCAGCTCTGAATCATTGGTTCTCTTTGCCTTCCTCTGGAGCAGGAGTGGAGAGAAAGCCCACACTTGCCTCAAGATCATAGAATAATAGAATCTCAGAATTATGGAATCATAGAATCACCAAGTCATAGAATCATTAAGGTTGGAAAGGACCACTGGACCATCATATAGTCCAAGCATCAAACCATCACCACTATGCCCATGTCCCTGTGTGCTGCATCTCCATGTCTCTTGAACAACTCCAGGGATGGTGACCTCACCACCTCTCTGGTGGGGAATGAGCCTGACCACTCTTTCTGAGAAGAAATATTTCCTGATATCCAACCTGAAAATGATGGTTGGATGGATGGGTGTTTTCTCCATTGCAGCTGCGTGGAGATGCAAGTTTGGAGACCTGGAACCTGCAGCTCACAATGCTCAATGTGGTGCTGGGTAGCAGCAGACCAAAACAAGAGACCAATGGCACAAAAAAATGGTGACAAAGCAGGGAGGTCAGCATATGTCCCTGGAAGGACACCTTCTACAAGAGAAAGCACTCCCACTGAACACCTATTTTCCACTGTCAGATTTGCCAGTACTCCTTAATATCATCACCAGAGCACCTCAAATGTGCAGCTCATACCTGGGCTGCATAAGGCAGGATAGGCTTTGCTCTGACACCAAGCAGACAGGTGAGCACTGCTGGTATTATAACTCCTCCAGGGCAAGGACTGCCTGATTTATCTCCAGCCAAATCCTCCCTGATGTAAATTGTAGAAGCTCTCTTGGCAGAGAGCCCCATTCCCTTATATAAGCTGAAATATTGCCCTGTGAGATTTAGCTGTGACTGCCAGACTGCCGAGTTGTCTGTCTTTAGCGAGGGCCTCAGGAGAAGAGGGAGCCATTGCATTTGGACTGTTTTTGCCTCTCAAGGTGAATAATATTGGGCATTCTAGATAGAGGTGCCTCTTCTCTGCTGTGCTGAGTCTCTTCCTCAAACATGAGGAATTTAATTTGACTATCTTTTAAAGAGAGGAAGTTTGTGTTGCTTACACACACGTACACAGTGTGGGTCCAGGTGAACCTCATGAGGTTCAACAAAACCAAGTTCAAGGTCTTGCACCTTGGTCATCAAAATCAATGCAATCTTGGGGACAAAAGGATTGAGCACAGTCCTGTTGAAAAGGACTTGGAAGTACTGGTGGATGGCAAACTGGACATGAGCCAGCACTGCACTCTCACAGCCTGGAAAGCCAACCATATCCTGGGCTGCATCAGAAGAAGCATGCCAACAGAGCAAGGGAGGTGATCCTGCCTCTATGCTCTGCACTGGTGAGGTCTCACCTGGAGTGCTGTGTCCAGATGTGGAGTCCTCAGTACAGGGGAGACATGGACCTGTTGGAGCACATCCAGAGGAGGGCCACAAAAATGATCCAAGAGATGGAACACTTCTCCTATGAGGGCAGGCTGAAAGAGCTGGGGATCTTCAGTGTGGAGAAGGGAAGGCTGTGTGGTGACCTGAGGTGACCTGATAGCAGCCTTTCGGTAACTAAAAGGGGGCTGTAAGAATGAAAGGGACAGACTCTTTTATAGAATCATAGAATGGCCTGGGTTGAAAGGAACCGCAATGGTCAACCAGTTCCAACCCCTCTGCTGTGTGCAGGATCACCAACCACCAGACCAGGCTGCCCAGAGCAACATCCAGCCTGGCTTTGAATGTCTACAGGGATGGGGCATCCACAGCCTCCTGTGATAAGACAAAGAGAAATGATTTCAAACTAAAAAAGAAAGAGGAGAGATTTACATTGGATAAAAGGTTTTTTATGATCAAATTGGTGAGGCATTAGAACAGGTTGTCCTGAGAGGTGATGTCCCTGGAGACACTCAAGGTCAGGCTGGAGGGGCTCTGAGCACCTGATGGAGCTGTAGGTGTCCCTGTTCATTGTAGGAGAGTTGGACTAGATGACCATTAAAGATCATTTCCAACTCACACGATTCTATGATTCTACCCTGGGGTAGGGTCTGTATCCCACCTCATAGTACAGCCAGGATGCTCTTTTCTCTGCCTGCAAGGGCAGTGAGGAAGCAAACTGCTGACTGTGTTCTCACAGCCTTCCTTAATGAATGAAGTCATTGCGGACTCCATTTCCTCTGGGCTGCAGACAAGATCCTCACCTGTGGACTGCTCCCATCCTCCACCCAAAAAAAAAAGAAAGGGATTTTAATGTGAGATGCTAAGCAGGGTAAACCCCAATTTTACAGTAAAGCAGCCCCCCCACCATTACTGTCATGTTTCTCAAGGGCTGAGGACCATTGTTAGAGAACAATGCAGCATTTTTATAAAAGAGGAGAGCACAGTTAATAAGTTCACTAACTGAGAAAAACGCAGCCTTTTAATATCTTTCTTTGTCACTCATGGTGTGAGAGCCAGCTGTTACTACTGGAGTGAAATTCCTTGCTGATTAGTCTTTTAAAGGGCTTCCCAGATAATTAAATAATGATTTCTCTCCCCATTCATTCCAAGTGACAGGAGAGCCTGGCAAACCCACTAAGCATGGAAGGGCAGCATGTTTTCCCAAGCCTTATAGGAGCTTAGCTATTCCATGGCTAATCCGGTCCTTAAACCTAGCACAGATCCCCATACCAAACAGGGCTGCTCGCCTTCATGGTGCTGCAGGGGGTACTTGGGTTCTGCTGCCTGAAACTATGAAAGCTGGAGGCCAGGGCCATATTTTCAAGTATGGAAATATCATCAGGAAGAATGGCCTGAGCTGGGCAAACATTAAGATTTTTTTAGCCTGAGCTTGTGATGGAATCAGGAATCTCCTGGGCTCTGCATGAGCTCAGTGATCATAGAATCATAGAATGACTTGAGTTGAAAAGAACCTCTGGTTTCAACCCCTGCTGTGAACAGGGTTACCCTTCATCAGCTCAGGCTTCTCAGGGCCCATCCAACCTGGCCTTGATCACCTCCAGGGATGGAGCAACCACACTGAGCCTGTGCAACAGCCTCACCAACTCTCTGAGTAAAGAATTTCTTCCTAGCATCTTACCTAAATTTCTGTCTTTTAGTTTAAAGGTATTACCCCTTGTCCTATCACTATCAGATCGAGGAAAAAGTCAGCCCCCTTCTTGCTTATAGTAATTGCCTACTTTTCAAACCTATCCAGTGATGGTATCCCTTCATTTTGCTGTCACCACTCAGCTTGGTGTCATCAGCAAAATTACTGAGGGTACACTCAATCCCACTTTCTATGTCATTGATAAATAACACAGTGATGTTGAAGATGAATTCATCTCTTTCTTTTGTTACCACTACATTTCCAATTTCTACATTTCCACAGTTGAGGTTACTGTGTATATCACCATTGGTCTGGGGTTCTTAGTCTGGATTTCCACTACAGCATAAAGATTGAAGGAGGACTCATATGTCCAGCAGTGTAACACTGGGGTAACTGCTGATAAATGCAGGATTCAGAAGAGGTATGCTTGTCCTTGGATAGTAGCACCCTCACTTTGTTTCCACTCACTTCATTTTTATCTCCTACTTTACTAAATCAGCAGGAAAATTTCAGGGCTCAATATCTCTGAAAAAAATAAGCTCAGAAATTTCTTATTTTCACCACCAACATAAAAGACTTTTCCTTTATACATATTTTGCCAAAGAACAAGACTGGTTTGTAGCTTGAGTTCTGCTGAAACATTTCTTCCAGTGAACAGATGCTTGTATTTAATTGAAAACCAATCAGAAATATCAGCTTAGACAGAACAACATTGACCAACCGTATAAATACGGGAAAATGAACTGGTGAGGTTTGCCCACTCGTAATGAATAATCTGTTCCCGTAATTGAGAATCTGTTTAGGGGCAAGACAGGGGTGGGATGGATAGAAGGGAGCAAATATTTAGAAAGTAAGTGCTCTATCAGCAATTCACTGTAATAAGAATCTAGCAAAAAAAAAAAGTATGAATTTTATTTTTTAACTTAGAGCCATCTGGCTTTCTTGGCAAGGAGAAAAGATGCACCATTAGCAAGAGTCTTTCTGAAGAAGTTGTTCCAGCCTAAATGTAACCCAGAAGGCAAATTTGGGCACTTGGAAATGTTATAGGTCTATCAGCGCTGTTACAACCATTGGATTGACAGGTAAACTGAGGCAGAAGGTGGTTAGGTGATGCTACTAGGGAACAAAATCTGTCTGTGGTAGAGGTACAACTATTACACAACCTCTGTAGAGGTACAACTATTTCCCATCTCTTTGCTCTGATGGAAAAGGAAGGCAACATGGAGATGGGGGGTGCTCTCTGATGGCAAATCTTGTATGAGCTCTTCCCAAACCTGCAGCCTTGGAAGCAATGGGCATGGAAAACCTCACCATGAAAGCCTGACTGGGGGAGGATTCTCCCATAGAAAACTTGCATTTAAATAGCACTGAGCACTTAGCCTGACAAAAGGCAGGAAATTCAAAGCAAAGGGTGACACTCTGTCTTTAACTTACATTTTTATGCCTTTTATTCCTTTCTTCCCCGCAGTGCAAATCAAGGACATGAGGTCAAGTTGATCCTCCCGGGAGCTCCCCACATTCAGCAGTGCTCCACCAGAAATGTTTGGTGGCCCAAATCGACAACTGGAAAACTGTTGTCTTCTGGAAAGAGGAACCTTAGACGATAATTTGCAGATTGATGGAGCAGAAGACCTCCGCAGAAACCCTGCTCTGGGGGACACAGGACTGCCCAGCATTACGGGTCCCAGTCTCATCCCTCCGGAGGAAAGGTTAATGCCAGGCAGAGCTGCTGGGAGACAGGATGCTTTGTAAACCGATAGCGTTCCCTTTGATCTGAGAGTGAGGGAAGGCAGAAACTTTTGCCGATAACCCGTGGAAAGAGAGCATGAAGGCTGAGCTTTAGCAGAGGTGGAAGAGGAACTTCTTTTTAAAGATAAGTGTTTCAAAACCCCCAAGCTGAGCTCCCCAGGTACAAGATATCTTCTCTACCCACAGTTTTATTTCAGCTAGATACAGTTTTCACGTGTGAAACCATTCGAAATTTAAGGGGGAAAAAAAAAAAAAAAAAGCATTAAAACAAGGCAAATTCAAGGAATTGCAGAGCAGAGTCCCAAGAGGTTCAAACTGAAGGTCAAAGTGCTATTTTGTTTTTATTAGCTGTGTCCTTTGGGGGGGAAAAAAAAAAAACACACCTCTAAAGCATCACGCTCAGCCCATCAGACAATGCTATAAGGAAGGTCCCTATCGATCTGTCTGTGCATTTCTAAGGACCCACAGAGCAGGGTCACAGTGGGGGACACTGCACCAGAGCTGTTTGACTCTCCTGAGCCATCGGACAGCAGGAGCAGCCCTCACTCTGCACTGGTGCAAAAGCTGGAGTGATGGCTTTGGAGGAAGAACTGAAATAACTGTTACGGTTTGTGAAAAAAACATTAGGAAATCCCCCTTGTGCAGTGAAATAACACTGCTGTGATGAAGTCAGTCCAGTGTCAGCCACTGCACCCAACTCCTGTGGCAGGTACACGGGACACAGCTCTGAGCATGTGATGCCATCGGGTGATACTGCAAGGTCTCATGCACAGAAAAGTGGATGTTACCAGCAGTAGCCATTTCAATGGGGAGGTATCACAGCTCTGCTGCCCCAAGCACGATTTGCATCAGCACTGTCCTACCACTCAGGCTCAACTCCTGCATGAAAGAACAGCCATCAACTAACCAAAGGGCTTTCACACAGAAGAAGGAACTCTCCAAAGAGAGCATCCAAGTGAATAATTATCCTGGGCTGTGTCTTGGCCTTGCGAGTCCTTTTGATCCTTCTTTAACAGCACCAGGAGGGGAGAGCCAGGATCACAGTGATGCTGCTCATGTTGGCAGGCAGAGCTGCATGTCCACATAACTCTCCTTCTGTTCACCCACCCAGCACAGCCCTGGCATTGTAGCTGACACTAAAAGGCTGATTTCTGGTGCCTTCTCATAGCCAGCCTCCAGCAGTCTCAGCTGGTGGCACATTGATGAAGCAACAGAACTCCAGACACAGGGGAAAGGTATTGTCTTCAGCCTGGGGATTTGTGATGTGTTTGAGGTTGATTTTGCCTTTTTTTAACTACTAGGGAAAAGAGATAGTCAAATCTCTCTGCCACTCTTAATTAGCAAAGCGAAATAGCAGTGCAATAAGTAATTAGCATAGGGAGCTTTCCTTTAATATGAGACCACAGTTGACTACCCAGGGTGATCCAGGCACATCAGATCATGCAGGGGCATTCAGCAGTCCACCACAAAAGCAGAGGGATTCCTCCGCATCCAAATGTTACTGCCCTCCTTATATTGCACTATAAAACCGGGGTGTCAAAAAGGCTAGAGATTTTACACTTCGTGTCAGCGTTTTATAGTCATTAGACTAATTATGTTGGTGTTTTTACCACCTTTATTCTACCAATTAGCCTAAAAGTCAAACAGGGACATCATTACTTTACACAAACAAGCAATTATTGGGCTATAAACACACCCTGGTCTGTGTTCGGTGCAAGGAGGGAGCGCTCCTAATGCTCTCTCTGTGGTGTCTGCCACAATACCGGGCATTACAGATGCACTTGACTTCAGTGCTGTTGACAAAGAGGCCTCAAAGCTGCTGATACACGAGAGAAACAGGATATTTGTTACCTCCCTACAAACAGATTAAGGAAAATGGCAGAGCTCCAGGTTCAGCCCATGCATCGCTCTTTCGGTGCCAGGGTAGCTTGGCTTCATTTTGGGTTGGGCTTCGTCGTGTATTTTTTCCTAGAAAGGGACAGCTTAACAAATGGAGCCAGAATAATTTGTTTATGAGACACCCATGAGAAATGTTTTATTTCCAAGAAATTTGGTCTCCTTGCGGGCTACTGGGTGAAACATTAGCTAGGAGTTTCCAAGACTTGTCATTGCCTAGAGCCCTGTGAAATACATCTGCTTTGTCCAAAAGGGCAGCGCCGTCCCAGGTTGTACTCCCTGGCAGCTCCTACTTCTGTTTTTCTCTGAGCTGAGCTGGTTTAGAGAATGCTTCCAAAAACCAGTGGCTGCACTTCATTCCTGCTCGCCATATCTGCTGGCTACTGAATTTTGTTCTATGACTTGATGCATTTTATGTTTTTAAGCACCACCTGCATTTGAAATTAGTCTAATTTGCAGGAGGAAAAGTGGCCAGTGTTAGAAGAACCAGAATGTGTGTCATCTGGCAGTGGTCACAACCAACAAATCTCTTCAGTTTTGTAGCTGCTCATGGAAACCACAGCTACTTCCAGCCACACTGTGCACACTGTGTTCAAGGAGATGCGTGAAATCCCACATGCATGCACTGATATTACCATACTGACAATATCAATGGCATCAAGATCTAATCATTTTATTTTGCCTCTGCAAGGATAGAATCATATATCCACAGAATTGTTTGAGTTGGATGGGAAATTTAAAGGTCATCTAATCCAACTCCCCTGCAGTGAACAGGGACACCTACAGCTCCATCAGATGCTCAGAGCCCCTCCAACCTGACCTTGAGTGTCTGCAGGGATGGGGCATCCACCATCTCTCCGTGCAATAGCTCCTCCTCAGATGAGATTGTAGACTTGGACTTATCTTCGATGACATGCAAAGCTTAAATATCAACAGTTCACTGTGTTAAAGAAGCCATAGTGGTTCTTGGGGATCTTTGGTCTCGCAGGAGAAGATCAGGACATGTTGAAAAGGAAATCTCTGGCAAAGCTGGGAAAGATGTGGCATCTCCCAAAATTCCTAATTCCTAAGTGTAACAGTTCTCAGTTGTGATATTAAGTTGAAATACCGTGTTGTTACAAACTGTTAAATAATAAATGTGGTTCATCTGAGGAAGCGCTGATTTTTAACCTTGGTTGAAACAATCCGTGTAATTAGACTGTGTTCTGAGGCTGAAAACGTCTGGTTTTGCCTAAATAAAGTGCTGGAGACTGAGACCTCTCCAGGTTGCTGAAGGGCTCTGAAATCCTCATGTCCTCACCGCGCCAATGGGTTTTTTAAGCCCTTTCCCTGAAAGACTTCATCAGGGACTCCCACTTCGAAACTGATGACACAATGTGGTTCATTAGAGTTAAATTACACTTGAAGTAGAAAGTCAAATACTCAGAACTTCACTAATGTTTTCTGCAGAACGACTCTGGCTGCATTTACGGAGCACATCAGATTTTTGACTCTACAGTTCCTTGAACTAGCCAAGTTTTTGTTTGGTTTTGTTTATGCTCCATAAATCCATTTAAACTGAGCTATAATGGTTATTTTTAAGCTATCTCTGAAATGTTTCTAAGTGACTTCTGTAATATCCAGCAGAGCTGGCTGCTCTCCTTTGGAAGTAAGAAACTGCAGCACCAGGGAGAAAGGCGAAGTGAACAATGTCTCCTTTAAGCAGCCCCGAAGCACCACATTTCCAACTAAAAGGGAATTTACATGTGTTTCGGCATCAAAGATGGATCCGACCCTATCATCCAGGGACTGTCATGTTATCTAATCGCCCGCATATCAGGCGCACGATAACATTGTGTGGTTCGCAGCCGCTGCGGGAACGACATATTTTCTGAATTAACCTAAGCTTGAATTTATACAAACTGCCCGTGGTAACATCTGGCCAGGACCCTCCTTACCCTCTTTTGAAAATGCACAGAGATCCTGCCCTGCTCCTTACTGGAGCCTGCAGGATAATAAAAAAAAAAAAAAAAAGAAGAAGAAGAAATCAAGTCAAAAAGGGGGAAAAAAAAAAAATAAGGGCAAAGTGTGCGTCTCTCCCTGGGAACCTTGAGCTTGGTTTTGGGATGCCCATCTCACGAAGCGTTCAGCAGCGAAGGTAGAACAATGAAGATGTCAAGCGGCTTCTCGGGAGCGAGCTGCTATGTCTTGTCATGCTCGGACATGAACGGGGAAAAAAATGTCTTTATTACCCGGAATGGTAACCTTGAAGTGCACCGGCTGCTTGATCCTATAACTTTCCCATTAGAAGAGGGCGCCCGCAATCCTAATGAGGCACAATAAGTAGATTATGAGAGTGCTTTTGTTTTGCTAAACAGCAGCTTTTCTGCACAGAGCATCACAAAGGTGTGCGGGGGCCTGCTGCTCGGGGCCGCTGTGACCGATACGCCGATTTGTTTGTAGGGCCGGGGAGAAGAATTGAAGAAGACAGCATCAGTGTGCAGCGGAGCCATGGGGGGCGGGTGCCAGAGCTGCCGAAATTAGACTCATCGGTACAGAGGCTCTGCCCATTGTATCTGGGCTATAAAGCTGTCAGAGGAGAGCCCGGCTGAATGTTCCCTTATTCCTTCTCTGGCGCTTCCTCCGCTCTCAGCAGAGAGCTAAGCCCCAGGATCTTTTGTTTGCATGAGAAACCACTGGCATCTTACATTTATAAGGACTTTTAAGGCTCTGCTCTGAGAAATAACTTTGCCTCGAAAATACAGGGGATTTGGTTGTTGTTGGGTTTCTTTTAATTGCAAACCAGCTAGTGAGCTTGTGTGTTCCTCGGAGGAAGCGCTTTGCATGGAGATCACAGATCATAGAATCGTTTGAATTGGAAGGGAGCTGTAAAGGCCACCTAGTTTGGCTCCCCTGCAATGAACAAGGACATCTACAGTTCCATCAGCTGCTCAGAGCCCCATCCAGCCTGACCTTGTGTGTCTCCAGGGACCGTGCATCCACCACCTCTCTGGGCAACCTGTGCCAGTGCCTCACAACCCTTACTGTAAACAACTTATTCCTTATATTTGATCTAAATCTCCTCTCTTTTAGTTTGAAACTATTTCCCTTTGTCCTATCACACCAGACCCTGCTAAAGAGTCAGTCCTCTTCCTTCTTATAGTCCTTCCTTAGATACTGAAAGGATCAGTGTCATTTAACAGGCCAAAGAGAGCCTTTGGCCAGGCTGTAGTCCTGCCACCTTCTATATTCATTTCAATGTCTAGATGAGGAGACTGCTGCAGGGGAAAAAGCGGGGTCAGATTCCTAGCTCTGTGAAAGGGCTGGCTGTGGGGGAAAGATAAGGGGTAAATGGTGGAAGTAGCAAGTGTGCCCACACAGCTGAAATGGGCTTTATAGCCATTGTCCATCACTGGAACACACTGTCCAGGGAGGTGGTGGATTCACCATCCCTGGAGGTTTTCAAGAAAAGGGTAGATGTTGCATGTGGTCTGGAGTGGTCACAGGCACAGCTTTCTGGTTGGACGAGATGATCTTATTGATCTTTCTAACCTTAATGATTCTATGATTCCTGCACCAGATTTATGGGGAGAAGGTATCAGTAGTGGTTGGACCAACTTGCAGGGTGAAGTGTAGTATGCAGAATTGCATTCTTCTCTTCTTATTGGCTTAATTAGGGCTTCCCAGTTTTTGAGGATTGAGCTTGTGAAGCTGTGGGTCAAATGAGGACCCTGTAGCATTGCTGTTGATGTAAAAGTAAGAAGGCTACACAGTTAAGGAGGAAGTTTCATCACAGTCTACTTGGATGTCCATTGGCTGCTTGTCATCACCTCAGTGGATCTGGAAACAAATGGAGAAGAGTCTTTTGTATTTTACTCTGGCATCTCCATGTAATCTCGTAACAGTCAGGAAGAAAATATAAATCTTGGGAAAATAAGTAAAAATGACTGGGATTTTGGATGTCTGGGAAGCTCTGGTTTGCATGACAGATGCACTCCCAGTGTAACTGGTACAAGGTAGCTCAGCCCCATGAAGGGGTTTTGCCTCTTCTCATCCTTGCATGGTGGGCACACTGGCAATCTCTCTTTGCTGTGGACCTCAGTGCACAACATCCCACACCTCCTCTGTTCCGTGGGATCGGATCACAGGGGTCTGCCAAGGAACAAAGTCCAAATGCTGGGTGGGACTGACACATGCTACACCAGTACTCAGTAAAACATGCTGATTCTTTAGTCTACAGAACAGGCTGTGCCCATCTGTGGCAATCCCTGTATCACCAGCCAAGTACTGAGAGCCTGGACACCAGGCTTGTGTAAGGGATTTTCTCAAACTAGAATAAAAATGTTATGCATTCAATTCTTTTGATGGATGTGTAATTATTGCTGGGAAGTTTCCCTGCCAGTCCTTGGCCCAGAATTGCACCTGGAATTGTTTTCCTATTGATTTAATAGGTTCTGAGTTTTCTAACACCTCAGAACTGATGCAAACATTCTTAAAGAACAATGGCAGCAAGAATGAGAGGAGGTTGTTTAATCTGCAGTTTGTCACTGAGCATTCCTTCTTGAGTGTGCTCACTGCTGTTTTAATGCTAGTATTAACCCATAACGGAATAAGATCCCAGTATGTGAACTGCTGGATCGAGGCAGGTGGGAATTGGAAAGCTAGCTCCTTTCCCAGAAAGTCTGAGCCAAGGCTCCAATAGCCAAATATGAAGTCAAGTAACCAACTGTGCCACCTTCAAAAGCAGACATTTTCATACCTGGTCATTTCTCACAACCCAGGGAGGAGCACTTGGTCACATCACTCAGCATTTGAACCAGTGGCTGAGATCATCCCCGTTAGCTGAAATAAAATACAGCAGAAATGTAATGGAACTGACTAAAGTTATACCAAAACTGATGTATACATTTAAAGACATATCTTCAGTCTTCATAAAACAGTTTGGAAGGGACCTTGAAGGTCATCTAGTCCCAACCATCCTGCCATGGCAGGGACACCTTCCGTTAGGTTGCCTAGGATCCCATCCAAATTGGCTTTGAAAACCTCAGAGATGGGGCATCTACAGCTTCTCTGGGTAGAATATTTTCTATATTTGTTAAAAAAAAAAAAAGAAAGAAAGAAAGAAAGAAAAGAAAAAACAAAGCCATGCTTTCATACCTGATTCAAGCAGCTAGTAATGGTTTCTACCAACATCAAGGCATGCTACACGTATGCTGTTGGGGCTCGCCAGTCTTACATTTGCTTGCTGCAAATGGACCCAAGTTGTAATGAGTGATTGAAAAAGCCTTTCTGGCCACATCTTCAAAAAACTAACCTTATGATCTTTTCTTTAGACTGTATCAATGATATTTGGAGGCTTTTCCAGAAGATTTTCTCCTTGATCTCTGCAATCCCTGAATGGTTTTATTTTTTTTTTTCTTCCCCACTGCTGCCCTCCCCTTGCTCTGTAAGAGGCTTCATTCCAGCACTTGACCAGGGATGAGGGCCATGGCACAGCCTCTGCATCTTGGTAAATGCACTGCCGAGCATCACAGTACAGGAACAGTATTTCTAAAACCTGTCTTTCCATGAGATTCCAAAGAAAATAAAATATTGCAGCCTGATATTGAGAAACCAGGGCTGAACTCCTTAATGTTAGGATGCCCAACACCATCAGCATGAGCAGAGACACCTGCATTACACCACCCTGCAGTCTGCACATCCTTTGCTCCTGAGAGCTCTCCCTCAATCCTTTGACAGAGCAGGAGTTGCTGGCATCTTCCAACATAACCAAGTGCTGCCTCAGACTTCCCGAACTTCTCTGTGGAGCATCTGGGGACATGTTTAGATAAAAGATATTGTGAAAAATAAAGCTTTACAACCAGTTTTATTCTTGGCAATGGGTGGGCTGTTGGAAAAGGGACTGTTAGAAAACAAATCAGAATCTGTGATGTTGTCCAAGGGGGAAGACTATTGTCCAAAATCAAGCATAAAACTTGTTAACAAGTAAAGAGCACTATTGGATTCAATTTCAGCTGGAACATGCAAAAAAATTATGACAACTTGCTCCAAGCATTCTGAAAGCAGCCCTTATATACCAGAACCTTTTCAGCACGTCATTTTATTTCTTTCCTGCTTTTTCTATTTTTTCTTTTATTTTTAAATGGCTTTGTTTTATTTTTAGCAGTGTTCTTGGTTGTTTTTTTTTTTCTTCTATTTTTCTGATATTTTCCTGTAAATAATAATTGGTTCCTTTGTGGTGACATTTCCATGCTGGCGGTGGTGTGTAGTGCTTTCTTGGAGGTGGCAAGAAAAAAGGGAGTGATTTGTTTGAATGGGTTATTGTAGAGTGAATGCAAATATCTGCAGCCACTGGAGCAAATAGGAGCAGGGATTAGGTGCAGGAAGCTCGCTGAGTGGCACAGGCCATCTGTCCCGGTCCTGAGAAAAGAGGAATCTCGTTTGCAGTGTATGTTAATTAGTTAGCTGATTGGCTCAGCTGTCACCCTCGCAGAGTGAAAGTGCAAGGACACAATTAAATGCGTGTCTATCTCTGTTTATCAAAGCACGTGCTTTTAGGCTGCATTGGTTTTTACGTATAATTTTGTCTTCTCAGGGAACACAAAGATTCTTCGCTATTGTGCCCACAAATGAAGGAGTAAAAAAAAAAAAAAAAAAAAGGAAGAAAGAAAAAAAAAAAAAAAGAAGAAAGAAAATACCTTAATTAAGACATGAGCTGGATTGTTTGCTGAAGCATCTCTGGCTGCATTCTTTAATGCACTTGAAATGACCCATTTGCATCAATAGGCACTAACTAAATTTATTTCCATTCAAATGTATTCCCTTGATGTTTCTACAGAAAGTGGTAGGTTTGGAAATACATGTATGGCAAGTTTAAGCTCATAAGGTGCCCCCATTCAAACACAATGTCAATATCCTACACTTAAAAGGAACCCGTTATTCAAAGTAAAACACTCCCTGGTTTGGTGTGGGTTTTGTTTTTGTTTTCATTACACTGACATCTCCAAGGCAGCATCCCCAGTAACTTTCCTTGGGAATAAGTTGTCTGCTCACAAGCCTCAGGGAATTATTTCCCATGGTGTCATTTCATTTCTTTTTTTTTTTTTTTTTAATTTGTTTACTGTGTTCCAGTCCTTGTCAATGCACAATGGGCCATGTCTCCCCCTCCACCAGGGCCCTGCCTGCAGGGTTTTGGGATTCTGTTGCAACCACAAGCCTCTGCATGGTACCTCGCCTGCTGTAGGATCTCCTGCAGAGAGGGAAGGCAAGGAGAGATGGCAAGTCAGGAACGAGGGACATTCCTCTGTAGAGGATGCTGGCGTTGACCTTCAAACAAAGGTTTGAAAGAGCAGTCAAAGAGCTGGAGGAACGGCTAGGACCTGCTCTTCTGAGCTGATTTGCAGCAATGGAAGATTTTTCCTTACTTGCCCTTAGGAGAGGAACCTGTCTCCCAGCCTACTTGGCTCAGTAAGTTCCAGGGAGAGAAGCTGCACAACAAGGCTGTGTTCACAGCCATGGATTCTCAGTGCATGCTTGGCAAGGAACACGAGGGGAGAAGACATAAACATCTGTCCTGTCCTTCCCATCCTCTGGTTGGATTTGGCCACTGCTCTGCAGGCTCTATAACCAGCCAAGGGGTCACCTCCCTTTGGAGATGACCCCCTTGCTGTGCTGTGCCCATTGCCTGCATGTGCTTGCCTGCAGGGACTGCCCAGAAGGCAACAGGCTGATTCACAAGGGAAAAGAAAATGCCAGGAAATTCCTTTATTGCAAAAACAAGAGCAAATGCATTTAAAGGTCCACTAGTCAGAAGAAGGGGAGATGTTCATAACCAAAAATTGCAGCTCCTAGTTGTAAGTCTTGTAAAAGGAATACCTGTACATCAGCAGCTCATGTCTTGCCTGGGAAAATGCACTCTGCTAGGAGCTTGGAGCAAGGCTATAGGGTATCTGCATGGTGATGAGGCTGTTCCAGCTAATGGGCCAATTTAAAATCCCAGGATGTTTGAATATGTGTGAAGAAATTGCTAAAACATAGAATCATAGAATCATAGAATCATAGAATCATAGATTCATGGAATTACTCAGGTTGGAAAAGACCTTAAAGATCATTGAGTCCAACTGTGACCTAACCATACTACCCTAACAGCCCTCTGCTAAATCATGTCCCTGAGCACCACATCCAAATGGTTTTTAAACACATCCATGGATGGTGACTCAACCACCTCCCTGGGGAGCCTATTCCAGTGCTTAACAACCCTTTCTGTAAAGAAGTGTTTCCTAATATGCAACCTAAACTTACACTGGCGCACATGTAGCAACCTCCATGAGAATACATTCTGTTTCATGGGAGTTACACTTTGATAATCTGCAAGTTTCCTTCCTTCCTTTCTTCCTTCCTTCCTTCCTTCCTTCCTTCCTTCCTTCCTTCCTTCCTTCCTTCCTTTCTTCCTTCCTTCCTTCCTTCCTTCCTTCCTTCCTTCCTTCCTTCCTTCCTTCCTTCCTTCCTTCCTTCCTTCCTTCCTTCCTTCCTTCCTTCCTTCCTTCCTTCCTTTTTTTCAACCTAGGGTATAATATGTTCAACCATATGTAGAGACTCTGTCATATGGTGAAAAGCTAGTGAAAGTTGGGATGGGTAAAACCACTCTTTTAGACGCTGGATCCCACCTGGAGTGACCATATCACCAGCATGACCTTCGATGGGTGAGGAAGGCTGTCTTGGAAGGATGCTCAACTCCTGGCAAAATAGATTAGACACACACTCCCTTGGATATATTCACCCTTTTCTACATGATTCATGGCTCCTGGCCAACTGTGATATTCACTCATACCTTTCAGAAGTATCACACTCTTCTGGGTTAGATACGTATCCTCTTCTTTTTTTAAGACAAAGCATTAAATCAGCTATATTTATGGAGGATCAGCAGATGGCCAGCAAGCTGCGAAAAAAATAATAATGATATCTGTTAGGCTTACAAATTTGAAAGGAGAATTCAAGCAAAGCTCCACAAAACCTGTTGTAATAAGTTTCTGGATGTCTATTTTCTCACTGTGAAACTACGCAGGGCCTCCAGTGCACAGAGGGTGCAGGGAGTCATATGGGTGCCATCAGAGCAGCATCTAGGCACTCCTGGCGTGTCCTTGCAGTCCCCTAAGTGCCCTACTGGTGATCAAAGATGTACTGAAGAGGGGAACAAAAAGCTTGGCTTTGAGTTCAGTGTGGCAGGGTAGACAAACCTCTGGGAGCCACAGTGTGAAAATAAAGGAGCAGACTGGTGAGGCTCAAGAGGGCAGACACAACCCAGGACCACGAGCCAGCAATGAGGAAGACATGGAAAAGTGAATAGATGGGCTCAGATCATAGTCCCAAAGATGTCCAACCAATGCAGGATTGGGATTATTCCTTTTTCTTAACCACTTTACACAATCCTGACAAAGGGATTCACATCATGATGCTGCAGTGTTGGTTCTCCTGTCCATGCTGGCCTGTAACCAGTTTTAGTTCATAAAACCCACTGAGCACTTCCACCACAGCAGACATAGGATGTAACTAAACTGGCTCAGAAATGCATCAAAGGGACAACAGAAGCCCTAATTAAGACAGGTAACACTGTGCATTCACATCATCCAGGCAGAGCAGCCCCTGGGGCTTCCCTCTCACTAACACAGCAGGTGCAAAAACACAACTTGTCTTCTCTCCAGAAGGCTTTAGGATGTATTAGCCAAAATGTTTTAAAAATACACTTTTCCTTCTAATATAAACCAGCTTGCTGCATTAGGTTGCTTTGGAATCAGAGTTTTTATAGGCAGAGTCCAAGACCCTGTTTTAATAAGGGATTTAATTGATGGCAGAAGACCACATAACAGATCAGCTTGGCTTTGGGGCATGGTCCCAGCACCGACTGTATGACACCTCCTCTCCTGCATCCCACTGAGGGGGAGGAGAAACTGCATCTCCAGAACTAGTCAGCCATTTCTGATCATTACTCTTAATTGCTCTATAACTCAATTATGGAATTCTAGAAAATTATCCTGATTTTCTGCTGCCTTTCATAGACATTTATATCAGCACAAATTGAGTGCTAAATGGGTGTAAATCAATACCAAACCCTGAGCTGGGATTTCTGGAATGCTTTTCCATACATTCTCTGTAGCTGTGAAGGATACAGCTCTTCCCTCCCTAACATTACCTGCAGGACTCCTAGCACAGAGAGCAGCCCATTTCCCAGCCTGTCCCCAGCAGTGAAACTCATGCCCACACGTGATTTTCCTTGCAAACCCTTGCCACCTCAATTTTTAATACTGTTTCCAACTCTAGTTGGTAGCTCAGCATCTCCTTCATCTTCCAGGGCGATTGGCAGCACTCCGCGTTTCGTTTAAGAGCCCTCTTGTAAAAGCCAGGATTTTCCTCTGAAAAAGTAAATAAAGCTCTGTTCCTTACTCCTGGGAAAAGAACGAAGTCTTCCCAGAACCCAGTGAGAATCAAAGCTATCTGGAAGAGCTTACTTCTTAAAAAGGACCAGTGAGGTTATTTTGGAAGATAACCTCCAGAGGTATTGCGAGTCTGTTAATATCCAAAGCTATCATAATATTTGACCCTCAGAAAACAGGAACATCTGATCCCTGTGTAAATGGGCTGCAGTAATACTGAATGGAGAAAGGGAAAGAAAACACTTGTTGTCTTTTGACAGAGGGAAGTGGAGCTGCAGTCAGCTGAGCGCATGGGCACAGCAGAGATCAAAAGCTGAGGTGCAAGTGCTTCCAAAGAGGAGCCTTTCATCTGCAGCAGCTCTGCAAGCGTTAAGTGATGAAAGTCCTGGACTTTCACTGGGAGTGATGAAAAGCTTTCCTTAGGACCTCGCTTGCAAGCAAAGCTGTTTGGAGAATGGATTGAAATTTGGGGTTTGCTTTCTTTTTGCTTCCCCCTCCCCCCCCTATCTCTAGGACTTATTATGCATGTTGGGATAAATGTGGAGGTAAGCCAGCTGTGGAGGAGGCCTCTGCTCCCCTCTGCAGTGATGTGATATGGGCCTGCTCCCTCAGCTGAGGATTGCAGCCCAGCCCCTTCAAATGGGCACACTACACCTCGATAACTGTATTCAGTTTGAGGCCCTTCACTACAAGAAGGATATTGAGCTGCCCAAGTGTATAGAGAAGAATAGTGAAGGTGATGAAACAAGAGTTCTGAGGAGCTGCTGAGGAAACTGGGGTAGTGTGGTCTGGAGAAGAAAAGGCTAAGGGGGAACCTCATCACTCTCTATGTGAAAAGAGAATCATAGAATCATTAAGGTTGGAAAGACAACTAAGATCATCACTGGACATTTTTAAAAGATGTGGATGCGTCTCAAAAGGACATGGGTTAGTGCTGGGACTTGGTAGGTCAGGCTGATGGTTGGACTTGCTGTCCTTGAAGGTCTTTTCCAACCTAGAAGATTCAATGACTCTAAATGTGCAGGTAGGGTGGTCTTATTGCTCCCAAAAACATTGCATTTAAACTTCTCTCTCCATCACAGGCCTATAGACATGTGTGGAGGTCTTCACGGGGGCAGCCAGAGAAGGAAACAACCAGACCATGGCTGCTGCAGAAAAGACAGGCATGCAACTATTCAGTGGATTCTCGCAAATGATGGTTCTGTTCTCAGAAATCAGGATCCCTCTACGTACGCCTCACAAACAGGAAAAAAGAAGGCAGAGAAGGGGGATACATTCATGGGGTAATTTATTCACGATGAATAATTCAACCAGCAGAAGTGACTACTCCAAAGACCGGGTCAAAAGTTGAGTGCTTGAATAAATGAATTGCCCTTTCACAAATATAAAAAGCAGAAATCTCAATATTTATCATTTGCAGACACACAAATATTCCAGAACAACATTTTCTAGTGAAGTGGGGAGGGGTGTTAATAATAAATTCTATTGATAACAGGAGTTATAAAAACAAATAATAACTGACTGGAACATGTTTATATATGAAAAGTGACTTTTCAAACAAACTGTCAACAGTGGGCTTCATTATAAGACTATTAGGAAATAGGAACTCTGTAAATAACTTGCCGACCCAGGCAATTACTGAACCTACTGCCAGTAAATAAGCATTACCTTGGAGCATGAAGCAAGCTGTCGCAAGCTTGGAGACATATGGCGCAAGCGCAAGCAAAGAGGTTGGAGATCCCCAGCTGAGACCAGATGCACAGACAACCAATGCGATAAATAGGAACCCTCAGAGGACTGAAGGGTGGTCCTGGTGTTCTGGCATCGCAGCCCTAGAGCTCTGATCCTTCCTTGGATGAGTGCAGGCTGGGTTTTGTAGTCCCCGTTGTCCAAAGACATGGAGCAACCAACCTCCAGCCCAGATATTGTGGCCACCATATTCCCCTCCTTTTCAGCAGGATCAACCACATCCAGGCTGCTGCTGCCTGGGCAAACACAAATCAAATGATAAACTGTAATGTGTTTTCCCCATCTACTAACCCTCTGCAGTTAGCTGCCCCTGAAGGCTTACTGTTCTTTCTTTCAAAGACATTGTTTATGGTTCCTCCAGGATTTGGCCATGACCACTGTCCCTGGATGCTGTCATAACTTGAGGAGATGTTGAGGCCCCACTGCATGCTCCAAGATGATCTTTTTGTTAGATTACCAGCACCCCTGCTATGCCATTGCATCAAACCTCCTCATTTCTTCTAATTATGAGTGCAAATCAATACAGAGGTCATTTCACCCAAGTTACTATCAGTGATGCTTGCTCATGGCTCGTGAACAAATCCATCCTGAGCACTTCTCTGCTACCTTGCTGCCAGCAGAGCATCAGCTTCAGTTAAACAAAGGGGAATGGTGTTCAATGCAGTTTGGATTGATCAAAATGAGGATGCAGGTCCTGTGGAGTTAGTCTGATCCTGAACTTATGCCTTGAAATTGCATGAAGGCACCAGATGGGGGGTGAAATGGTATTCCCAAAGTTGGGAATGAGGCTGACGAGAGACAGAGGCAAAACCATCTTGGGTTGCAGCTCAGGTGCCCCCCTGCACTTGCAATGACGGTGCAGACTTAAACCCTCCCAAATTCTGCCCTCCTAATACTTCCCCAAAGAGAAGCCACCTCCTCCAGTCACCCCTGAAAACCAGCTCGGTTTTATTGAACTACAAAGGACTGTGAAACACCACCCAGATGGTTTGACAACGCAGCCAGGGTTTATGGCCTCGAGCAGGACAGAGAAGCAACTCTGCTGGGACAGGAGCCTGGGAAGGCTGCTGGCTTGAGCTGAGCTGAGCTGTGCTCTTCTGCCAAGGACCATGGGCCATAATTTGGTAGCCAAGGTAAGGCTTTCACCCCACTGCTTTTGCAATCACAGCACAGTCTCTCTGCCTAACTGCAGACTGAGATTACAAGAAATTGGCTTGAATAATTTTTTTTTTTTAGTGTATTTATCAATTAAAATACATACATATATATATATATGTTTTTTTCCAACTTGGCCTCAGGAATAACAAACATACTAGTATGAGAACTGACAGCCTTAATTTGTGGTTACATTTCTACAGCTTTATCTCAATAAGGAGTCTGGATACAGGGGAGGCAAATAGTATTCCTACCCTATAAAAGAGGTACAGGGGGAAAAATGTGCTCCAGTAATTATAGAAATGGTCTGGAGTCAGAAGGACTCCGCTATGAGCAATTAAAAGGAAAATTAACTATAAGAAAAGTTTGCTTTTGGTTTTATAGCTAAACCCACAAATAGAAGAAATACTGTACACTCAAAACTCGAACAAACAAGCATGCCTGATTTTAATGAGCAAAATGAAGGGCTTGTTTTATGGGAAGTGTAACATAATAGTCCCATGGTAAGGGAGCCTATTCCTCCTCTGCTCTGCACTGCATGAACTTATTTCAAGCAGTGTGAAGAGAGTATAAGATGCTACTGAAACGGAATTTCTTCTTTGCATCCTCCTCTGGTCATATTCTTCAGCCCTCAAAGCTTCCCTGAAGGATCTACAGGCACTTGGGGTCTTTCCACACGCATTGGGTTTCCAGCTGCATGAGAGTAATGCAGCACCAGCCACACGAGTCAGCAGCTGCATCTCCCACCATCTCTCCCCTTATGCACTGCTCATTTACTGAGCTCTCACTCACCAGTCAAAAATACAAACGATGTTTACAACCCCCAGCCCCCTTTGCCCCAGAGACTAATCTGTTCTTGCTTGCACAGACTTACTGAAACGAAAAGGCAACTTGGTGTTTATAAATGCAAAACAAAATACATAACTCATTTGCCAGGGAAAGGTCTTAGATCTACATAGTAAAAGTTATTTCTAATTGATACCTTCCACCCCATCAGTTTCAAAGAACCAATCTGTTGGTGACTTTGTTGCATCATAGAAAGAAAAAAGACTTCTTTAAAATTCTTGTTCTCATTTTTCATTTCATTCTTCTTGTGGGTAAGATCAGAGCAGAGACGAGCAATATAGAGCAGAACAGAGCAAGGTCTGAGCAGCAGCTGGCCATGAGTGAAAGCAAAAATCTTCAAAGCTGGCTTTTGTCTCTCACAGCCTGTATGATACAAAACAGTGATCTTAGTCAGATCCACACTTCTCCTTCATTTTTCCTCTCCTTCTCCATCATTTTGTCTCTTCTTCTCCTTCATTTTCTCTCTCTTCCCTCTCCTCCATCTCCTTTTCAATTTCCCCTCCTTCTCCTTCCTTCTTTTCTCTCATTTTTTGGGTATTGCCAGGAGAAGCTGTCGTGTTTAGAAACACATATCCTGAAATTGCACCCCTCAGCTTGCTATGATGCTCTTGAGCATTTGGCTGCACAACAAAGTGGCACACCAACACATCCAGGATCAGCTCCAATTAGCTTACATCACAGGGTGTAAGGGCCACAAGACGTGGAAATGGGTTCATAATCATAATTCTTGTCCCTTATTCATCCTATATCCATCACCAGCAAGCATCTTGTGATATATAATTTTTCCTGAACCACAAATCCCTCCTACCTGTGCCTGGACTCACTGCTGCTGCTGATGAAGCACATGCTGCACTACATTGTAAACCATGAGGCACCATCTGCAGAGCAGCAGCTGGCTCTGCCAGAGTGATCCCAGCTTCTGCAAAATCCAACAAAACTCTGTGTAAATACATCACACCAACAAGCTTTCTGGAGTTGCTACTCCTCCATGAGATCAACCAATCATAGAATCACAGAATCATTAAGCTTGGAAAAGACCACTGAGATAATCTAGTTCCAACCATCAACTCATCCCCACCATGCACACTAATCCATGTCCCTCAGTGCAGCACTTACATCAATGATCTCATTGACTGTGTCCCCCTTCCTACATCCCTTGGAAGCTCCTAACTTTGAGCTAGTGAGCAAAATCCTACACCCAGGGAATATGCTGCAGAGTTGGATTGCTGAGTGACGGGATCATAAAGCAACACCAAATTGACACAGCAAGTATGCCAGAAATCAAAGAGTTTAAGAAGATAAAATTTGGATTGCAAATTCAGGGTCATCTGAGCTAACAATTTCAGCCAGAGGGAAAAAAAAAGAAAAGAAAAAAAAAAAGAGAGAGAAAAAAGTAGGAGGGGAATTCTGAAAAAAAATTGAAACATATTGTTTCAACATCTTCTAAACAAAATGGATTGTTTTCTTTCTCAAATACAAAAATGTTTCATTTCAACATCTTCACATTCATATCTCAACACAGCTTTTTTGCTTGTTTGTTTTTAAAAGAATATAAATTAAAAGAAAAGAAAACAAGCTTGAATGAAAAGGTTAATAAACCCAGTAAAATATTTTGGGTTTGGATTGAAGAAACTATTTCAGGGTTGACCCTACAATAATCTTTTCCTTTTTTTTTTTTTTTTTTTTTTTTTTCTAGTTTCCCAAGAAAACTGAAATGATTTGCTTTGGTTTGACCCAGAGAAATTTATGTATCGTTTTTGGAACCCAAAATCAATTGTTTATGTAGAAGAACACATCAGCTCCCTGACAACTTTTTCTTGGGGGAATTAGGAAGACCAAGCGGGTTAAAGAAGATAGCATTGAGTTGGCTGTGAAGGGGGTTGAAATGGGGTCTGGATTTTCTGATCACAATCAAGGTGTTTTGGTGCTGCCATAGCCACAGCCCCCTCAGGACTTAAACCAGATATGGGGAGATACGGGATATTCTATTAGACTAAAATAAAAGATCTAATAGGTAATTAATCTGCACACACAAGACTTACTATGCTTGGAGGATGAAGCATGGTCACTGCTGAAGCACAGCTCTGTCCCAGAGGGCATCATAGCATCCTCACCAATTTTTTGACATCTTGGATCAAAAAACAGCAGGACCAGGTTCCTTGGCTTGCTTTCTTCTTGAGAAAACAAGGAATAAACTCCATTCCTGCCAAGCCCATTGAGGATGTCAAGCATCCCACCCCAAGTATGGTGATGACGTGGAAGCCCCAGAAATGGGACCTGGCCCTAGGTTGCACTCCTTGCTGTGCTATGCCAGGGACTCTTGCATACATGCTATTCATTTCAATTGCATAACGCTGAGCTGTAAGATCTCGTCAGCTGCTATTCATTACATGGGCACAGCCCTTCTTGAATAGAAACCATAGCAGAAAATAGATCTTGGGACGCAAAAACTGACATCTTGAATTCATAAACTGAGCGACAGCATTCTTGTTTAGAGTCTGAGGGTGGCCTGTTCTGAACTTGCCTACCAGATGAATCTAACCTCAGAGTCAGGATGACTCCAGCAAGTATCATTACCCTCAAGTGAAGAAAAGAACATGACTCAAGTTGACATGTTTGAGTCGCTACAAAGCGCCCAAGCGGGGGACACTGAGTCTGATTGCTGCCATCCAGCCAGCCCCATCGCCTCAGTCTCCTCAGTCCCACAACAGCAGCAACAAATGGTCTGGGCTGCAGGCAGGCTGCTTTCCTCACACATGCAGATTTTCTGACAGGGAAGTGATTTGGAAAACTCCAGCTGCTAGGAAGAGGTGGATAAATAAGCCAAGAAACTGCCTACTTCCACTTACAATCAAACCAGCTCTGTGCCTACTCCAAGCAACCACCTTGAAGTGGTGAAGTGGTTCCAAGGCCAACGGCCCTCTCTACCAACACAAGGCTAAAGGAAGGCAAGTTCTGATGCAGCTTTCATCTGAATAGCAGGCCTGGAGACACAAGACCTTGCGAAGCTGCAGTATCCGTCAGCAAAGCTGTGACAACTCCATCCCCATCACTGAAGTTGCCTCTTCTTTGCTGCTATAGAAAATCAGATAAAGGAGATAAATCATTCCTCCCCAGGTGGCTAGAAGCTCAGCTGCAGTTTTCAGAGTGTAGCTGTCATGAAGGAAGAAAAGCTGAAGGAATCAATACCTATTACCTCCTGCCCCCAGAGCTGTGCAAAAGAGAGGGCCAAGCTAGCTGATTTTCATCAGGCAGCGGAAGAGCTGAAGGAAGGACTCAATGACCTCCCAAGGTCTTCTACAACTTGATTTTTTACAGTTTTATGAACATGTTTCATTAAGCCACAGGCTTGGAGACATTGGGGAATTATGCCAGATTTCCTGTAGGAGATATCTAACCTCTCCCTGCCTTTACAAAACCAGGATAACACATACTGATAGTCCCATCCATGTTACCTGGGTACTTGGACAATTGTGCTGGGGACATATGGCAATGCAAGTCCCCTTCTCACCTACTTGGTAAGAGGGAAGAAGACAAATATACAACATAAAAACACATCCTGTGCAGCAGTCTGGATTAAACATTGTCACTGGGGTCTGTCTATTTATTCTTTATCGACTCTCTCTACTAGCTCCATCTTTCCTCACATATTTTAAATCTGTGTCTAATCCAAGTACCGAAACTATTTATTTTCTTAATACTTTTATTCCTCCGAACAGTGTTTTCATGGTGGGTAGTCACTGCTGCAAGTACAGTGCTGAAATGAGGCACTTATTGGCTGCAGCTCCAGGGATTTTAACCGGATATCTGCCTTTGTTTAAACTAAGTAAATCAGGATGTTTCCTAAACACCATACGGACAGAAGTTTAGACTTCTACTGAAATCAACTTTTTGACCTCAAGCCAGCAATGTTTCAGTCGAGCCTGAATATCCCCATCAGAGTTCTCTGGAGCTCTAGGGTTCCCCTGCTGGAGACACCAGTCTTGGAGGGGATGCCTATCCCTACCAAGGTTAAAGAGACTGCTTGAAGATGAACCTGTAGTCACTCAAGATTGACTGAGATACATCCCACCGTTCAATTTTTAATCAAATGTTTTGGTACAGGACTAGTTCACATACTCATCCATACCCTCAGATGAAAAAAATCCTGCAGCTGTGATAGGGTAGGTACAGCTTGAGATGTGCTATAAACACATCTTTGATGCGGAATTTAATAGAGCTATGTGCTGGTGGATATTGCCTTCACTTTTTACTTGGTGAGGAGTTTCTAATTGCTCAAAGCTGGGCATAGTAGTAAGTCGAAAGAGTCCTTTCTTGCACTGGTATCTTTTGGAAGCCCAGAAGTCAGGTAACATCTATAAGGAAGAACAAATGTCAGAGACCAGACTATGGCTAGAGACAGAGTCCCAACAACTTTCCAAAGGATCTGTGCATCCTGGGACATGCAGCCCGATTTCCTTCAGAGCAGACAACTGCAGTGGGCCAGCCATGGTCCACAGGCACTCAAGTGAACTGGCTGGGGAGTTTCAGCTCACCCAGAGGAAATGGAGGCTGCTTCAAATATCAATGAATAATTCCTATCAGAAATTGGCCAAATTATTGGAAATGCTGACAGAACTAAATGCAAAATAAGCTACAGTTGTGCCCAGCACTGAGATGCTCTGAGCCAGCAGGAGTTTTAGTGTCCTTCAGCCAGAGGCCACTGACAGAGAAAACAGAAACTGCTGATGAAATTAATCATTAATTGCCTTAATTAAGCAACCAAGAAAAAGCTTTGTCATCAAAGGTCCACCTTTGTCTTGTTAAAGAAAGCTAACGTTTATAACACAAGGCTGGGAGAAGAACAGTCTCCCAAGGCCAGATTTAAACAGGTTTCTTAACCCTATTCCCATTTGAGTCTTTGAGGTGCTCAACTCAGTTGTTTCAGTGCTTCACTCTCAAACTATTACTTGAGTTTTAGGCTTTCAACCATTTCTTAAAGTTGTCTGGTCTATGTATGGCACAAGGTGCTTCTCCTTATGGATGATGTTAGTAAAATATGACCAGCAGTGCTTACTTTAGTGTACCTATGGAGGTCACTTGGCTTTGAAGACCTTCTTAAACATGGTTTATTTATCTCAGCTAGTATCACTGTGGTGATTCACCCTGGAACATGTCAGCGTGTTCTTCCATGCCAGCAAAATGAATGAGCATCATTAATGCTTTAAATGAAGGTGCAGAGTTAATGTTAAGCTGGGCAAATGCTTTCATACAGGCACTGACATCACAAAATGATGTTTTCCTTCACCTTTCCTCCTTGGCATTGCCCAGGAAAAAAAAAGAATACATAGATACAACCCAGGCTCATTGTGACTCCCCAGTAGTTTCCTATATTGCTTAGGTTTTACTAGCAGTGCAGTTTTCTAGATGAAAGCAGTACTGACATATAAACAGAGCTCAAAATATTGTCCAGATCAGCAAAGAAGGAGGTTAAGGAATTAGCTATAAAAAAGTAAACTTAATGAGAATCCAGGTAATGCCTAACTCAATGTAATGTTAGAAAGCAAAGGAATCACAGTGAGACAACTTACATATCTTGGCAGCTCAGTGTAGCTCAGTAGGAATGTCTGGAAGGAAATCACATCCACAGTCAGCACAGCAGTGTTAACCAAGGCATAAGCCTCAAAAATCCACAGCCATAAGCCCCATCACTCTGGCTCTGTTTTACATGTTATCCCCATGTTAACAAATGGGTAGAAAACCAGAAAAACCCTTCACAGGTCCAGCCAGCTAACTCAATTTTGGATGCAAATCCCTTGGGAAGAATGATGTACCTGATTAACTGAATTTATTGAAGAAAGTGCAGAACTTGATCAAAGCCTCTTCTGTAGAGGAGATAGCCAGCAGACACACCTTTAAACATGCTGAGCACTGCATCAACAGCAGCCTAACTCAGCAGCATTGTGCACTAACTGCCCACATCCTTACTATGTTCTTTGGGTGGGTTCTGTCACTATTTCCCCAACATCTGCTGCTAGGATGCCTGGTTTGAACCTAAGGCAGAAGTGTCTGCTCTGTGCTACGACCACACCTGTAAGGGCAGAGTGGATCCAAAGAATTCAACAGAGCTGAGTCTCCAGCATCACCCAGAAAGGGAAAAAACATGCACTCAATGTGTGCTAACACTGAAAGCAAAGCAGTGGTCATCATGCCACCAGACAACTGGAAGAAAACCCAGATGGAGGCTGCTCTAAGCCACTCAGCAAAACAAGCTGGGAGGGAACATTTGTGGGGCTTGAGTAACTCAGAGGACATGTGAAGAGCAGATCAAGCTAGACAGGGGTGACCAAGAAATGGCCTTAAGCCTCTGATGGTGAGGAAAGCATTCAAATTCAGATTTTTCTAAGTTTTGTAAGTGGGCAAGCAGAAGAACTGAAGACAAAAAGAAATAATTCACTTTTTGGTTTGTTTCCACTACTGTCCTTCAGTGTTTTCTGAGCTAAAAGTGACTGAAGCTCAGCTGGATAAACACAAACAAAATCCAAAACCAGCCTGCTTTATGAAAATGTCTCTACTAGCCTCTTGTTAGCAACTATTCTGATGCTCAAGCCTATGCTGGATTTTTAAACCTGACAGACCTGGGGATAGGGAGCAAAGGTCTTCCCCAGCTCAGCACTGCCCTGCATGATGGCCCTTGAGCAAACACGCTTTCAAGG
Source organism: Phasianus colchicus (assembly GCF_987193195.1). Classification (NCBI taxonomy): domain Eukaryota; kingdom Metazoa; phylum Chordata; class Aves; order Galliformes; family Phasianidae; genus Phasianus; species Phasianus colchicus. The sequence goes on along the minus strand of NC_143439.1, from coordinate 64,819,565 downwards.
GCAAATGCCCTATCTTTTTCTTTCACTTCTTTAATCTTATCAGTACTGCCTAAACCTGGTCTAACAGGCCATCCAGGGGACAGCAATTGCCTTAGGGGTGGACACGCAACTGGAGAGCACCAGCCAAGTATGCAGATGGTTGTTATCTGCAACAGCCTTGCTGTACAACAGGCTGAGCCAGGACTCTCTGGCCATCTCCTGAGGAAGAGTGTGCCCCAAGAGCACCGCATTTATCTTCAGCCTTTCGAATTTGGCCTCTGCAGAGGCTGCCTTTGATCAGAGCATCACCGAAGCCTCGCCAGATGAAACTCCACCAGCCAGACCCTCAGATGTGGCAGATTATTGCAGCTCCCCTGGGTCAGTGGAATTATGGTGTAAACCCCTCTGGAGAATCCAACCCTGTCCTTCATCCAGCTTGAGCACTAGTGATAAATGCAGCCCGTTTTAAATGCCTTTGTCCATTTCACTGTAAGAATGCTGATTGCGAAATGGGAATTTGTGATGATAACAAAATCCTGAGACAGGCAGAGGAAAATAACTACAAACACACCAGGCCAAATTGTCTCCTCACTCAGAAAACCCACAGCATCCCAAGGAGGTAGAGAGAGCATGTGAATCTCACTGCTTTAGGAGGAAGATACATGGGCAAAGGGCATCTGGTGCTACAGAGGCCAACTGCTCTGCTAGACTGCAGCACTGAGATATAGCGTTGTGTTGGTAGGTGGAAATGATCCCCTGTAAAAAAATATGCCTCTGTTCCTCAATTCTCTCTGTTTTTTTGCACCTTCTCTCATTTCTGAGAAACTTGCCCCAGGCTCATTTCCTCTGTCTGCAATGTCTTTCACCTGCAATTAAAAATGGGGTTGATGCTGGCAATGCCTTGAACTCAGCGTGAATATGAAGAGGTGAGAAGTGAAAACTAACTTCCCATCAATCCTAGCTCAAACAGCATGGATCTTACTTGTGCTTTCTGCCTGATTGAAAGGGCTGCACTGAAGACTTTGGTGAAGAGTCAGCTTCATTGCTTGGTCACAGAGGTACATTCCTCAGGCTCTGCATTTTAAGGTTTTGGCATCCTTGAGAAGCCAAAATAGTAACATAGACCAAGGTGAGACACATAGAAAATTATAAGAACAGGTGATCTGGGCATGGCAAGACCTCACTGTTTTAGCAACCACCACATTCTTCTGCAGATCTCAACATGGAGATCCCACACCTCCTCCCCCAGGTCCTCTCTCGTAGCTTATGCTCTCCATAGCTATGAGGCAGGTGATGCTTTCTTGTATTTTTTCACCCAAACAACAACGTGTCCTCTGACATATATTTCCAAACAGATCTTTTAAAGTTTTTGAACATCATCAAGCAAAAAGATAAAGACTCTTGGTTGCAAACAGCGCGGCAGCCATATCATAACATGAAAACCTCTCTGTCTGCAAAGTATGTGGCATGAGATGATGAAAGACTCTCCTGAATTCAGCATGATTGGAAAGGATAGACAGAGAATAAGGATGGGGTGAGGAATCCAATAGCAAGCTATTATTTGTTCCCTTTTAGACTACCATCGGCCTGAGATCATGGCCCTACACTGTGGCTTCTATCTGGATAAGTCATTGACAACATGGATAAACTATTTGCTTTGTGTAATTCAGGTATTTCATGGAATTATAGAATCACAGAATCATAGAATCATCATTATGATCCACAACATCTTACTTAAAATTGTGCTTACATTATACTAATATTATTTTTTTCCAATCATTCCATGAAGTCTTTCACTGATACAATTGAAACAGATGTTAACTTCATGGTCAGCCCCAACAGGACCAATATTTACAAGGTTTCTGAAATCTGCCCAAGTATATTTTCATAAGGAAAACATATTTTTCAAAGCTGTGGTGAAGTAGGAGCACATATGATATATTTCACACATTGTAAGAGACCGAGAAAATTAGAATTTAAAGTTGGAATATAACTTCATTTCCCAACACAACACTCATGTATTCTCTTCTCCTTTATCTGAACACAATATTCCTCCTGCAAAATGACCCACAACCAGCCATTGGTCTGACTTCAGAACCTCTCAATAATGCATATAATTTCCTCAACAGTCAACATTTATTTTCAACTGGCTGAGTCAGGCTACAGCTAATTTATTGGCTGAAATAAAAATTTAAAGTTGGGTATTTTGAAAGATAACGTATAACCCTGGATGAAATCCACAGTGCCGTGATTTGTTTGTAGATAGTAATAATACTTATGACCAACAATTGTCATCATCTGTTGTGCTTATCCCAAACATTACAGTGTTTTGTCATATTTTTCTGCACAGCCAAAACCCGTATTTTAATTTTAGAGCTGTCTCACAGCATACCATGAAAGAAATGTATGAGAAAAAAATAGCATACTTTAGTCATCTAGCATGTCTCTCCATCGACCTTATCTTTCTTATCTTTAAAGAAAACTATAATTGGATAATCTTTACTTAATGTAAACTTCTGAAAGCTGGAAGCCATTTCAAGATCGCTCAGATTAACTGTGGCTACCTGTGAGAACATGCTTCGACATTTCTATGAATTCAGGGAGGATAAAACCAAGTATTTCCAGTATTTATGAAACTATTTTGGCAAAGAAGTGGCTGGAAATTTGTCACAAAGCCTTCAAGAAAAAATGATAATTTCTTTGTAGTGTCCTTGCCTTTCTTATTACCCTGTGAGCTGCTCGATTTGCTGGGAGCAAATACTTGTTCTCTTTTTCTGCTGGATTGCAGATAGAGCACTGCCTGGCTCCCAGGTTAACTCCAGCACAGAGAGGAAGATATTTTCAAATTTTGGACTGTTTGATTTGGATATGCTTTTTCCTCTGCAGATATCTCTTGTAGCACGGCTGCACAGCAGCCTGCAGAAATCAGGCTGGCAGTGGATGATCCATCCCCCTTGTTTCTGTGTAGTGAGATTACAAATATTTTCATATTTCTATGGTTTGAGGCAACAACAGCCACAGAGAAAATATGCCCTTTTCAACCAACTTCTTACTTGTGTTCTCAATTGTAAGAGGAGCTAATATATTCCTGGCAATACGCAACCCTTTTGTCTTAACCATGGCATATTACTAATACTATGCTTGAGTTTTGGAAAACAACACGAATTTGCTGTCCCAGTTGGGTGACTTGTGTGAACACAATGGATGCTGCAGCTGCCCCTCATTGCTCTTTCTGAAGTGCTTATCTCCATATCCTTCTTCTCTTCCACAGTGAAATCAAGGCTTGTGCTCCAGAGCCGGGCTGGAGACATCTATATGATCTGCCCTGTTTGCATGTCACCTCCCATGAGCCTACCAAGAGGAATTAAGAATCAGTTAAGCAGCCATTTCTGTTTAAACTACATCAAGTCTTTCAACAATTACTGCTATTCTCCTGATTCACTTGAACTCTTCTCCACTCCTTGCATGAGGTTTGGCAACAAATGATTAAGTGGAGCAACTTGATTTGTTCATTAATGTTCCCAGCTAATGTCATAGTTATTGTCCACATAGGGATATCACTAAATCAATTGAAAATACCTAAATAATATTTCTATTATTATAATATTGCGTTGGAGCAAATTTCTTCCTCCTCACCACCAGACCCAGATTCCAGACACTACAGAGGCTGAAGTAGACAGTCTGTATAAATACAAGGCCAATATATATATATATATATATATATAATATATCATATTTAGTTACAGAAGAATAAATATATAGTAGTTTTCAATCGTTTTCATAGTAGTCTGTGGGTCTCTGGGGCACCCTGACTTCTTCTGAATGGTCTACAAAAACTTTACAAGAAAAATGAGCCTATTGTCAGTAGGCTTCAATTTAAGTATACAAGGGGCTGAACCTCTGCTGGAAAAAATGTCGATGTCTGCAAATGAAAAAGATGGAAAACCACTGACTGAAAACCACTGGTTATTCTGGCTGCATTTTTTTGGTTTTATTTTTTAAGGAAGACTAGGATTTTGCTGCAGATATGCCTTCAGAAGTACCTATTTGCCTCTTGGTTCTACCAAAGGCATACTTGGGTATGATTTGCAAAGAAATTATTTTTCAGATTTAAAGATGTTGCATCAGTGTGAAATAGTGGTGGGCACTGAGCTTGAACTCAAGCATGCTTGGAGAAATTAAGCTTTCAGTGATAGCAGCTTAGAATCAGAGGGACAGAGTTGAAATCTGTGCCTCTTTGCCATGAGAAAAGACGTTCCCAGCTCTTTTCTTTGCTCATGGCCAGATCCTTTGGCTGTTGAGCATCCAGGATCTCTCCATTATCACTGTAGAGAGACAGCCACCATGAGAACCAGTTTAGTTCAAAAAATCATATATTGAAAGCATCTCTCTCTCTCCGTTGGCCATAGGGATAGCCCAGTTCCATCAGGTTCCTAACTCATGCTTTGCTAGCTTCACTTTTTCAACTTACGCAGAGAAGGGTGGCAATCTGTGGCAGTGTCAGGAGATGCTCAAAGAGGGTGTGAAGCTTCCAGAGTTATGCAGTTAATAATAAATCTGAGAGTAAACTGTGGGTCTTCTCCATAAAAACAAAATTCACCTTTGACCAGCTGGTCAATCGTTGACAAAGTTCTCAAGACAAGCAGTACCTGGCATCCCGTGTTTCCAAATGCTCATCAATGATTCATCTGATCTATTGACTTAAACCAGAATCAGTGAGAAAAGCACGGCAAAGACTCATGGGGCTGATCTCAGAGATACATTTGTCCCCCAGCACTTTTCTGGTCACTTTTGAATGACTCAGTGTTTATTTTCAGAACAGATAGAGGTGATCTGTGCCAGCAATACATGCAAAAAAAAAAAAAAAAAAAAAAAAAAGGGGGGGTGCAAAATCCAACAGATGAAGGGAGACAACCACCATGCTCGATTCCCTATGATTGTAGAATCACAGAGTCATAGAATGGCTTGGGTTGGAATGGACCTTAAAGGTTGCCAAGATCCAACTCTGTCTGCCAGGGATCGGGTTGTCAACCACTAGGTTGGTCTGTCCAGGGCTCCAACCAAGCTGGCCTTGAACACTTCCAGGGTTGGGGCAAAGGATGGAGGGATAATCTAGAAAAGAATTTCTCAGGAGGAGCTTCCAGCGTTGAGCTCACCTCTCTTCCAACATGCCTGCAGGATAATCTGTGGGGACAAAATCAGTCCTTTATTAAAAGTAGCCACCAGCCCACCTCCAGCAGTGCCACCAGGGCACCTTCAGTGTGGCATGCACTGCCAAGGCTGCTCACACACAGTAAACCCTGATATAGCTTGAGCTATCAATTACCTTCCTAAGAAACCCGCTGCTAGAGCATCGCAGTGTTCCTGGAATGTTTGGAAATACTTGTCAAAACACAACTCTGGTTTCATTGTTAGCTCTATTAACATTCAAACATTTCCCTTGTTGATTAAAGGCACTGACTCCACGCAACATCTTAAAGTCAATACCTACCTGCCTCCAATCCAATTTCTTATGTAACTGCCACTTTACACACCACAAATGTTTTTCTCTTAATGATGAATGAAATTATTTCTGCCACAAATCCTAGATGGAGGCCTTTCAGGGATGATGGAGGCCAAACCCCCCAACCACAGGTTGCATTCTTCTCTGTGTTTGATCTGGGTATCACTACGCTCCGGGAGGGGATCACATTTCTGCAGTAGCACAGGGTCCCTGAGCTCAATGTCACTTTGCTAGAATGAAGATGGACATTGTCTTACAACCAAGAGCCACCAACCAGGAGTTGGCTTTCAAGAATGCTGCTCACTCTCCTGGGTTTAATAGTGATTGTTTGTGATGGAGTAATGATATTCAGCCATCCCCAAGAGCAGCTGCAGGAGTTATCTTTGCTAGTAAACTATCCTGAGATCCTTGGTTGCTTTTCCACTGTGCGCTGGATGCACACATTGGAGCTCAAACGTGCATGTGTATGAAGTTGTTCAACTCTGCAGGACAACTTGTTGGTTGAGTGCAGCAAAAGCTAGAGATAGAACAAGAGGTAACAGCTTTAAGCTGCACCAGGGGAGGTTCGGGTTGGATATTTGGAAAAATTTCTTCTCAGAAGGAGCGATAATGCACTGGCACAGGCTGCCCAGGGAAGTGATGGAGTCACCATCCCCGGAGGTGCTCAAGAACTGTGGAAATGTGGCAATGAAGGACATGGGTTAGTGGGCATGGGGGAGATGGGCTGATAGTTAGACTAGATTATCTTAGAGGTCTTTTCACAGAATCACAGAATTGCCAGGGTTGGAAGGGACCTCAAGGATGATGAATCTCCAACCCCCCTGCCACATGCAGGGCCACCAACCGTCCCACCTAATGCTAGACCAGACTGCCCAGGGCCCCATCCAATCTGGCCTTGAACACCTCCAGGGACGGGGCATCCACAACCTCTCTGGGCAGCTGTTCCAGCACCTCACCACTCTCTCTGTAAAGAACTTCCCCCTGACGTCCAACCTAAATCTCCCTTCCCTCAACTTAAAACCATTTCCCCTCGTCCTGCAGTTATCAACCCTTTCAAAGAGTTGATTCCCCTCCTGTTTGTAGACTCCCTTTTCTAACCTTAACAGTTCTATGATTATATATGCCTGACCCAGAGTGCTGCACTTTTTGGAACAATAAAACCACGGCAGGGACTGCAAGGAGATGGCTGTACAAGTGGGCCTGTCAGCGTGGCAGGGCTGGAAGCAGGCACTGTGTCAGCTCTGCCTTGTGGAGCACACAGGCAGTATTAAGACAGTGCAAAGAATGACCAATTTGTCCCCACGTTGCAGTCTTTGCCTGCAGTGAGATAATGCGCCATCCCTGTGTCCTCCCCTCCAGACTCCAGAGCATTGCTATCATTTACTCCAAGGACTGGGAAAACCCGGTGATCAGCATCTCAGAGGAAGGGATGCTCGTTGGGGACCGGCTGACTCAGCAGTATTTGGGGATCAGCTGGAAATCTGTGCTTCTCACACCCTCCTCAGGCTCTCTCCAGGCTTTTTCCTCACCGCTCTTCCAACTGTTTGCTCTCCAGGCTGTCAAATTACTGTACCTCTGCCAGCACCTCTCCATACACAATTCTTTCAGCAGAGGCGTGCGTCTCTCCAGCTCGCTCTTCTTACTTCACTCCAAATTTCTCATCCCAATAGGATTCAGACTCATGTGACCACAGCTCTCTGTAATTCTGATCTATCTTTCTTGGTTCTTAAATTTTATATTACAGTCTAACCCTCCCCACTTGTTTGCTCCAGCTCACGTTGATTTGAGCACTGCTTTCTGCATGCCATCCCCACACACATCAGCACACACAGTGTCATCAAAGAGGACTCATTAGGACCAAGGCCTTTGGGACACCTCACAGCCCACCTCATCCCTGTATTCTGGATAGAGAGGAAGAAGGAATGGCTCCAAGCACTCACAAGGCTCCCAAATTCCCCTTCCCAGAACAGTGATGGCAACAGGCTCAGACACTGAGCACATCACCAATATATGGCTCATGGCATCAAGTCCTAAAAAATGACAAAGCATTCCCAGAGTCTGCACTTCATATTAGTTCTACACGTTGCTTGGGAGTCACTCAGCAGAAAACATAAAAATGCCCCTGCTCCAAGGGAAAGTGCAAACCTGAAGTCCTTCATGCAGGAGTACCCTGATGCCCCTTTGATTTCCTGTGGAGATCAGAACTCAGCTTCGTTTTTCCAAAAAGCCACCTCAGTGACAGTGTCATAACCACACTGTATTTCGCCAACTGCTTTTCCCTCCATTGTTTTCCTTTAAGCACGCTGGTGTCAGCGGTGAGGGTCCGTCTGACATGGAGCATTTCCTCCCTGCTCTCACACAATGCGGTGCTATTGAGATGTCAGACCCCCATGCCTATTGGAGGTGTCAGGACAGAGCCTGGGAGCTCTGAGCCATCCCGAGCTCCGTGCACATCGTCGGGACCCAAACAGCCTGGAGCTTAGCTGTTACGCTCAGTCTTTGGTGCATTTGGGCCCCCGATGCCAACCATTCCCAGCTCTGATATTTGCATCTATTTTTGGTGAGTGCGCTGCTGCGTCAGGGGATTAGAGCAGCGCTGTGATTTCTCCTAGAGCAGCGCTGTGATTTCTCCCTGCGTGGAGGCAATGAGCGGTGCGCATCACTCAGGTGGGGTGGCGACGGTGGCGCGGGAGATGCCCACAAAACCACCCCCCATGGGAGCTGTTCACACACCGGTGACACTGGATCAGATTTTGCCACAGCTCAGAGCCCGAGTAAGCTGTGATTCCTCCTGTCGGTAACAAACTCCGGGTCCCTGGTGGGTGAAGGAGTGCTGGCGGCTTCACTTTGGGGTACAGTGAGCCAGTTCCCTTTCACCACGCTGCGCCCTCCTGGGTTGCCCCGACCAACAGATCCCTCTCCAGCTCTGCCCTCCCGCCTTCCTTCAGAATGCACACCCTTGCCGTTACAGGGCCACAAAACAAAACCAACGTGCGGACGTGTGTCCCGGCACAGAACCGCCGCGGACCGGCAGCCAACCCAGCACCGTTCGCTTCGCTTCACCCCCGGACAAAAAGCGTGCGCTCCCTCTCCCCGCTCCCACCTCCCCCCTCGGGCCCCCGCTGGGGCCGGGCGCGGAGCGGAGCGGGCGGCGGGCGCGGCCCCCCGCGGCGGCAGCGGGGCGGGGCGGGGCGGCGGGGCGGGCGGCTCGGCCCGGCGGGCGGGGACAGCGCGGCCGCCCCGCTCCGCTCCTGAGCCGCCGCGGGCAGACGCAGGAGCGCCGCGGCGGCGGGAGGGAGGCGGCGGCTCCTCCATGCGCGGTGCGCGGGCGGCCGCGGGGCTTGCGCAGGTACGGAGGGCCCCGCCGCGCTTCTTGGATCTCCTACTTTTTAATCGCTTTTTTCTTTTTTTTTTCCCATTTTATTACTTTTTATCTCTTACTACTATTTTGCTTCTGTTCGTATTTTTTCTATTACTGGTTTTCTTGTATTACTTTTTAAGTGCTGTATCCCCCTTTTATCACTTATTTTCCCCCTTTGTCACTTATTTTCCCCATTAATCGCTTATTTTCCTCTTTTGTCACTTATATTCTCGTTTTTAATCACAATTTTCCCTTCATATCCTCATTTCTCTTTCTACCCTCATTACCCTCTTTTACCCCCTTCTATCCCCATTCTACCTTTTTATCACTTGTTTTCCCCTTTTATCACTTGCTTTCCCTTTTTATCACTATTTCCCCTTTTTTCTAATCCCCATTTCCCCCTTTTACCCCCATTATCCTCTTTTATCCCCATTTCCCCTTTTCATTTCTATTTCCCCATTTATCCCCATCTTACCCCCATTCCCTTTTTTATCCCCATTTCCCCTTTCCCCCTCCCTCATCCCACCACTCCAACCTCGGGAGGACCGTGCGGAGCTCCTCCCGCATTCAGCTCCTCTCTCCCTCTCCCGGCAGCGCAGCAGCGGAGCGGAGCGCTGAGCGGCGGCAGCATGCGGCCGGGGGATGTCTGAGGCGGGCGGCGGTGCGGCGGCGGCGGCCTCGCTGCCCCGGAGCCGCGCCGGAGGGATGCGGGCGGCCTGGGGCTCCGTCTGGTGCCTGTGCCTGGCGGCGGCCGTCGGAGCGCTGCCGGCGGCGCGGCGGCGCGGAGCGGAGCGGAGCGGCGGACAGGCGGCAGGTAAGGAGGGCAGCGTACGCGGGGCGAATGGGAACAGCCGGAGCGGGAGTTATGAATGAAAGCGGCGGGATCGTGCGTGGTGGTGGTGGTGCTCTGGAGGGAAAATGGATTTTGAACAGTTGTTGAAAAGGCTCTCGCGGCGCTGAGTGCCGTTCGGGGATTTGTGCCTCCGGTTCTCTGCGGTGCTTGGGGCGGCGGGTGCTTCTTACGCACCGACAGTCGCAACTCATTGACTTAGGGACGAGGCGTTGGGGAAGGAGCCGCTAAACACCTCGTCTCGAGGAAAAGCCGGACAAAAGCTGCTTTAAGGAAAAAAATCTCTTCGGCTGGGTTTGCAACTTCTCGCTGATCCGCCTCAGCTGCTCCCTGAGCCCCTGTTTGTTTTTCGAAGCCCCTTCGCAGCCCCCCGGCTCCAGGGTTACATGTACCCGGCAGAAAGTTTCCATTGTTCACCATTGGGTTTCGGAGCCCCCGTTGCCAAAAAAGTGACAGGGGAATAAATGGGCTTCGCGGAGGCCGGGGGTGGGGGCATTACTTTCATACTCCTTTTGGTTAAAGCCATAAATCACGCCGGGGGTTGGTTTTGTTTTCGAGAAAGTCCTAATAAAACCCCAGATTCTTAGTGTAACTCGTTTGGCTCATTTTTCACAGCCAAAAGAATTGATTTATGGGTCAAACACGGCAGCGAGCGCATCGAGGTGGGCGTCTGGGTGGAAGCGAAGGAGCAGGGAGCGTGTGTCAGTCTCTGCTGTCATTTGGGGGACAGTTTGGAGGGGCTAACTTGGAGGGATATCACTGCTTTAGGATTTCTAGTGGAAATCACGGGATTGTAGATTCACTTGAGTTGGAAATCGTCGGGATGAGGCTCTCTCGCTGCTGTCGATGACCATATGGGTGTCAGTATCAACCTGACAGTGGCCATGTGGGTGTCACTGTCAACTCCAGGGAGTGGGACGAGACTCTGAGCATTCTGGGCTCTGTTCCTCATGGGCTACTCAGTGATATCCCTAGGAGTGACACTGGCCACGTGCGTGGAGATGTGGGAAGCCTGGCATCGCCTAGCCTGCAGCATCCGCTGGAGGGGAAAAGGTTGTGCAAAAGAAACTGTAAAGAACATAAACCCTCCGAGCCGGGTAAAAACACATTTTGCTTTTCAGCCTTTGAATGGAATGGTAAAAAGCAAATTCTTTCTCCTGATCAAATGGGCCATGGGGTGTTGGCTCATTACTGAGGATTGTTGTTCGCTGGGCTTTGCATTTACAGTCTAAGGCCTTATTTTCCATAAAGGGGCTTGGAAGGATTTTTCCCCAGTGATCTAATTCTCCACACGGGGCTGTGAAGGCTGTAACAGCTACTGCTTTGTGCCTGTCCCCGGCTCCATAAAACACACATTGAGGGGAGGCGTTCTGGAGGTATGTGTGTGTTTGCTAATACGGACGCGCGCTGCTGGCGGAGGTGGAGGGGTGCAGGTTTTAACATCTCCGCGGGGAGGTGTTGGGCTGCTGGCAGGAAGGAGGCAGATGGCGGGGCTGTTGCTGAATAGAAGCTCAACTCAAAACACCAGGGGCCTCATCTGGGCTGAGTTTCTCCCCTCTCTCTTTCTCGAGGCTGCCGCAGGAAGAACAATGTCAAAATTTCCTCCCTCCCCCCCCCAGCTCCCCCCCCCCCCGTTGTGTTTTTTCTCTTTTTTTTATGAATGAAAGCGGAGAGGCGAGGCAGGAGTGAATGTGTGTGTCATTCAGGGGCTATGGCAGAGATGATTAGGGAGGTCAGTGAACTCCTTTGCAGCCCTGAGCATGCGGTCACTCTATTCAGCAGTCACAGAATAGACATCCCTATAAAAAAGCCCGTCCAATTTGCATTAGTATTCAGATAAAGATATTACTGGGTACGATTTGTGCATGTCAAGTGATACTGCTTGCTCTGAGAGCAGGGCTGACCAACGGCAGCATTTCACTTTGCAAAACTTGTGATATCCATCCCATCTCCCAGAACTGTATGTAGAAAAAGAGGGAATTTCTGGGATTCCTGGTACTGGTGCTGTGGAGCCATGTCTGTGTGTTGAACTCTGAAGTTTGTGCAGAAAGCTGAGCTCTGTTAGGTGCCAGGACTGATGGTCCCTTTGCTGTGGTCACGTTGTCACTGAGCAGAATGTGTGAATTCAGGTTCTAGACAAGCAGAGGCACACAGGGGCTCTGGTGACTTCCCCATTTCAAAATGACTGGGGATGCACTGGTTGGGGCTGATAGGCTTTGTGCAGCTGATGGCAGAGGTTCAGGCTGCTCTGCTGGGCTTTGTGTACCCAGATGTTCCAAAGTTCAGCCTAAATTGCCCTTGTGCTGAGTTTGTGCCACACGGCACCGGAGCGGTTCCCTTCAGGAAAGTGTTCTGAAACTCTTTATAAAGGGCCCTTTGTAAATGGGTAGTGCTCCTGATCTTGTGCCCGAAACCTGAAATCCTTCAGATTCAGTGCTATGAGCGATGCAGTGCTGAGATAAAAAGTTGATCCATTTGTTCTCCAAGAATAGCTGTAGAAAAAGGTGATGAAGTCCTTTATGTTGAGTCTAGCATATTTTATTGAGGAATGAAATAAGAGGACAGAGGAAAAGGTGATGAAATATGGCTTTTTTTAGTTGTCCCTTACCTAGCAAATAGAGAAGCAGAGAGCCTGTGGCAGTGCAGGGACTGACTTGTTACAGCACCTGACAGTGGCTGTATAGCACCGCGTATTGACAGGGGTCACTCCAATTAAATTTGAGGGTTTTTTTCCCTTTAATTAAGACTTTATGAACAGCCACTGGGTAGGGAACGTGATGAAAGTAAATCTGAAGATTGTGTAGCGAAGTGCTGATCTGCTAATTAAATCCTGCAATTAAACTAAGCCACTCTGACCAGCACGTTCACTTTTATGACTCTCCCGAAAGCATCGGCACTGTTGGGGACTGTCTCTTTCCAGCAGCCCCAGAATGGGTTTTGGACTCTGGGCTGCAGCACCCACTGCCCCAGAGGTGATCCCATTCAGTCCTTCTGCATGGACGAAGCTGAAATGTTGTGTGAAGCTTTGAAGGTTTTTTTTCTCATCTATAACTCTGGGAAACAAAATTTTTCTTCTCTAGTGAACTGTGATGGCCAACTGTATGACATTTGAATGGACAGGAGGCAGTGCCAGGACTTCAGAGGAGCAGGAGATGTGGCCGCATCTTCCTCAGTGTTTTTGATGCTTTGTAGTATATGTGGATACTGATCGGGAATGCTACAAATTTACAGTAGCTCTATAAAGGATAGAGTGAAATCCCTTCCTAGTTTGGTGACTTTTCCCAGATAGGCTAAACCCGGGCGTCAATGAAACCCACTCGATTTTTATTTCCTTTCCCCATCTGAGAGGGCTTCCCTTTTTCCCAACGTGCTGCGTGCTCAGAACTTTCCCCGTGCTCTGCCAGTCGGTCGGTCTGGCTCTGCATAGCGTTTTGTCGGCTTTTTGAAGCAGCCTGCTGACTCAGCACCCTCCAGAGGAAAAGTCCCACAGCACCCCCTGAGCAAACCGCTGGCTGAACCACGTCTCAAGCCACTTATAAGGGCTTTCATTGCCTTTTTCTCCTGGGCCTCCTCCATAGCTTATCGGCTTACTGTTGGCCCCTTTGGGGCCGTTTATCTGTGTGATCTGGTACTTTTTCTCTGAATTGGAGCTGCCGGCCCTGGTGCCCCCTTCCTGATAGCTCACAGTTCAGGTTGCCGGGTGGCAGAGATAGGATGTAGAGACCTGGATGAGTGGAGAAAGGCTTTTTATTCCTGCGGTGACAGCGCTGTGATCCCAATGTGTGATGTGCTTTCCCCCAAAGTATCAGCTCCTTGGCTCGAATGACCAGGAAGTTTCCATAATATCAAAAGCAAACAAAAAGTGTGTGATAACAGTGGAGTAAAACCTTTGGTAAACTTGGTAGTTAGAATGTGAAAGGTAATGAGACGTAAACCTGCCCTGTATCACCCTGATAAGGGGGAGTTGCAGTGCCCAGGTGGATGGGGGAGGTTAGATCTTACTTTTTTTCTGCTGTGACACTCAGGTTACACAATTTAGCAAAGCTTTTTTTTTTTTTTCTTTCTTTTTTAAGAATCACGGTGCAGCAAAGCAAGAAAACAGTTCTCCAGTAACTGCTTCAGTTTCAGATGTATTCATCTAAAAAAGGTGCGGTATTCATAGCAGAGGGGGAGTCAGCTTCAGTGAGCTGGCATTGCTTTCCCAAAGCCACAGAAGGGGAGAAGATAAAGACTTGATAGAATAAAAAGGTTCTATTAAAACTTGGAAGCACCTCGGAGTTTCTTTATCATGCAGAACTGTATGCAAAACAATTACCATGTGCTTACACGTTCAGCATCTGTGAGAGTTTGGGGCCGTGCCATCTCCACAGGTTGCGAGGGGTTAAACGTATTAATGACTCACAAGCAGAGGCTTCCAAGGCTGCAAGTGAGGGAAGGAGGAGAGCTGGGGCTGCTCTCTGTGGCTACAAAGCTTTGTGCACTGCCCTGTGATGAGTGCCTGCACCCGGTCCTAAGAGTTGTGTAACGCATTCTGGCTCATTGCAGTGTGTTTTTATTTTTATTGCTTTTGGGGGGGCATTTTCCTTGGGAAGAATCAGGTACGCATCCATAGGGGCTGTTATTTGAGGGATAGAGAAGATGCTTCTGGATCTAGGTGCTGAGATCAATGCTTACTAACTCCATGCTCTCGCCATCCAAGGGCTGAAAATCTTTCTAGAATTGGAGTTTTGATTTTATTTGGATGCTTGGTAGAGTTTATAAAGACCCTTCAGGGGCAGCTTTTCGGAAGTTCCACTGTCTGCTGCTGCCTGTCATCCTTTAAAAGTCATACCAAGGTCTTCATCTCATGCTTATTTAATCCCAAGCAGAAATTTCCAAGGGAGCAGGCTGGAGCCCTTTGCAGATTGTGGTGGAAGCAACTGTTGAGCATAAATAGAGATTGTTTGGAACGTTTTCTAATGACCTAAGTGAGGAAACTCAAGTGGTGGGGATGTGCTTGGCTCTACCTGGTTGGGGCTGTCTGCATCACATCTCATCCCACCTTCACTGTGTACCAAGTGAGGCGAGCTTTTGTCACCAGGTCCATCCTGGATGCTAGTGGATGATATCACAGTGACCTGATGTCTGCAGGAGAGCAGGAGCTGGGTGATATTTATGGTAAAGCAGTGGCGTTCAGCAGTAAACCCACTAGGAGCTCCCCTATTGCTTTGTCCAGGCATGGAAAACCACTTTTTTCAGAGGATTGTTGTTGTTGTTGTTTCTCCTATTCCACCCCCTTTCGTGTGCAGAACTCAAGAGCAAGAAATTCCCTCCCAGCAAAATATCTCAGCAGCTTATTAGGAGACTGTAGGTCTTGAAGTAAGTGGTGATTGGATTTTTTTTCCCCTAATTTTTTTTTAACTTCTCTGTATAGATCCTCAGGGCAAGAATTTTTCTGCTTGCCAATAGCAGGACCTGGGCGAGATGAGCATGCTGCTTCCCTTTTGTGTGCTTGGGCTATCGGAGCTACAGATGAGGAGGGAAAGCAGTTGCAATGGGAAGATTAAGGAGTTTGGTGCGTGCTGACAACTCACATGTGCAACCCAAGATAAACCCTGCGTGAGCCCGTCTTTAATTAAAAGAATGATCGGAATTAAGCACAGCACCATCTCTGCTGATCTGTATCATGCGCATCCCTACGAATAAAGCATTTCTGGGGAGGGAGAAGAGGAAAATGCCAGATTCTAATCTTCCTTTGCTAGCCCATAGGTCCTCCTTTTGAAAGGGCATATTTCTCCCTGTCTTGGAGCACTCGGGCATGTTGACAGTAAACAACTGTCACTTGGCAGTTTATGAAAGACGGGGAATGTTGAAGAAAACATGTCCAGTTTAAATAGTTATGTTAATGGGCTGAGGATTCGTGCAGGAGTGGGGCGGGTGGTAAATGGAGGTGCATAACTTTGCTGGTATTTACTGTGTAAGACACGAGCTGCAAATGAATACAGTTGGAACGGTAGGGAATGCTTGCAAAATCAAATAAAAAATGCATTCATTTTACAGCCAGCGTGTTACGCATGCTCCCACAGCTTTGCATGAAAGCATGTGGGGTTTTTTTTTTGTTTGTTTTTCCAGGGAAAACTCAGAAAGCCTCTTTATATGCAGCGTGGTGGGTTGGGCGCCTGGCGAATGGAACCACAGGGCTGGGAGCCCAGAGCTCCTTGGCCATCACCTTCCTTGCTCCTTGCAGCCTCCTTCCTAAGCCTGAAGGGAGAGTGGGCTGCGAGGAAACTCGGCCTCCCACTTTGCAAACTGATAAATTACAGAAAGGAGGGGAGGGGGAATTAAAAAAAAGTAAGAAACAGCAGATGGTGTCCTCACTGCATCCCTTCCTGAAATTTCTCCAAATCCATCACCCATCTCCTTCTTGTGAGTGGAGTGAGTGATGATCGAGCATGAAACGTTCCTTCCTGGTCAGCCCAAAGGCATCAGTGTCAGCAGTGTAATGGGTGAGTGCTCGGTGTTGAGCACTCAAGATCTGTAATCAGGCATAAAAATAAGTTTCAGGCTTTCCAGGCTGCTGATTTCGCTGCCTTGGAAGCAAGGATGTAAGCCACTGTTGGAGTGTGCTGATGTTGGCTTTCGGATACCCTGTAAACCCATGTTACTGCTGTGGCCCTTCTGTGCCCCTAGCTTCCAGCCCTGCTAGGATACAGTATAAATACAGTAAATACCATAGAATTTAATTGTAGATACCATGTTACAGTTGCCATGTGTTTCATTTAGTGTTGGATATCTCAGAAAGGGGCACCTTGCCCTTGGAACCTTCTCTTGCCATCATTTCTCCTGTGTGACCCCACACAGCATAAATGCTTTCTAGGATGTTCCAGGGGAGGCTCAGCTTGGAACCTGAACTCAGAAAGAGTGGTGAGGCATTGGAACAGGCTGCCCTGGGAGATGTTGGAATCACCATCCCTGGAGGTGTTCAAGAGAGAAGGAAATGTGGCAGAGGGACACAGTGGGTTAGTGGGCATGGTGGGGATGGTTGACAGTTGGACTGGATGATCTTAGAGGTCTTTTCCAATCTTAATGATTCTATGATTGCATGAGTTCTATGCATCTGCGTGCTGTGTAAGGGAATGGCTTCAGTGGAATGTGTTAGTCCTGGCAAAAAGCACCTGAAAGCTTCTCAGGCGCTTTCAAAACCTGTGTAAATGTTTGAAGTGAGATTTTCATCTCCTCTGCTCCCCTGCTCTCAGTGCATAGCAAATGAGGTGCGGACAAGTGATGCAGTCTTTGCTGGAGTGGCTTCACCCATTGCGTGTGTCTGCCTGTTTTGGGGTGAGGAGGAGCAGCTGTAGGAGTAGCACACAGCAGAGAGGAGGACGTGACTTTGAATTAGCTGCTGGTCCTCTGAAAGGGGCCAGAGACCAGGTTTTGGATCACTACACACTCAGTGGCCTCAGTGTTTATAGGTACATGTGTCTACATGGAGAAATAGGTGAAAACATGAGGAGGTCGTCCAATTTTGTCTGTGAAAGTGTTGCCATATGGTGGTTCATCCACCAATTGCAGCCGTCCTGCCCAAGGCAGCCCACCTGGAGCTTACTATCTCTGCTTGACTTTCAGACCAATCCAGGCTGCTGGCTTCAGTTATAATCTTCCACAGTTTTGTCAGCAGAAGAGAAACAGCTGTTGGCTTTCTCCTTCTCCATGCCCATTGCAATGCCCAACCCTGCTGCTACAGTGGCATCTGTCTCTGAGGGAGCATTGGACACTCCTTCGCAGGGAGAAGGAGGTTTTAGATGTGTTTTTTGTTGGGAAAACATAAAGAAAAGCTGGAAAGGTCAGACTGGAGGACAGGGATGGGGTCAGAGAGCCTGAGGAAGGTCCCACAGGCAGTCAGGACTGGCTGTGCCCCAGCACAGGACCCTCTGCAAAACATGCATTTCCTTACAGCTGTATTAAAATAGCTGCATGTGGAGATGTCAAACTTGCTGCTGGCATATCTGGAGCCCAGCATGGCTCAGTAAATAGAGGACAGTGATTTGGAAGCATTAAAACTGTTTGAAGGGAGTGGGAACTGAGACACGCATGACTTCCTTGAACTCTCCCTTAATTTATTACGTGCAGTCCCAAACCTGCTGTAATAGATATGGTTGCACGAGACCATTAAAAGTGCCGTTCTGCTGAACCCAGTGCCCCGCTGTTGCTGCTGGAAATGATAAAATGCCACGCTCAGGCAGGACGGTATGCAGCCCTGTGTCTGTGCCTTTGCATGTATGCTGGTAAGTCTTGCTAATTTAGGAATTGTTTTCCACGTCTGTTTTCTATAAGTCCGTAGACTTAATACAAATAAAGAGCTGAGCAAGTTTCCTGTGAGAAGCACAGAACAAACGCTGGTGTGGGATTTGAATGCAGAGAGGTGAAAACACAAATGTATACAGAAACAGCAAGTCAAACAAGCTGAAAAAATATAGTGAGGTTGATTTAACAGAGCAGTGAACTCCAAACCTTCTACTCCCTTCGGCAGCCCTCTTTATAGAAGAGAAATAAAAGAATTTTTGATATCCACTATTTTTACCATCTCTGAAGGGTAGGAGTTGAGTTTAGCACAGCGACAAAGCATTGCAGTATTGATATGAGATGTGCTTTCTAAAGAATAAAATCTGGGTTTGTTGCTCACGACTTCAGATTGAACTGGCTCAGACTTCATGAACAGGAGATTAGCGTTGGGCTCCTGCAACTTTGGGTACCTGGCACCTCCATCCCGCTTGAGGCGTTGAAATAACAGGCTTGGGTTTGAAAGATGCTGAGCCAGATCAGGCTCTGCATTTCAAGCTCTTAAGCACTCTTAAAATCTGGTTATTCATTTTGATGCCTAGATATGGATTTCTGGGCTTAATCACCAACCTTTGCATTTCAAATGTTTGGCCTTTGTTTTCTTTGCTAAGTATGCAGACAGAGTGGCCCCCATTTTTTTTTTTTTCTTTTACACAGCTGAAAACAGCCGGCAGAGAAGCCTGGAAGTTCTGTGTCTTATTACTGAGTAATAGAGATCTTTGAAATATGCCATTTTATGTAACTCAAGGGAAGCTTGCAAAAAAGGGGAGCATTCACTTTTTCATGTAAACATGATCCGTAATATATCTAAACCTTACAATCAGTTGGAAAAAAAAAAAAAAACACCAAAACTACGCTAAACCTTTGCCCTCTCTTAATCCATGTATGAGAGGGTTTTTTTTAGATGTGCTTTTTCCCCCCCTGAAATAGAGGCAATTGATAGGCTCATAAACAAATACCGAACATAAAGTCCTAATCTCCATATAGAGGGGCCTGACCCTTTTTATGGAGAGAGAGGGTAGAGGGAGGAAACAGGGCCAGGAGTTTGAGGTTTAATGCTTATTAAAGTTTTAGTGGGTGGGAAAATGCAATCAATAAATTTTGTTTAATGCCTCGAAACTGGTGTTGGTTTTCACTAGCTACGCTGGAGAGTAGTTTTCATTTTGAAACTAGGACACTCGTAGTTGGAATGACAATTAATGTGGAGTGAATATGGTCCCAGTTGGAAGCCAGTTTTTGAATAGCATGAAAACTCCCCCCACCTCCCATCGCTGGCTCAGGAGTATGGTAGCTTCCGTTTTTAATTAGCGGGCCAGGCAAAATTTAGCTCATTGTGTCATCCTGCTCTTTTGGCCAAATGGCTAGCTTGGGTTTCTCCATCTTGCTGTCATGAGGCTGTTCTTTTCATTTTTCTTCAGTTTTGGTGCAGGGAGGAAGGGGGGCTTCAGGATCCTTAGGATTAAAGTCATTGTTCTGGGGTATTTACAGCCAGCTGCCTGCATTAAATGAAGATTAGAGGAGCGCGCATTGGAAGTGGAATGGAAACACGGAGGAGCTGGGATTTGGTCACTGCATAGCTGTGAACCGAAGGGGAAAGGTTGGGGCAGGCTTTATGGCAAATTTTTTCTGCAGCCATGTGATCTCCAAGTGCACTTCAGGGACTCATTGCGAGTGACCAGGTTGGAGTTGTAGCGGGGCTCCAATTCTTTGCATCCCTTAGAAAGTTATTCTGTGGTGAACCTCAACTGGTGGGCCTGGTGACTACACGTTGTGTCAAAAAACTCACTTGCAGAGGCATTGAAGAACATGGTGAATGTTTGGCTAGAATTCACCAAATTTTATAATTCAGCCAGAAAGCTGGAGACTTTCTCCAAGCTCAGGAGCTCCATCAGCTATAAATTTTTGAAGGAGGAGGAGCCCAGGAGAAATAACTCAATGATTTTTTTTAACAAAACTTAAAAACATTTCCTAAGATTCAGTTTTTGTCCTTTGTTTGTGCCTTGTGGACCATTCATCTGTGTAACGTGTAGTTCTGGCTGGATTGCCTACTGCATGTCACCTGTAAAACCCAGCAAGGTGACCTCCTCTGGGAGGGCAACACAGCATGCTGATGCTTGCAGGGCACGAGTTTGCTCAGGACCTATGCTCCATGGGGTTTTTGGTTATTTCAGCATGTTGCTGCAAACCTGTTCTGCTGCAGTGCAGGCTGGAGATGATTTGCTCTGGCCATTGGGAAGCCCAAGTCTGAGCCTCAGTTTTCATAGGCCTCCATTGGTTTGAGAACAAGGTTGTTGTGGTTTCTTCAGTACAGTGGTGAGCTTTTTGAAATTCCTCAGGCATGAAGAGTGAAAATGTAAAACCCCAACCATTTTGTGATAGGATCCATCTATTGACACCAGGCCAGGACAGCCTGGCAGCCCTGTGCAGCCAACAGTTTTGGTTGGCCTTCTTTCTCCCTTACAGGCTTGTCACTCTCCATCTAAAAGCAAAGGCTGAGTTGGCCATCACTCTTGAGTGGATGAGAGGCAGGCTACAAGGGGATGGCCTATGGTCATGGTCTCCTATGCTCCTCCTAGAATTTGTGCAACAAGTGTGCCATCACTCTGCATTGCGTGGAATGACCAAGCCAGGATTGACCAAGTTTGACTGCCGTGGTTGGGTGAGGTGGGCTGGTGAAGGACATTTCGTATTAGGATTATTTCAGAAAAAAAGAAGAAAAAAAAAAGCATGCAGAACTGTGGGGATAGACATGGGTTGTAATTGGTAATTGCTTCTTTTTTGCTTGTTTTGCACTAGAAACTAATGAAAGTCTGGCCTAATTTTAAGGAAAATACCCATCTGAGTCTGTTCCTTTAAGCCAGCAAACTCGCAGCTAAAAGCTGTCCTTGGGACAGCAACCAAAGCTTTGTGTTCCTGGGGTTTTGCATTCCCATGTTTGTTGGATGTAGCCAGGAGACCCCTTTGATTTGTTCTCTTTTTTACTCCTTAGGGCTTTGCCAGAGGGAAATCCTCCTGGCTAAAGTGTTTTTGTAACTATTTTAGCTTTGTGACGATTTATTTCTTCTTCTGACTCTCAGCATCTGAATTGGGTGATTTGAGAAAACAGTCCATTAAAAGGAGGATACTGTAGAGTCTCGATGAATCCTGTTTTCTACTTGGCCGGTGGAACAGAAAGCTAATTGCCAGTAGTAAATCCATTCAAAGGAGGGCTGGAGGGAGGGAGAAAAGCTAATATTCCTCCTTGAATGCCATTTAATCTCTGAAACCTTTCATGCAGATGTAAATTAGGATTTGCACAACAGAGTCAACAGTTGCTCCGTAGATAAGGCAGATTTGCAACATCTGCTTTTCCATTTGAGAAGCCCTTCCAAAGTCGCTGTTGGGGATAGCCAAGCTAAACACTAGAGATTTTTTTTCTCCCATAATCTCTTGCTTTTGGGGAGGAAAAAAAAAAAAAAAAAAAAAAGCATATGACTTGAGAACTAACCTTGAGAACTAACCCTGGTCATGGTTCTGCATATTCTCTAGGAAAAAAGTTTGCTTTCCTTCTAGTGCACATGCATACACATAAAAACAATCCTGGGAGGTAATAGAATGGAGCGCACTTCTTAAGGTCTTTGGAAGAAATACTGACTGACAGCAGTTGCATAGAAACTGCAGTGGTAATACTGAATAAACAGTTTACCTGTCTATTATTAGGAAAACTATTTTAAGTTTTTCCAGGGGAACCCCCATCCCACACCAAAGCAAACATACATAACAGGTGAAAGATAAATTGACCCTTTCAAATGACTGAGGCAAACTGTTTGTGGATATGGTTTCTTAAAGGCAATTTTCTAAATCACAGCTTAGGTTTTTTAAGGGAAGGACCAAGTCAGCTCACTTCCAGAAGTATCCAAACTATGGGGAGAAAAGAGAGATTGATTCCCATTTCTGGCAGTAGGGCTTGCTCATCATAGAATCACAAGGTTGGAAAGGTCCTACAAGATCATCTAGTCCAGCCATCCTCCCATTACCATTGCTACTGCAAGCCACTAAACCATATCTCTTAGCTCCTCATCCAGACACAGCACAGAAGCCCTCAGCTCCCATTGTGAGGACACACAGGTAAAATGGCAAACACAGCTTGGAAGAGGAAAATATAAACCACCAAAGAGCCTCTTGGTCCATGTCAGAGAAAAACCTCCCTGGGATTTTCAGGGGCACGTGAGGGATATTCTACTCAGAGAACTGATGGTGCTAAGCCTTGAGCCCTCCACCCTGGCAGTGTGGTCAGGGCCATCTATTTATGAAATGCATGATGAATTGCTGTGCCCCAGCTTTGGGATGCTCCCTTGAGGAGTCAGAGCTGCAAAGGATGCTCCCGAACACTGGGGTTTTTCAAAAAGTGGAGCTGTAGGAAGATATTCCAGTGGGAAAATCACAAGTGAAGAGAAGGAATAAGGGAACAAAGTGTCCTGGAGCTGAAGGTGATTGCACTTGAAAGGTGGTGTGGGTTCCATGAGCATCCAGCGGGATCTGTCATCCCTTGCTGCCCTCGTGCTTCTGGCACAGCACCTACAAACAGTCCTCAGTCACAGGGAGGCTGTCAGCCAAAGTGCAGGAAGGTTTAAAGGGGTTTGCTGCTTGCCTACAGTGTGGACGGTTTGCTTAGGACCCAGGACTGATGCTTGGGTGATAGGTGTTGTAAATTCTGTCTCTGCTTTTGCATTTGTCATGTTTGAAAGCTGGATGAGGTATAATAATAACACTAAATCTTCATTTTCTGAAGTCCCAGTTTGACAAAATACTGAAGCGCATTCAACTTTGTGGAGGTCTCTGACTTGGGTTCTGTTTAGTTTTTAGCTGTAGGTGTGTAAACTGAAATTTGAAATGCTGTTTAAAGAGCTGAAGAATGTCAGTACTGTTCTCGTTTTCAAGTAGCCACTCCTTGAAATCTCTGGATACTGTACTCAGCAGGAATGAATACAGTCAGTAGGACCGAGGTGTGCATGCAGTGGGCATCAAGATACCTGCTGGGGACCAGCTGAGCTGTTGGGGGGCAGAGATGTCAAAATGAGCAAGAGATGAGTTTCCTTTCTTCAGAAGAACTGCAAGCCCCAATTGTTCTGAGTTGAAAGTGAATTGACTCTTCATTTTGGTATTCCTTTGCGATGTTTTATAAAACTGCTGTAGTGCTTTGTCATTCACACGGATTCGTTATCACTTTATGAACAAAGTGACTTCTTTTTAAATGACTAAACAGCCTCATTTGGTCTGTATTAAGTCTGGGCTTGTTCCTGTTGGTAGGTTTAGGGTGCAAAAGCCAAACTGCACAAGTTACCAAAGGTCAGGTAAAAGTGTGCATTTTGTATGGAGGAATGGCTCAGCTGCATGGGGTTTGTTTTCCAGTAAGTTAAATTAGCAACAGCTTCCATTGGAGTCAGCAAAGATCAGCACCCAGCACTGCATGCAAAGCTGCAGGAGGGACTTTTAATCTAAAGCCAAAGTTGGTGCCACTGAGAAAATCCTTATAGTACAGAGGAGAAAGGCTTTATCCTGAAATCAGCAGCTGAAACAGAAAATGCTTCTTTACCTGGTGCTGCAAGTTTCTTCTTCTCAACCATAATTTCCCAAGGAGCTCCTTGATGGGAAGAGACAGACCATGGGCAAGCACAGAACTGCAGCAGGAGCTGCTCTGAAAGGAGAGAACCGCTGACGCTCCTTCAGCTTCTGTTTTTACTAATAGGATATGCGTTCAGGGAAAAGCTTTTCATTAAAAATAATAAAAAAATAATAATAATAAAAAAAGAAACCCTTGTCTATACGAACACCACAGCATTCTAGCCAAACCCAGAAATATTTGAGTTGGAATTGCTGCCAGAGTATAAGGGAAAGGTGCTTTGTGACCCCAATGTGTGTGGGCTGTGCCTACTGTGGGATGATACCTCCCATGAAATACCACATTTTCAGGCCCTCAGAATTCATCATTTGCTCTATGTAAGACTACTGACTGAAGCATTTTTATATTTTTAAAGTTCCACGAGAATGAAAAGTTGCATGACAAGGGGAGAAAAGCAGTATGTTTTTCTTTAATTACCTCCTCCAATTCTTTGACTTAATAGCAGAAGAACAACTTGAAGAGTTCATCATCAAAACACCATCCTCAGGTGTTCTGAATTGCTGTAATCACATTTGGTTTCACAGTTAAATTCTAATCTATGCATATATGTAAGCAGTAAAATTAAGATCTCTATTCATATCTGATTATTATCAGAGGTAAAATTGGGCCACCTGAGTTTGGATCATGGGAATAGATTTGTTTTGCATTACTTATTTGTTAATTATATAATCCTAGCACCAGAGAGTCTTTGCTAGGAATTAGAACCCTATAGTGTACAAAACCAAGAAGACTTATGCCTGGCAGAGCATAACATCTCAGAGCTGGTGTAAGCTGGAAGAAGCACGAGACATGTAATGAGAAAATGTTGGCTGGCATTGACAAGGCAGTGGTGCTCATGCTGTTGGAATAACTGGGTTGAGGGCAGCTATGGAGGACTGAGTCTTCTTGTTCAAAATGGTGTAAAGGAGGAAGAAACCACTGGGTGTCTGAAGTGACTTTGTACATCACTGTATAGGAGTCTGAGGACTGTCAAACCATCATGCCTTGTGTTCCTTTGTGGGAAGCCTTCTGAGCTCAGACCTTTCCTTTTGTTATTGTTCTACTGTAAAACAGAATTGTGCAGCCAGGACAGGATTCACTGTCATCACGTGGAAGCATCTGTAGAGCAGATACAATACACTTTTTAAAATATTCTTTCATCCTCTGATGCATGCTCTTATTTACTCATTTCCCTCTCTTTTTCTCTTTGCAGAATACTTGAGAAGCGAGACCGCCTTTCTGGAAGAGTTGGTGTTTGGAAGTGGAGATACCATTGAACTTTCCTGTAACACCCAAAGCTCTTCTGTGTCAGTTTTCTGGTTTAAAGATGGTATTGGGATTGCACCTTCCAACAGAACTCATATTGGACAAAAACTGTTGAAGATAATCAATGTGTCATATGATGATTCGGGGCTGTACAGTTGCAAGCCAAGGCATTCCAACGAGGTCCTGGGAAACTTTACAGTCAGAGTGACAGGTATGTGCAGAAATTGAGTAGATTTGCAGTTGGTTTTTGCATGCGTGTGTATATTTTGTCCTTTCACTTGTTCAGCATAGCTGGTGATCTGCAGCTTTTTGTCCCTTCTTGGTTGGTCTGTACCTCCCCAGCAAGCCCTGGCAGTAATCATTCTGACCAAACAAAACAACAATCTAAGAATGCTTGTGTGTTAGTACCAAGTGTTAAAAGCTCAATGTTGAGATTGTGAGAGTCTTGGAAACAGTGCTGGTCAGATTTAGCTCCCGATCCCCCTTAACACTCAAATAGACACAATGCTACGTGTGCCTTTGAAGTGTGAGTGAGCGAGCTGTGGCTTAGAGAGGTTAAATGACTTTTCTTTACTTTATGTGGCGAATCATTGGCAAAATTGGATGTAAAAGGTAGAGATTTCGAAAACTGTTTCCATATTTTAGAATGCTTGTGGAACAGCTTAGATTGGAAGGGCATTAAAGATCATCAACCATCTCCTCCTTCCATCCCACTTGTAGAAATTACTAGTTTTTTCAGAAGTAGAGGAACTTACTGCTGACCATGTATTACAGACAAGTGGTGCATTAGCAAAGCACTTGCTGCCATTTGTGTGTCTATATTTTCCATGATGAGGACAATAGGACAGAACAGCTAAAAACTGTACAAGCCTGGATCACTCTACTGTGCCAAAAAAATCTATTATTCCCAGATAACAAACAAATAATGCTAAGATCATCTTGATTTCAGCGTGCTGCATTGGTACAGTGCTCATCATCGTGAGCCTTCTGATCATATAGATTCAAGGCCTGAGTTTTCACAAGGGTTAGCCTCTTGTGGATCTAAGGTTCTGAAAACTTTCCTTCACCCATAGGTTCTTGCCTCCAAAACCTGAGTTCCCTCAAACAGCACCAAGCTCTATTTGAAAAGGTTGTGACAAAGTGGGAATCGGCCTCTTTTCCCCAGGTAGCTAGTAGTATGATGAGAGAGAATGGCTTCAGGTTGTGCCAGGGGATATTCATGTTGGATATTGGAAAAAATGTCTTCTCTGAAAGAGTGGTCAAGCACTGGAACAGGCTGCCCAGGGAGGTGGTGGAGTTACTGTCCTTGGTTCAAGAAAGGTGGTGTTGTGGTACTTAAGGACGTGGTTAGTGAGCAGTATTGATGGTAGGTGGATGGTTGGACTAGGTCATCTTAGAGGTCTTTCTCAACCTGAATGAATCTAATTCTATGAAAACTGAACACAGGGGTGTCTGTGATAGCAAATCGTGTCCGTTCCATAAAGTTCTTTTTCCTGCCAGAAGTAGGATTTGTGTGAGAGAATCAAACCATCGTAAGAATAAAAGCCCGTTTCAGCAAGCCTTCACCAACATCTGCTTTTCATTGAATGTTACTGGAGAGTGCTGTGAACGCTTCAAGGTCATATCAATTAAATGGTTGAAGAAGAATTTGGCCCTTGAAAGGCTTTCTTTAACTAGGTACGATTACTGGGACTACCCAAGGAACTGCAGGTTGTTAGAAATGTTACTCTCTCTTTTTTTTTTAAGTGACATTAAAATGCTTTTGAGTTCAAGGGGCAGCAGGGAGGCAGAGGAGGGCAGCTGGTTCCATATTCAAGTGAAACAGCTGCCAGCCCCAAAAGTTTGTAAAGTGAGAAATTGTTTTTAATAGTGGAAGGGCTCATAATCCTCTGCTTTTTAAAAGTTTAAGCCCCTGTGTTTTTCCTCTTCACTAATAATAGCTAATAACAGCTTAAGAACAAGCGAGTAACCTGAACCTGCTTTCTGACAGCATTAGGAGTCTTTGATTCTATTAGCTCGCTGTCATTACCATCGAAGTGCTGGCAATGTGGGAGCCTCTGTTTTAGCTGTCAGCAGCACTCCTTTTGAGTTTTGAAGCCCTGCTGTATGTGGCAATAGTGGCGCCTCTCATGCACGCAGATATTTCTTTGTAATTATTATTGATTGCTCTGTGTTCCGCTGCAGAGAGGAGATCATTATCTGAGATCTGTGGTTTGCGTTCCCACTTTGTGAAGGTAACTCCAGCGATGAGCTTGGATATCTGGTTGGGTGTTTCTGTGGTTATCTGATGTTCGGGATTGGAGGTGTTCTCTGTGTTAAACTGGATGAAATCTCCACTAATGAATTGGAGTTGCTCCAATCTGTGCTCCGAAATGAGCAAAAGCAGGGTAGGTTGACAAGGTGTAATGCTGAAAATGGCCGATAGGCACTGAAGTCCCCTTTTTGTGAGCTGCTTGCAGATCCTGGCAGGGCAGCAGACTTACTGAACGCACTCTGCAAACCCATCTGGGGTTTGTGATGGGGACAGAGCGTGGTGGTGAAGGATGGGCTGCACAGAGCGGGTGGCATTAGAAAGCAGCCTGTACCTGAGGAGATAGAAGCTGCTACTGCACAGTGAAAACTAGTCTGATAAATAACAGGGTTTAATTTCTTCAGAACACCTCAATTGACAGACATGGGCTTGATTGCTTTATGAATTTACAAGATGAAATGTACTGCCCTCTTAAAACATGAGCGCTTGGTGTGGATCACAGATAGGGGCTGCATGCCCAAACTGATCTCTTGTTGACAGAGGCTCTGTTTCTGCAGCCATTTCATACGCTCCCCTGGGATTTAGTGGCTGAGCAGCACCCCTGCAATGAGCAGCAAAAAGATATTTCGAGGTACCCAAGACAAAATTCCTGCCTGCTTGTAAATAGAGCCGTTTTGGAATAGCATCCAGCAATTCCTACAGATGCCAATACTGGCTGTCTTTTGGAAGGGAATACAGTTTTTGTAAATGATTAATAAATAGCTTGTAGATTTTTAGTCACTTATTGAAGAAGGCGATTTCTAGTAACCTGAATAGAAGTGTAGCTCTGAGCATGGGATATTTTGTGTTAAAACCCAGGCTGCAGCTTCCCTGCAAAGCTCTCATGTGAAGCACAAGCGAGGTCAAAATCAAGGAGCATGGAGTTGGACTCTGTGATTCTTATAAATCCCTTCCAACTCGGGATATTCTATGATTCTGTGATTCTCCCCTTTGATCTTGTGGAAGCATTCTGAATTGATTTCAAGATCGATTCTGCTGTTTTGGTCCTGATTGGTTCATTTGAAACCAGAAGAAAACTTCAATGGCATGTTAATATACAGGTAACCAAATCGTGGAGCACAGGGCTGAGAATGTACTTGTTTATCCAGTGTTGGTGGGTGTTTGGCAGGGCTTCTGCCTTTGCCAGGACTTGAATAAACCTGCTGGTTCAGCCGAAACGCCTCAACAGACACTTCACTCTCAGCAAGCCCCATGGCATTTCCCTGGTGCTGCTGCCAGCAGGACCTCAGCTGCGGTGTGCAGTTGGGTACGTGCTGCAGGGCTGGGGGCTGAGCCAAGGAGAAGGTGCAGCGCATGATGCGCAGCCGCGTGCTGATGGAGGGAGATGATTCCTGGCTTATTGCTCCTATATGCGGTGAATACATTTGGAAATACCCTCCAGATTCTGCAGAGATGTGATATTTGTTATTACCTTTCCCCTCCTTCTGTTTTCTACCTCCATGCTTTTTTATCGTGCGGAGAATAGTGTCCAGTTCTCCAAACAAAATGCAGTGGATCGTAGAAGGAAGGAGCTCTGCCCGGGTCGGCCTGAATCAGTGCTTTGCTGTCCTGGCACATATTAAACACTCATAAAGTTTCCTGTTTGCTGCTGTTTCATGCCAAGTGCTTTTACCTGTCTCAGAATATAAATGCTGTTGCATTGTTAGCATTTTGCTTTTATTTAAAAAAGAAATTCCTGGAGATTATATAAAGTCAGAAGACACTAAATCTTCCAGACACTGAATTGTGCTGAATAGTGTAAACTGAATCAAACACTAAGCTGCTGTTTTATCGTGGGATTCACAGCTACAGACTGAAGCTTCATTGTGCGCAGCCTGGAGAAGGTGAGATGTTAGATCACATTTAGAGAATGAATACAGAAAGTTTTAGAGATACACTGATGGAAAATTCCCACCTGCTAACCTGGATTCTGTTACAGCCTTGAGGTTTATCTGTAGAAGGAATATAAGCGAAAGGAGCTGGTTCACGAAGCAGCCATCAAAATGTCTGTCTAGAGAGAGGTTCAATTTCAAGGGGAAGTTTTAAAAGCTTTAGTTGAGTCGTTTAGCAAGGAGTTAACACGGGAGGATGTAGCAGCAATGTATTGAGTTAAAAGAGTACAGAGTGAGTTGAAAATGCTGACCTGTCGTTTTGAGACTTGGTGAAACAAGAAGTCTCTAAGAGTGAATGCTAGGGGGAAAAAAAGCAGGGGAGAGCTTGTTTTGCAGGAAGAAACCTCCTCTTTTGGAACTGCCTTTGTATTTAGGAGAAGAGCTCTTTGCACATCGAAAAGTAGTTGGCACTGACCACTGCTCTGTGGTAGCAGAGCACTGGCAAACTTGTGTCACTTTTCTCCTTCTGGAAAGCTCCTGGCTGCTCACCCCAGAGTGTCACCCACATGTCACCCAAGTTCCTCCTCACTGGAGCCCGCTGTGGCATCCGAAGCCTCATCCAGCCTCATCTCCATGTGCTGTCCTCTTTCTGCTTCATGTCTTTCTCCTTCTTCTCCTAGATTCTCCTTCGTCAGGTGATGATGAAGACGATGATGATGA
This sequence comes from Phasianus colchicus, assembly GCF_987193195.1. Classification (NCBI taxonomy): domain Eukaryota; kingdom Metazoa; phylum Chordata; class Aves; order Galliformes; family Phasianidae; genus Phasianus; species Phasianus colchicus. The sequence continues at coordinate 64,789,804 of NC_143439.1, read as the reverse complement.
GTCAGAGGATACAGGTAATTTGTTTCTCCAGGATACAGAGAGTTTTTTTTAAACAGAGATGTGGCTGCCATGTGGCATGGCTCAGACATTTGCCTCCACCCATGTTGAAATGTGTGTCCTTGGGACAGGAGCACAAACTCTTGGGTCCTGGCACCAGAAATTTAGAAATAGCTGCCAGAGTGGTGTAGCTGCTCCAGTATCTTGTGGCTTGATATTTTGGCCACTCAATTCTGTCAGTTTGACTTGAGCTCAGGTTATCAGTTCCCCTTGCATGTAGATTCCAGAGTAACTCATTCTGTCATCATGTTTTTTTACTACGCTGAAGTTACACCTTGCAGTTACGCATCACAAACCTCAGCCTGCTTTGTTTTTATCGGGTTTAACTCTGGTCCTAATGAGCATCTCAGCTGGAGGCAGAGGCAGCTCGGAGAATAAAATCGACACTAGCCAAGCACCAAATTTACAGCTGCCATAAGCAGGAGCTGTAAGCAAAGCCCCTCTGGATTTTCTTTAACTTGTATGGGGAAGGGAGCCCCAGAAGAGAGCCTCAGTGCTTCCACACTAAACCTCATTCAGTCGCAGAGCTTGTTTCCCTAAGTGCAGTATCATTAATCAGTATTACATGCTTCATAGGCGTTAGTGTTGTGTTTTATTATGCTTTTTATATTTCTGAAAAGCGAGCTGCCTGTGCTTATGTGTTTTTAATAAATAAATGTCTTGCATTTGAACTCCAAATCAGCTATGTACGTTGGCAGAAGTTCAGCATGACTGGAAAATTTCTCCTGCCCACAGCATTTGACATGGAGGACTCTTTAAAACAGGTCTCCCACTGTAATAAATTTGTGCTGCTGTGTCGTGCAGCGTGAGGACAGTAATTGTGAGGTACGGTGCCAGGCAGCCCATCAGCAGCAGTTAGTGGTTTTCTTATAGCCTTTAATTAGGGGGCTGGATGCTGTGAGTTGAAGAGCACCTTTGCAGAGGTGCTCGGCGCTCCTGATGCCAACTGAAGCCCATTGGAGTCATGGGCAGCGTTGCTCAGGGTTTGCTCCTCTGCAGAGCAGCTTCTGAGGAGCACAATACGTCGCTCTGTGCTTTTTTAATGTGATCTGTAGTAAACTCCATCTCTTAGCAGCAGGTATCACGAAACACGAGCTGTTTTATGGTACAGAAAGACACGTTTCTCTTCACCGAGAGGGAAAACATGCATTTCACCACATGTATTTATAGCCCGTGTTCTGGGTCTTCTTGACTTCAAGACAGTCTCTTTTTTTAGATCCAAAGGTATCCACTGGCTTTGCTTAAAGGTCTCGCTATAAAAAGTTGGATTCTCTTTTGCTTTAAAAACTGTTGATTAGCTTAACATACCAGAGAGGTGAAGCCTCGTGTTGTGAAGTGACACCAATGTGCTTTGTGTTGCTTTGTTTAATGTCAGACCTTCCAGTTAACATTGAATCTGAGGAGCTGTGTGTTAACCCCAGCACCACTGCCACCACTGGGACATCTCAGCAGGGACAGAGGCTGCTGGGTCATCCCAAGCAGGGGGGCATGGCTGTCGCCAGTGCCACGTCCCAGAGTCCCATATCCTTCATCTCTTGAGGCAAAAAGTACTCTGATTAAATGTATGAGCTCTTGCCTGGCCATCAGACATCACCATGGTCAGGAGTCAGAGGAGTGAGGGCAAAAAAATGCCTTTCATGCAAAAGCATGATATAACTAAGAGTTATTCTTATGCAGAGAGAGATAATGTGTCCAGGACTGACTTACTGTGTGCTGCATATTTCACACATCACAGTCATAATATGTCCTGTTCTCATGTAACACTATGTATATTTTCTGGTTTGTTCCTGTTTTTCAAGAGTTTCTTACCCTTGTGTTTATAGAGAGAGGCTTGGAGAGCTGATACTAACAGTGTCATGAGTTTAAAGCCAATCTCATTGATTTTGGAGATTACACCCAAGGTTGCTGAAATTCAAACTGGAATTAACCAAAGCCAGGATGATGAGAGGAAATTCCACCTAAAGGAAATAAGTATTTGGTGTATCTCGGAGAGCATGGAGACAGCATCCCTTAGGGGCAGGCAGCCAAAGGGAGGAAAGAGGAAGCTCAGCAACTTCATATTGTCCCGTTTGTTGCAGCCTTGTCACAAACTGTGATCTGCCTTTGCAAAAAGAGGCTTTCCAGTACCTCTGTTCTTTACAGCTGTTTTTCCTGGCCCTGGAACAAAAAACCAAGCTCCATTTTCACACAGTGCTCTTCTGCCCCAGTGCTCCCTATCCCTCTGTATCTGTTTGTTTGGAGCCCCTGCTGCGTAGCCCCAGCACCTTCAAAGAGCCCCTATAATCTCCAATTAAATCTGGCTGTGTACTCAGAGGCGTCAGCTGGGGAAATTACACAATTAGGGTTGATTCTGTCTGCTGCAAAATTTTGTGGCTGCTCCTAATTGCTAAATGAGCGCTCGGCTGTATTAATTATTCCAAGTACTCCTCTCAGTTTTTTAATTGGTCATTCCAGGTGGATGGGTGGCCAGTGTCTGACAAACAAAACGGACCGGCGAGCTTAGTGCTCGATGATGGGAAAGGGCTGGCGACGGTCTTTGCGGGTCCCTTTTTTCACACCTGCGCACGCAGAATCATTGCTTGTCATTAATTCAGAGCAAGCAGCTAAAAAAGAAAATTTTTTTTTTCTGTCTTCCATTCTTTCTCATTCCCAAAGCTCTCTGGAACTTTGCAAGCTTTGTGTGAAAAGAAGAGTTAAAATTTTCACCCCCTTTAAAAAGCAGTGATGAAAGGACTCTTGGGGCACAGTAGACCAAGTGCTGATGTTTTGTTTGCTACTCCTGAGAGCAAGAACAAAGGCACTGTTCTGAATGCCTTGGCACTTCTTGCCAGTTCCAGCATGACATGTGCTGTGCCCTGATTGGTGTGTTAATCTGGGGGTGCTGAGCCCTGCAAGCCCCAGATCACATGGGAGAGGACCCAATTGCAGAGATGCGCTTGGGGAAGAACCCATGTCTAATGATCAGAGCCCATTTGGAGAAGATCCCAGGATGCTTAGTAAAACAGTGAGCAGCAGGTTATAGGATCATAGAATAATGTGGAAGGAACCCATTAGGATCATTGAGTCCGATGTGTGGAAGAGCTTGTAGGGCTACTGTTCTCTGCAGCAGTGCATCATCAGCACCTGGCCTCTCCCTGAACCCACTCTGTGTGTAAAGTCCCTGGGAAGTCAGGGTGCACTGCCAAAAGGAAGTGTTTCACTGAAAAATAGCAGGAAGAAGGACAGGGACAGGTCCATCCGTGTGCCCACATTCCTTTGATGCATGCAGGAGACTGATGGGGTTCATGACGTGTTGTGTGAGGCAATCTGAGGGCAAATGAAAGCCATTAATACTGAATTTTCACCCCTGGCAAGGCTGTGGCACTACCAGGGCACCAATGTCCAGCAGCCTGGCCTCAACTCTGTGAAAGCAGATAAGATACAGGAGCAGTGCACCCAGATACCAAAGGGAAACCAGGCTACATGGAGTGCATCCACAGGTACTAGAATAGTGCGTATCAGAGTCAAGCTATATTAGCCTGCCTGAAACATCTCAGGAGCTGAAGCTAGATGAGATTCTGAGCACCCTGATCTAGCTGTTGGTGTCCCTGTTCATTGCAGGGGAGTTGGCCTGGGTGATCTTTAAGGGTCCCATCCAACTCAAACAATTCTGTGATCCAAGGAGTGGAATCCACTAGCAGGCTCTGCTGTTGGTCAGGTCTGCTTCTTTCAGTCATGTCTGTCAGAGGCTTTCCAAATCCCTAATCCTTGTTCATTGCTGGAAATGCAGAGTGCAGTGATGTAACAGCAGTATTTATCATGCATTTTTGTCTAGTTGAGGGCAGGGGCTTACCTGGAGTCAATACAGGATGGAGCCAAACACATCAGGGTGTACTGCACTGCGGAGCTCATGAGAAAGTGAAGAGCTCGAGTGCATCTCAGAGCAGCTTAAAATGAGAGAGAAGACCTTGCACACTTCTGTAACGAAGGGGGTCTTCTCTGAGGTGGAGTTTCATTGCTGTTCTGCAAAGCAAACACTGTGTGTGCCCATCTCCCTTTGGCCTTGGCTGAAGGTGCCTCATCATGGCAGGGGAACATAGCAAGCTCAGCTCTGCACTGCTTCCTTAAGCAGAAATGAAAGTTTGTTTTTAAAGCTTTCTCTTTCTTTCTGTCTTTCTTTCCTGTGTAATAAGTTTGCTGCTGCTGCTGCCCTAATTTGGAGTTAATATGTAATGTTTGTAACGGTGCCAAGAAACATTGCTGTACTTCAGGCAGATTATAAAAGTATCTTATGCTAACACTGGTATTTTAAAACTTATCCCTGTTCAAAGGTAACATGAATCTCTAAAACTGAAATCACTTGAACTTTCTGAACATAAACGTGATAAACCAGTTTGGCACTGGCTTCTTTCCCTTTCCTTCCCTTAAGGAGGCTGCACTACGCTTGTTCTCACCAAGAAACAAAACTTTCCAAAGCACTCAGCTAGTTTTTTTTCTCTGCATTCTCACTCTCTCTTTTTACAGTTCCAACATCTTTCTGCTGTTCATGCTTCTTGGCTACTATTGTCCCACTGGTACATCTGTATCTTTTTACACACCAAGGCCAGATCCTCACTCTGATAGCTCTCTCCCTGTTGATTTAAAAGGAGATACTCTAGATTTATACCAGCATTACAGAGACAAGAACCTGGTCGTGAACCTTTCATCACAAACCTAAAATGCAAACACCCTGTCTACGTATATAAGAGTCATTTAGCTGGAAAGCATTTCTGTGTCATTTATCTTAACTGCAGCAGGTAGCAATTTAACTGTCACTCTGCACATGCCAAAGCCTCTCAAATGCATCTGCATCTGCTCAGCAGATGATATCCTCTACTGCATAAATGGGCTTTCTCATCTTGTCTTCTTTTCTCAGGTGTCCCCTTCTGGACCCGGCCAGATAAGATGGAGAAGAAGCTGCTGGCAGTTCCTGCCGCCAACACCGTTCGTTTCCGATGTCCAGCAGGTGGAAACCCAACTCCCACCATCTACTGGCTGAAGAATGGCAAAGAGTTCAGGGGGGAGCACAGGATCGGGGGCATCAAAGTAAGGCCTCAATATGGGTCTCTTTCAGAGGTTTTCTGCAGACTGTAGGAAATGGTGTTTTGCTGTGATGAACATTGGTACATGGAAGAGTGTGATGGCAGCTGTGCTGGACAAGGGGTGTTTCTGGCAGTCCTTGCAACTACTCAACATGGAAATGTTAGATAGGGCTGCTGTCCATTGGGATTTAAGACCAGTTGCCTTTGAGTTTGTTTACATGGCTATTCATGGATTAGTTGAAAAAAGGATGAGTGTATTGGGTGCATTGTGGACAGTGGTGAGAAAGTAGCTTCAGAAGCTTCCATCCTTTTTTATGGAGATGAGCCCAGGACACTGTGCATGAGCAAGCTGTAACTACTCCCAGTTTTCAAGGAGAAATGACTGTGCCATGGTTGAAGGTGTGGGAAGGACCTCACCAAAGAACTGGACAGCTGTGCTGGTGGTCATTCATGTTCTCATATTCCTGTAGTATAAATCATTGATCCCTGATCAAGTGTAGGATCCCCCTGTATCTGCAGTAATAGCGATCTGCTACTTGGTTTCTTCTTTCTCCCTCTTTCCTTTCTACCATAATGTTCTGGAAAATACTCTAGCTTGAGTGCACACCAAAACCCAGTGCACTCAATTGATTGAATTATCCAGAAGTTTCTTTGCTACTGTACATGACAAATAACAGGATTTTAACTAGAAAATCAGCTGCTACAATTCTTTCTGTTGTTTCTTTGTCCCCTGAAGGTCACAATCAAGACATATTTAGGAAGAGTACAGCTGGCAAAGCTGGATATAACAGTATCAGACTCAGGGCAATTATTTTCAGCTTGCACTCCGCCAGCCCTGGCATTTCTCTGAGCTAGTTCCGAGGAAAGAAGGGGATTTTTCAGAAGGTACCTTCACCAGTACCTTAAATAGCTCTATGCTGATGCCTACCACATCTGTAACCCTCTGAAAGGGGCTCGGCATGCGGAGCGTGCAGGGCTCCAGAAACCAGAAAATGATTTGAAAAAGCATTCCCTCCCCACCGTTTTCGGACTGTTTCTTTCCTGTTAGCTCAGGCCCACTCCTGAAAGAGCCCATTGTGGTCGTTTCAGTAAAGCCTTTGAAGGTCCCTCCTCAGCCCTGTTCCCATTCCAGCCTGGACGAGGCTCAGGGCACGCTTGGTTTTAGATCTAAAAATTTAAGGAGAGCGAAGATGTGGGGAAACAACTTCTGTCTGTAAGCAGTCTTACAGCAGAAAACATTTATGAAGCACAAGCATCTTTTACTCATTGTATGCTGTAAGGATCATCATGAAGTGTTTTCAGGCTTGCGTGCGCTGCTTAAACAGCTTTTTACAAAACTATGTGACATCAGCTGCACTAAATTATGCTTGCAGAATAAAATGTAAAGCTGAAAGCAATTCCCCTATCCACTTCCCAGTGGTTTTAATCTATCCTTGAGTTTAAATTGACACATTTCATCCTCTGCAACACGGTAGTGAGTCTTTGGCATCGCTGTGCTTTGTTTCTCTAGGGACACCTTCCAGCAACAAGCCAGAGCTTAAAGAGCTGTTGAAGGCAATGTCAGGCCAATTACAGCAAGATTGGTTTAAGCTTTCTGTCTAGTTATAGTTCCTTGTCCTTCTCATGATATAAAGACATCTTTCTCTCTCTGTAATTTTCCTTCTCATATTTGCTTGCTTTTGCTCTTGAGCCACGGTTAGCTGTAAGTAGTCTGATGCAAATCTCATCCAATATAAATATACTGATAGATATCAGCTGAGATTTGAACCAGAAGAAGAAGTTGAAAACCTGCTCAGTATCTCATGTATTTAAGATTTAAATTCCCTGTTACAGCTTAGCTTCATAACAGGATTAGGCAGCTTGAAAACAATGGGCAATATCCAGATCTGGCAGAGTTTGGTTGGCTAGCTTCATGTCAAGATCTGGTCTTAACCCAGAAATCTTTGGGCTGGGAATTTTTTCATTTGTTCTCAACATGCGGGAGAATTTAAACATTGATTGTGAAAGGTCTGAGGCCAGTAGTTGAAAGTTGACTACTGTTCCACTTCTACCTCTTGCAAATGGCATTTAGATCCCGTGTGATTGTCAGAGCCCTCTGTGAATTCTGTAAGAGAGAAGGGCAAGTGTTGAAAACATGAAACCTGGGTTAAACTGGGCTTCTTACAGTTCATCCTTAACTGATACAGGAAAGAAATTCATATGACTTATCATATGAAATTTCCCAAAGAGCATTAATGATTAAATCCTTGTTGGAATCCCTAATATTGTAAGCCTGTGTGTGTTAAATGACCCTAGAAGGAAAGATCCAGGGGGAGGGGAGGTAGGAGATTATCCCTTCCCCAGACCATCACACTGACTTGCATACCAGTCTGGCAAACACTCACTGAGTTTCCAAGTGCGTCTGCAAATGTTTGTTTCACAAGAAGCCAAGAATGACAGCACCAAATAAACCAGAAGGGTTTCTAGTATCTCACCAACTTGATTAATAGCTGCACTAAATCATGTCATGTGTCTAGTGTTTTATCAAGTACAGTAAGCATCCTAAGTTGGGAACATCCCTTTTTATTATCCATTGCATCTAGACCTTTAAGAAGTGCTGTTGCTTCTAGAAGAGTTTTCTCCCAGAGTTTGTGCCCCCAGGTTCAGATCTTTGTTCAGAGTCCAAAGTCCCTGTCACAAACCCAGTGATAAGAGGTTCCTTGAAAGTAAATACAAGACATGCTAAGTAAAAGACCTAATTGGGACCTGATTCTATAATACATTTTAGACTAGGGAGTTAGCCAGGTGTCTGGAGTCCCAGTTCCTTGGAGTAGTTCCTTGGGGTTCCATAGGCAAATGCAGTGCTGAAGAGTGGATTAAAAAAAGTCTTTAGATACATCTAAGAGACAAACATGTATGGCCATAAGCTACTAAGCAGCCACAAATTTGCATTCAAACTTTCTTGATAGTTCAGATATTATGTTCAGATGTGAACTTGGGGTTCAGCTCTTACAGCTCTTGTTGCCCTGTAATTGCAGTGCTGTTAGAGATGAACCAGGTGGGATGTTGCTTTACAAAAGGTGAAATGTTAGTTCTGCATTGAGCTCTGTATGTGCCATTCTGGGTGGACAGTGGGTACAGTCAGACATCTGCAACAACCATGGCTCCTCTGAAGATTATAGCCATGGCCTCCTGCTACATATATAGAATCATAGAACCTTTTGAGTTGGAAGGAACCCATGAAAGTCAGCTCCAGTCCAACTCCCCTGCAATGAACAGGGACATCTACAGTTAGATCATGTTGCTCAGAACCCCATCCAGCCTGACCAATGCTGAAATGGAAAGAAATCTTATATTCACTCATCTGAAAAGTAGGATTCTCAGCACTGCTATTCCAGGAACGTAGAGGTGTACAAAGCATAGGGCTTCGTCAGAATGGCTTTTTGCTAAACCAGCTGTTTAAACTGTTAGGTCATATGACTCTAAATCTTCTCTTTCTAAAATTCTGTCTTTAATTGCAACTTGGCCCTTTAAAGGAAAGCATGTGGATGCAATTTATATGTGGCAAAAGAGGTTAAATAGCTTCGTATTTGAGTTCACCTGCTGCAGCAAGGAAACTGCAGGAGCAGTTACATCCTTGTTTTTTCCATGAGCCTTTGACATTCTAAAGCTCACCATTATTGTAATCTCTGGCTTCTGTGTGCTTGGAGTCACCTTCACAGTGTTTACTGAAGTTAAATGTCCTGATCAGAGTGGCAGAAGGCGTCAAATGAATACTCAGAGATTTGGAGAGCTTCTAGATGCTGTGCATCTTGAAGTCATTTTGTTTATGTTGGTTGCTTTCTGTATTAATTCAAGATTTACTTTCCATAGCCATTATTTCCTCTGAACTTGTTAGAAACAAGCATTCTATCCAGGAGAGAAGTGCAGTGGGTTGGACTGAGACATGGGTTGTGCTTTCCCTTCCTGCTGCTGAACAGCCAGTAACTCTGGACATAAATCACATTCAGTAAAAACAACTAGAATGAAGGCATAGTCAGAATGAGAAGGACTGATCAGACATGAGGCTGAGCATATTTTCTACTCAGTTCTTGACAGAAAATGTTGGGGGCTAACTCAGTTGTAGTCGACCATTTCTGTTCTGAAATGGTCATGCGTCCCCATAGCATAGACATTCAAAATATGTGAGGGTGAGAATTATGAGCTTTATTGTTCTTAGTTATCTTTATGAGTTATGTAGAAATTGGTAAGATTCTGCAGACAAGAATGCAGTGTTTAGTGCTGATGGAGTCTCTGGACCTGAGTGGTCTGGCACAGGGGACGAGCACATTGAAACTAGATTATTGTTATGGTCCATTTCAACCTAGGCCATTCTATGATGCTATAATTCTGTGATTCACTTCAGGGCTGTCTCAACGGTTGTCTTCTAAACTCATTATTCTAATGGAGGTGCCACATCCAGTGCAGCAGTCAGCAGGTTTCATTGCTGTTAATATTGTGAAAGCATCTATAGGCCCCCATTGTAATCTCAGTGTGTTACATTGCATGGGGCTGTTTATGCTCATCTTAATTTCTTTTCAAAGTAAGCTTTCAATGATCCTTGAAATGGTGATGTTCAGGCCGGCTCTGGGGTCCATTCATGCTGGTCAAGAATGCAGAAGTTCACTGATTGCTCACTGAGTGGTAGGTCTGGTGATGATAACACTTGACCATGGAATTGATGGTTTCACTTCTTCTTCCAGTTGCGACACCAGCAGTGGAGCTTGGTGATGGAGAGCGTTGTGCCGTCAGATCGAGGAAACTACACCTGTGTTGTGGAGAACAAATATGGCAATATTAGGCACACGTACCAGCTTGATGTTTTAGGTGAGATTTCATTGTTTTCCCTTGGCAGCTGATCTGTGGAGATGCTGAACAGGTGTATGTATGGTAGGATGCAGGAAGCAGGAGCCTGGTTTCTTTCCCAAATAACTGGAGCCAAGAGGAAGCCTCCTTTTGACCAGCAATTCAGTTTCAGAGTGTGATGAATAATGTAGCAGGCCTCGAGAGGGACCAGAGAAGGAAAGGTGTGAGCAGGGCTGAGATTTCTGTTCTCTTCTCTGTGGTTCCTCCTTGTTTGGTTTGAGGAGCACTGGCTGGTGAGGTGGGCAGGATACCTGAGATGACACTCCCAGTCTGCACCCTTTCTGCTGAAAAGCGAGGAGATTTCCTCATCTGGAACAACTCCTGCAAGATCACTGTGAGCTGCTACCACTGAGCAGTGTTGTCTCTTTCCATCATGAGCACTGAAGGATGCAGAGAGGAGTCCTTGCTGGAAGGAGAATGGGATGGGTGAATTCACGTATTCCTCTTCTACATTTTTCAGAACGGTCACCCCACCGACCAATCCTGCAAGCAGGACTCCCTGCCAATCAGACCGTTGTGGTTGGGAGCAATGTGGAATTTCACTGCAAGGTCTACAGTGATGCCCAACCTCATATCCAGTGGCTGAAACATGTGGAAGTCAACGGCAGCAAGTATGGACCTGATGGGACACCCTACGTCACAGTGCTGAAGGTTGGTGCTCGCTCCTTCTATTTACTCTCAGGGCATCCCTTTCTCTGCCTTGGTCTCAGTGTTAGAGAGACCAGCTACATTGTGGGGTTACTTCTAAGAGAAGCCCACTGTCTTGTGGCAAAAGACATTAGCACTGAGTAAAGGTTCTTGCCATCCATAAAAATTTATAGATATGTTCATAAATAAGGTGTAGACTAGCAGTGCAGTGAGAACCAGAAACCTTCGACAGAATATGCTCAATACCACAGTTCCTAGAAGGGTGTTTATTATTTAAATCAGATTTTTGTGAGCTCCGGGTTTCATTTTATATGATTGTTTCATGTCTGTGAGAAAAAATAATGAGAATAAGCCAAGGATCATTGTTGGGATTGTTCTTTTCTTTAAGCCTGTGCAGTGGAATACTCTGCTTTTGGAGGGGGAACAGCAAAAATGTCCTAACATCAACGTTCCAGACTCTTCTGTTTGCCAGAGATAACACAACTACTGTAGTGGCATAGATAAGCAAAGTGGTTGCAAGGGCTGAGGCAACTGTGAGAAATGCAGCATTATAAAAGGGAAGCTGTCAGATTGTATTTGACCTAAAATTGGAAAAATAACCCTTTTTTACTGCTTCAATGGAGGTATTTTCAGGGCTTATTAAAACGAAAGGCTCCCAAGTAAAACACATTCTTTCCTTTTCCAAGTACGCTGCAGCGCACATGTACTAAATAATGCTCAGCTCCCAGCACCTGAGAACCACCAGAGCCTTGTTCCAGCCATGAACATTTGTGAGCCATGCTGTTACCCATGCTCAGGAAAGCCTGTATTTTATTGAGCAAAAACTCACTTAGTAAAACTCCACATTGCAAATGCTTTCTAGAAAGGGAGTTTCCAGGTTGCAGGCAGAACAAAGCCAGAAAGTCTGGTTTCTCCTGAGCCAGTGCAGATATAGAAGTAGGGAAAAAAACATTGGACTTCTAAGCCCCCCTCCTCCTCTTTTTGTTTGATAATTGAAGGCATCCTGTGCTTGTGTATATTAGAACAGTGCCAAATCCAGTTTTTCTGCCTCTGGAAACAGATTCTGTCCTTGCAGCTTAAAGCTGAGGCTGTCCTCATGGACATCTCCTGTGCACATCCTGCTGCACACATCCTTCTTTCTCTTTGTACGAAGTTTTGTTGTTTTTTTTTTTTTTTAAAAACAAACTTATCAGACAGCATCTACAAAACTGTAACTCAGCCAGATGCATGATAATAAAAGCCAGAGACCCTGGAAATAATTACACAGATTGAAATAACAGATCGGTTGGAAGAAATGGCTGGAGACAGCTCTTCAGGATTGGCAGCAGGCGCTTCTCGCGAGTTGATAAAACTTTTTATTTTCTGTCTGTGTCTCCAAATGTGTTTGAATTATGCATATTTGAATTTCCCCCTGGTTTCACAGCCTAGCAGCAAGCTCTGAATAGCTGCCTGTGTCACATGCCATCTTGCATAGTCTCCGAGCTCTGTGTGTGGTCCCCATGGGATAAAGTGGTACCTTTTGGAAGTTCGCAGAGCCGCTGCGAACAGTGCCTTGTGTCACAAGCACAGGCTCCCATTTTGCTGTGGCAAAGAACATATAAATAGTCCATATAAATAGCGTTTTAAAATTACGTTGGAGCGGCACCGGGGTGGCTAGGTAATTAGAATTGCCAAATACCTCCTCTTCTGTGGACGCATTCCTCGAAGGGGAGCACGGGCAGGCGTTTAAAAGCAGAAGTTTTGTTTGGTTTTATTTTTGCTGAATAGGACCAGCACACGTCTATTTACTACTTCTGGTTAATCAGGAATGCTTTGAATTGTGTTAATGCTGGCATCAGCACTGGGGCACGGAGCATTTCCATTTTGGGATGCATCTTTTGTGTGCCAGTCCTGGGCCTCCACAGAGCTGTAGCAGGCCCAGCTTTGCGGGGATTCTTTTCTGGGTTTTTTGGGTGTATCTGCTTATTTTTTTTCAAAACAAAAGATGATCTTGCTGTCATCTTCAGGCCTGTCCTTTGGCTGCATGGACTTGTTGACCTTATGTCATGCAGTGCTTTTGCTTTCAGGCAGGATCCTCTTTAATGGCCTTAAACAAAAAGAGGGGAGATTTAGGTTAGATGTTAGGAAGAAATTCTTTACTCAGAGGGTGGTGAGGCCCTGGCACAGGCTGCCCAGAGTGCTGTGGGTGCCCCATCCCTGGAGGTGCTCAAGGCCAGGTTGAATGGGCCCTGGGCAGCCTGATGCAGTGAGGGCAGCCAGCCCAGAGCAGGAGGTTGGAGCTGGATGATCTTTAAGGTCTCCTCCAGCCTTAGCCATTCTACAATTCCGTGATCCTGGCCTTGCTGCAGGGTCCTGGTAGTGGTCCTTCTGACCGCAGCTCTTGAGAAAGGGCCCCCCACTCCCAGCAGCATGGTGCCTGCAGAGATAAGGCTTTTTTATCAGCCTGCCCTTCCCTCCTGCTTTTGGGAGATTTACAGGAGCTGCTAAGGGGCAGTTTGTATAGGAGGAACATCTCAGTCTCCATCAAAGCAAGGAGAGGTGCCCAGCACGTGAAATTTCCCCATAAATCTAAATCGAGGACAAAACCCACCCTAGACCAGATGGATAAATTGAATGCTGTACTTTCAACCCATTTTTCAAACAGCTCAACAAAACCAAGCCATCACCTGCGCCAGTTCCTGAAAGCCAGGGCTCATTTGTGATCAAAGGCAAGCCCTTGTTCTTTGCAGAATGCTAAACTCATTCCAATTTCAGGGGGAGGCTGGCAGCACGGTGCCCAGGCTTTGTCAAAGGCTAAATTGCACGTTCTGCACTGAAACATGCCTGGTTTAATTATAAACAAGGCAGCAACAGCAGGCAGGCACATTTCCCAATTGGTCAGGACAGGCAGACCTTGCAGCATGTGAGTCTCAGAGATGAGATCAGGTCAAATCCAGTAGTGTTTGCCATCAGGCATAGACACAATGGCTCCATATTGATGCCACCTCTGGGTTTGGCTTCCAATAACCTATGAGATATGTCAGCCCCATTGATTTTAATGGGCTGAGAGCCACACACAGGATCAGGCCCTGAAAATGGAAATCACTGAGGTGGGGCTGGAGAACATAAGAACAAAACTGAGGAATGCAGTTGGTGTATTTTCATTTCCAGGACTGAAGCTGATACTTTTCTAGAGTTTCCCCAAGCTACTACTGAGGCCACCCAAAATAGTTGTTTATTTTCAAGCAAAATACAAACAATTGTTTAGGAACAAACTGATGTGCAGTTGTGGCAGCGTGGAAGAAGAGAAGTAAAACCCTGCTTAACAGTCCGAAAGCTTGTTTGATTTATGTGCGCCACTTTATTTAGTAAAGAAGAGGCTCCTATAAGCAGTGGAAAAAATTACAGCTAATTTCTGAAAGGCAAAGTCAGCAGCGAGTTTCAGACCGCCACTGCTTATATTTTGTTTCCAAATTCTATTTTGGAATCTGATAATTGAAACAGTATTTGCCGAGCAGAGTTGCAAACACAAATCTCTGCTTAAGCCCTTTCTCTGGTGCTCCTGTCTGCAGAGTTATTAAGGAATTGCTGTAGGGTCTTTATTGTCAGATGGAGAGGTGGGAAACTGTTCTGTTTTGGGAAGAAATGGCATGTTCCAGCAGCAGGAACACCAGCGAAGGGCAGGAGGGTGACCTGTGTGTGATTTGGGGAATTCTCTTCTTTGCCCAGGTCCTGGGTAGGTTGTTCATCACAGGGTGATGTGGGGATGTTGCTACAGCCAGGAGGAAAATAGGCTTGAACAGTCAATCCTAGCTAATGTAGGTTCGATTGAGGTATTGTTTGGTTTACTGAAGTTCAGGTTTCTGTCTATTCCTGCAGTCTTGGATCAGTAAAAACGCTGAAGCCGATGCTAACCTAAATCTGTTCAATGTGACAGAACAAGATGAAGGAGAATATCTGTGTAGAGCCAACAATTTCGTAGGCATAGCCGAAAAGCCATTTTGGCTCCACATTCGCAAACCAAAACCAGGTAAACCACAGACTCTGTCCCAAGGCCCTGGCAACTGCAAGAATGAGCTATAACATTTTAAGAAGCTAGTGATTAAAATTACTATTCATTTTGTATTACACCCTGTCAACTGACGATGAATGGCTTTATCTTATTTTCTTGCTATTTTTTTTTTACAAGAATGTAACGCCTATACAGCAATTGCCATGGAAAAATTCCCACAATAAAATGACTGTCAAATTTTGCTATCAATCCTTCATGCTTTTATTCCTTTCCCTTCCTTTCAATTGAGTGCTGATAACAGAACTGCATGCTAATGACCTGTGACGTTCAGCACTCTGGAAAACCAAGCTGTTGCAAGGTTTTGCATCCAAAACTGATACAGTCATTGTGGACTGTCTTCTGTCCCTTGGAGAAGTAATTGGGAAATAAGTCATATATTGGCTTGTACAAGCAAACACATTAAATGGAGAGCAGCACAGTGTGCTGAACTCTCTAGTTTGACTCCAGCTGTTGCATCCCTGGGGTGTTTGACACCTTGTGATCAGTGATACTGCTGTATCAGAAGGTGGATGATGGGTTTGAAATGCTCGTTCTGAACATCATTCTTTAAAAAAACCAAAGAAACAAAAAACAAACAAACAAAAAAAAAGGGATGATGCAGTATTCTTAAATGAACTCAATGTCTGTGTGTTCATCTGATCAGCACTTGAGTCTTTCCCCACCATCTCTCCCCGCCTGTCTCGTTCCCTTCCATCTTTCCCCATCACTTTCTCTCTCTCCTACCCTGTACTCACCTACTAACCAAAGTCAGTCATATTGTGGGGGCAGTTTTTCATTTGGATGCTTTTGCTTGCATGCTTCTTTAGTGGGACAGAGTAAGAACCTGGTGAAGGGAACTTTTTTGCTTTTGACTGCAGGTTGCAGAGGGGAATGAATGAATATATGTGGAAGATCGGCCAATAGAAAAACAACAACAAAAAACACTTTAATCTGCTTTTGAAATTTGCCTGTGGTGTCCTCACACTTGCTGGGAATGTGGCTTATTCTCTTGTTTTCCTTCTTTCTATATGTGTGTGTTTTTTTTCCCCTTAGACAGCAGGTGTTAACACAACGGATAAGGAGCTAGAGATTCTGTACTTGCGAAATGTTACTTTTGAGGATGCTGGGGAATATACTTGTCTCGCAGGGAATTCTATTGGGTTCTCACATCACTCTGCTTGGCTGACGGTGCTACCAGGTATTTCCTTCTGTGCTGGCCTCTCCTTCCCTCTCCAGGGTGCTCTGACATTTGCTTTAGAGATGCCAGGTTCCTGCAGACATGTTACCCAAGGAGGACCCTGTCTGTGATTTGCTGTGCCAGTGGCAAATTGGCACAGCAGAAGACCCCTGTTGCATACTCACAGCTGACAGATTTTGCATTTCATACAATCATAGAGTCATTATGGTTGGAAAAGAGCAATAAAATCATCTAGTCCAACCATAAGATCATCTAGTCCAGTCATTTCATCCCAGGGTTTAAATTCTTACTGGAATAATGATATAGAATGGTGTATATCTTCTTAGATGGTGATAACCCAGAGGTGCTCACAGCCTCTGCATTTGGAGGCTGTCATTAGATACCAGAATAGACATTTTGGCTTCATGTGCTGCCAGTGTACTCAGTGGGAGAAGAAAACTCCTCATCAGACGGTCCAGGGCATCTAAAACCTGCACATACAGTGGATCAATTTATGGAGAAACCTTTCTGTTCAACCTCATATCTCAACCTAAAATCAGATGCATAGATGGTTGGTATGAGTGCACCTATCCCCTCCTTTAGCATTATTTCTGCTTCATGGACAAGCAGGCCCAGACATTGATCTTAAACAGAAGGTCCATCAAAGAAGTCATCCATGGTCAGAGCTCAGGAGCTCAGGCTTCTAGTGCACCAAATGCCACAGCTGAAAATGATGAAAGCTGTTGTAGACTTGAAATCTGAGGCCCGAGTGACCTCAGTTTTGTGATCCATTCATGTGCAAAGCTCTCACTGACAATGAAGTCAGCACAGAATATGCAACAGGACTGGTCTGCCTTCAGAAGGGGTTCAAGGCTGTGCCTTCACCTGCAGGATCTACCTCTAGCTATGGGGGCAGCCCAGGAAAGCACCAGCAGTGCTTCCACGTGGAAGCTAAGTGAGTGCTATGCCTTGCAAAGGCTGCAGCAACAGCCCTGAAGTATGTTCTTTACTGAAAAGGCACCCAGATTGGCTTACCCAGTTGTAAACCACATTTGTGTCTAACTCAAAAAAACATCTATATTGAGGTGTGTTTAACAATGAGGAACTTTGGCATCTCTAGTCTTCGCTTTGTCTGTGTGGGTGATTTGGTCTTAAATACTTCTTCTGGGTCTCATGCCTGACCCTCTGCAGGTAGGATCTGCTGGTCTTTTCTCTGTTCATTTGCCAGCTTTAAAATAGCTAATCTGATCCTGGTTCTGCTTCTGCCATCCACTGGATGAGAAATCACTTAATTTGGTTAGAGCACTAATATCTCTGTTATTTAAGAATCTGCTCAACCTGTCTCATTCAACCATTAGATTGCTTTTAAAATGTATGAACCCATGCCACCTATTCAAGCAAATTAAAATGGGAAAGAAGAAAATCAGCTGAACTTTACAACGAAGTCAGCCATGGAAAAGGACAGCCATCTGTGCAGCAGCAGGCTCCAAAGCACTGCCTTCCACAGCAAAGGAGGAGCAGAATCCAGCCCTCCTGGGGAAACCTCTGCTTTGAACCTCTGCGCTCTCTAAGGGAGGAAATGGAGCAGAGATGCTGTGATCCCAAGAGGTCCGGGAGCCCTTTCCCATAGGAAGAGGTTGCCATCTGGCACATGGGCACACCTGTGCTGGTGCAGCCCCCATGGTCACCCATGGCTGTTTCTCCATGTGCATCTTGGACATCAAAGACCTGATTTGGAGCCTGCTGCTGCAGGTGGAAAAGCTCCCACTGACTGCAAAGCATGGATTTAAATGAGACATTAGCAAGCTAATCAGGCTGGCATGACTTCATTGTAAAGTTTTCCATTGCTGACTGTTCCTCTGATGCTGATCTACCTTTAGGGGACAGAAAACTGGTTCCATCGTGGCCCTTCTTCTGTCCTGAAGTGAGCAAAGTGCCTGTCCTGAAGGGAACAGTTGAGAATTGCAGCTGAGCCTTGCTGGTCCCAAAAATACATTGGTGGAAGGTGACCAGCCACTGCTGATGGGCTCATGGGCCATCACCCTCCTGGCTCAGTCACCTCTCCAAGCCATACCCTCCAACAGAACTGAATTTTCACAAAATAATGACATAGATATCTGCTGTGAGACTTTTTCCTTTTGTGGTGTTTACTCCTGGGTGCCCTTTGAGCCCTTTGGTCCTTCAGAGCAGGCACTGATCTGATGGAGATCATCATGTGAGGTCCAGATGCGCTCACCAGAGGTGCCAGATCAGCAAAGGGTAGCAAACCCCCATCCTGCAATCCTTGCACATCCAAAGCACCCCGTAACATGGTTTGGATGTGTGGAGGAAGCAAGATGTGGTTCAGAGGGACAGACACATGAAGGTGCCTTCAGTCTAGAGCAGTGGTTTTCAACCTGTGGGCTGAAGGCTCTACAGCATTATGTCAAAAGACAGTAAAAGCGTCCCAGGGAAAGGCAAAATAATATTTTTGCTGCAGCTGCATGTGGAAAACCACTGGCCTAGGAGGGTCACCCCACTGGAGTTAGTCAGAACGTTTGTGTGGATAAGCAGGTCCTCCCCACATTCTTTGTGCTGTGTGTGTGTGGTTATGGACAGGCAGTGCTGGCCCCACCTGACCGCTGTCTCTTGTCGCCCTGCAGCAGAGGAGCTGATGGAAATGGATGATTCAGGCTCAGTGTATGCTGGCATTCTCAGCTATGGCACTGGCTTAGTCCTCTTCATCCTGGTGCTGGTCATTGTGATTATCTGCAGGATGAAAATGCCAAACAAAAAAGCCATGAACACCACCACTGTACAGAAAGTCTCCAAATTTCCACTCAAGAGACAGGTAACAGAAAGTAGATACAAGATTCCTATTCCCCCCTATGTTCATTCCTTTTTTTTTTTTTTTCCCCTTGCCATTTTCTTTATAGGTGAGAAACTCTACCAGAAGGGCATTGTCCAAGAGCAACATAAGTTGGCTGCAGTGTAGGAGTTTATTGCCCTTTTATTCATTTGTTTCCATTTCAGTGGAGCAGTACCTGGTGGCAGCTGCTTCAGATTCATGAGCAGCTCCCATTGCTCACAGTGCACTTGTGGATGGCACAGAAAGCTGATCTTGCGAGGGAACGGTTTGATGCTGATAGAGGTGTAATTTGGGGAGCAAGAGGCTGTTTTCACTGAGGTCATTAGCAAACTGGAAACCATTTCTCATAGAGGTTCCTCTACTTCCATGCAGCTAGAGATGCTCTGCCACATGTAATTACAAAGGGGCTGGAGCAAAAAGCACTGTGTAAAACCACATAGGGAAGTATACAGATGTCCCAGCTTTGACTTCAGGCATGTGGTGGCCACTTGCCATGCCAGAAGAGAAGTCATCCCATAGCCTGTCATGCACACCCAGACATGTGTTTGGAAGCAGACAGAACAAATTAATTCATTATTACACAGCTGCCAAGAGTCTTCCTTGCAGGAGAGCCCTGGCTGACCTGTCTCTGCTTTCCACCAATGAAGAATCTGACCATGTTTGCCTAGGTCAGCAAAATTTTGCAAGGGTGGGGGGCAGTGCCCATGTAGAAATTACCAGAAAGGCGTCAGTGTACAGAGCTACTTCAAAACCCAACATCTTGAGCACATTCTCACGTGCTTGGGATACAGTTGGCAATAACACTTAATTTGCTCTACCCAAGCAGGTGTCGTTGGAGTCCAACTCTTCCATGAATTCCAACACACCCCTGGTCCGGATCACTCGTCTCTCCTCCAGCGATGGGCCGATGCTGGCCAACGTCTCTGAGCTGGAACTTCCTCCAGATCCCAAGTGGGAATTGGCACGCACTCGGTCAGTCAAACCCACCAGCAGGGTCCCCATGCTTCCTGGGGGTGTCACCTTCCCAGCACTTGCTAACACACCTGCTTGTTCCTCCCTCCAGCCTGACCCTGGGGAAGCCGCTTGGTGAGGGCTGTTTTGGCCAAGTGGTGATGGCAGAAGCAATTGGGATTGATAAAGACAAGCCAAACAAGGCCATCACGGTGGCTGTCAAGATGCTAAAAGGTATGGGGAATCTGTGGAGGGGGGAGCATCATATTGTGCTCAGGTTTCCTCTCTTCCCCTGTCTTTTAAGTCCTTTGTACAAACAGATCCAGTAGAAGAAAGCAAGAAGAGCCAAGAGCCACTTTTCCACTTCACCCACGTAGCCTCGGGGTGAGGGCTGTCTCCTTGGAGAGGATGTAAAGGCGTAAATCCCATCAAGAGAAGGGAATGGGAATTAACTCAGTTCTTTGCCAAGGGGTAATATGATCACAGAGAAGGAGGGAAAGCACCTTCACTTCTAGCCATTTCCAGGAACCAGTCTGCTCTTTTCTCCCTCCATAACCAAAACTGGCTATTGCAGCAACAGCTTATGCAATACGCTCAGCTGGAGCTTACAGAAATTCAGCTGCAAACTCCTTCTGCCCTCTCATTGAATAACCTCAATCCAAAAGTGAGAGCTGGAAGGGAGCCCAAAATGGGGAATGCACGGGACACCTCCATAGGAGTCCTTGTTCTTCATGCCTAGACAAAATGACCAGGAGTTCCAGGAGTTCAGCAGGAACAGGCAGGGCAGACACTCTGGCAACATGTAGCCCAGGTCTGAGGTTACATAGCGTGGCATTTTTTACACAAAAACATTTCTTATCAGAAAAAAAATCTTTAGATTTCTTTCAGTCCGTTCTAAAGTTGTTTTTGGAAGCAGGAACATTTCCATCTCTTCACATCAAAGCATTCATTTGAGGAGATTTCCACCCATTTTTCTACTTCTGTAGAAAATGTACAGTTTTCCATGCAGAAAAATACATTCTTTACACTGTCCCCCATCCCAGCTCTGACCTTCCTGCAACCTTAACTTTAAGCCCCTGGACATAAGGGAGGAAACAGTCATAGAATCATAGAATGGCTTAGATTGGAAGGGACCTTCTCGTTCCAACCCCTTGCTGTACAGGGGATACAATGCAAGAAAATTATGCCAAATACCCAAACTGGTTTTTTTTCTTTAATATCTGTCAGGATGAAACAGAAGATGACCAGTATTCTTGATTTACATATGAGCATTTTTCTCATATCTCATTTCTCTTTATTCTGTTTTTCTTTTTGAACTTTTTTTTTGATAGTAGTTTTTGTTCCTAATTTGAGACTTCTTCCCAAAATAGAATACAAAGAGTGACACGTTTTGCATATTCGTTCCCCATCAGTCTCTGCATGTCTATGCCACAATTGTATTAAATGCTTAACAAAACATTCATTTTGTTCCTCTCTTGCTCTCTGCAGATGATGCCACAGACAAGGATCTTTCAGACCTGGTCTCTGAGATGGAAATGATGAAAATGATTGGGAAGCACAAAAACATTATTAACCTCCTTGGTGCCTGTACGCAGGACGGTATGTGCTGTCAGGGCTCAAGGAGCTGTTTCACATTCCTGCATCCACAGCATTGGTCTTAGTCTCCTGCATGGCTTTCTGGAGCTATTCTTGCCCTGGATAGGACCAAACCACTGTATTTGATCGGTGCTGAGAAACTTTTCCTCCTTCCTCTGGCTTGCTTGCAAATCAACTGTGTGGAACTTGTCTGGGCACTGCTGATGACCAAATAGCTCCTGCCTGTTTCTGATGTGGTTTGGCTCGAGTTGCACCTTTCCCCGAGGTCCACCTCTGTGTCTTTCTCCTTTTCTCATAAGTTTACAATTACGTCCTGGAGTTTTGTGATTATTTAATTGCTGGCTGACTGTCCAAATTTACCCAAAAGATGAGATTTAGAGTTCAGCCTGAGCCTATGTCTCTTCTAGCTGCTGATGGTGCTCTTGCTTGCAGGACCACTCTACGTGTTGGTTGAATACGCATCGAAGGGGAACTTGCGGGAATACCTCAGGGCACGTCGCCCACCTGGCATGGACTATTCCTTCGACACCTGCAAGCTGCCCGAGGAGCAGTTGACATTTAAAGACCTGGTTTCCTGCGCCTACCAGGTGGCCCGGGGCATGGAGTACTTGGCATCACAGAAAGTGAGTTGAGAAAGCTCAGTTTTGATAAAAACATTGGTCATAGAATCACAGAATGGTTTGGGTTGGAAGGGAACTGAAAGCCTACCCAGTTCCAACCTCCTGCTGTGGGCTGATTGCCTCCCACTAGATCAGGCTGCCCACCTAACCTGACCTTGAGCACTCTAGGGATGGGGCATCTATAGATCTCTGGGCAGCCTGTGCCAGGGTCTCACCGCCCTCTGAGTAAAGAATTTCTTTCTAACATCTAACCTCAATCTCCCTTCTTTTAGTTTAAAACCATTCCCCCTTGCCCTATCATTATCTACCCATGTAAAAAGTCAGTCCTGCTTGCAAGTTTCCTTTAAATACTGAAAGACTGCAGTTGAAATCTCCTCAGAGTCTTCTCCAGGCTCAAAAGCCCTTGAGAGGAGACCCATGTGTTCAAAGAGAAGCAGTGCTGTGTGTGTGCAGGACATCCTCAGGCTTCTCCCTTTGGAGGCCAGATTTTTCATTACAAAGGATCTTAAATTTTTTTGCGAAAGGCTTAAGCTGTAGTAACCTGTTCCTATGTGCAGGTTCCATCCATGAGACATGCGGCTGAACCAGTCTTGCTGTCACCTGCAGACCCTTTAGCATCTCCAAAATGCTAACAAAAAACACAAACAGCCCAGACCTTGGTGCCTGCCCTCAGCAATTAAGCATCTGCCACTTGTAGAATTAATTTATTTTCAGGTCGGGACTCAGCCAGCAGTGGTTTGGGTGAACATCATGCAGAGTTGTGAGCTTTCACTTTGGGAAGCATTACTTTAGTGTCAGGAGTTCCATATGCCCCGACTTCCCCCCCCCCCCCAACTCCCTTGTGAGATTGCTAAAGATAAAGGACACCCAAGAGGAAGCCAACATCCCTTTTGCTGCATACGTGTTTGTGGTTGCAGCCAGCATGTGTAGGCTCATAGCAAGCAGAGATGGCAGTGGATTTGGCACATCTGTGCCCAGGATGCTCCCTGGGGAGTGCTTTGTTGGCATATGACTGCAGTTCATAGTGGTGGTTCGCAGTGGCTTAAAGCGCTTTCTGCACAATGTTGGCTACTTTAACTTTTTTCTCAGCTAATGACTATGATGTATTTTGGGTAAATTGGGGATATTTTAATTAATTTGAGGATTTTCACTCCAAATATCAACCAGCACTCCTCTTTGTGGAGCAAATGCATTAGAGACAAATTAGTATTAGTATAGGCGTCTACAGAAGAGGAAGATTTGATTTCTTACCCCTGCATCCCTTTTGGAGAGAAATGCTGCATGGCCGTGTCAGTGCTGAGGCTTCTGATGAGGTGTTGCTAAGAGGTGGCTCCCACTGAGCATGCATGATGAGGCGGTGACACAGAGAGCCAGGAATTAAGCAGTACTCACAGCTTTATGAGCTTGAGAGTCAATGAAACGGCAGCTCATAAACCACACATTGCTGTTAGATCCAGGCTCAAGCAGCTAACAAGCCCTTATTTATTGACTTGCTCACCTTTCACAGTGCATTCATCGTGACTTGGCAGCCAGGAATGTGTTAGTCACTGAGGACAATGTGATGAAAATAGCTGATTTTGGCCTTGCTAGAGACGTTCACAACATCGACTATTACAAGAAAACCACCAATGTAAGTACTGAACTGCCATGCACATGCAGCTTTCTTTCTCACAAGGAACTGCTATCCCTGCAGGAAGTGGCCCTCACTCCACATCTCCCTTTCCAGAGGGTCTTAGGGGAAGGAAATCTGCTGTAGCCCACCTGGTGAAGAGCCATAGGCAGGCTGGTCCCAGTCATTCTCCCACCATTCATTTTCTTCCTAACGGATGTTGCAGTTGCTAGCAGCTGGTTGAGAGATTGATACTGCTGTCAGATAGACTCTAGGTTAAGAGAAGCCAAGATTTTTACCAAAGAGAGCCTTTTCTAGCTGACTGCTCAGCTGTTCATAAAGGTCCCAAGGAGCCAACCTCTGGCTCTTCCAGAATCCTTTTGAGACAAATGTCCCCTTTTTGTGTGTTTCTGGAGCTACCTGGCTTTCACGTATTTCTCTCTGCTTTTTACAACAGCTCCATGGCTCCACTACCAAGGGTGAGGAGATGGTCTCAAAGCAGTTTAGATTTTCTGTAGAGTTTAGGATCGAAGAGCAGGAGAGAAGACCAGTGTCATAGTTCACAGCCCTACAGCAGCTGTGAGTTCAGAGCAGCCCATGATACATCCCTCCCCATCACTGCCACAGTGCAGAGCATGAAGCACTTCCCAGCACTCCACAGCTTTATAACTGCAAGGAGTCTAAATGCTCAGGCAGTTCTGCAAAGCCCACCAGCCCATGCTAATCCCTTGCAATATCATAACATGATTTTGAGAAAATATTGGGAATTTTTATTCCAGCTAAGATGGATTTCCCCTGTTTGAACTGCAGTGTGTAGCTGAAAGTGTAACCCCATTTGTGCACTCTGCTTATGTCCCATCTCTAGCTGCCTATCCTAATGAAATGAAGGGTAAGAAAGAACAAAAACCTCCCATAGCCAAATTACACCTCAGCCTAGCAGCACTCCTTTCTTGGACTCCCGGGGCTGGTAAAACTAGTATTTGTTGGCTCTTTTCTCGAATGGGACAGGCATGTTTATAACCCTGATGCAGAATGGTCCCCTGGAAACCTGGGATCAGGGCTCTTTTTCACTCCAGTGGGATCAAGATTTGATTCTTGGAGGATCTGGCCCTGGTGAACACTTTTGGAAGTTCCCCCTGTAGTTCAGCCTAAGCAGGATTTGGGCTATGCATCACATTGTTTTCTTCCAATCAAAGAGATGAAAAGTGTTGTGCCATGCTCTGCTTCAGTGCTAGGTGCATATGTGAGCAATTGGTGTAGTTCCCATGCTAAGATTTAGATGCTCTGATATGTTAAACCTGCCTTGGCAGGGAAGTACGGTTCTCTGCAGAGAGCACTTACCACAAAGATTGTCAGCAAAGATCCAGGGATCAAATGCTGTAATCTGTTTATATGTGGCCACTACTGCTTTGCGCAGTGACCGGGAAGACAGATGTGACTGTTAATGAAAATGTTTCAAACTGGATTAGAAAAGAAGATTCAGATGGTGCCGTTGTGGCTGGGGGAATATGCTGATGGGATGTTCCCATTGTCTTCCTAATCACAGGGTCGGCTGCCTGTGAAATGGATGGCTCCAGAAGCATTGTTTGACCGGGTCTATACTCACCAGAGCGATGTGTAAGCATTATCCACATTTGAAAATAATAATAAAGTGACAGCAAAATAAGCACTATCCCAAAGACAAACGTACTGCTAAACTCAAGCTCTGTCCAGGACACCGGGGGATGAAAATGCAAATGAATCAATTCCAGGCTGCAGCTTTGCACACGTGGTTCTGTTTTACTGTTATCTGGTTGCTTTTAACCAGGGATCTCTAGTAAGCTGTTGAAAAATTACTGGAAGGCAGGCAGGTATTTCTTGTGTGGTTTATAGGTGAGGAGACTCATTCTGTAGGCTGCTCTCTTAAAGACTGCTCTTTCGTTTTCCTGACTCGAAGGGAAAGCAGTTTCAGCAGTTTTCATCGCATCTGAACTTCACACGGACCAAAGTAGCTCAATATGCACACACTTTATTTCAATATTTGGTTAATAATGGTTTTTTTACAGTAATTCAGCAGACAGGCTGCCTGTTCCCCAAGGCTTGCCACTTGCAATTGGACAAATGAATCATTTCTATTTCTGTAAATTTCACATACTTTGGCTTTATTGATCTTAAATCATAGTTTCCATGCTTAGGTAATGCTGCATTGGGCATGACAGATAAATCAAAGCTAGAAAACGGGAGAGAGAGCATGCCTGAAACAGAGACAGATAATCCCTGTTTTTAAAAAGAAAATGAAGAAGGCAGAAGATATTTTTGAAAAGAGGACTTTTAACCGGAGCACAGCTGCAGGAGTGGAGTGTGTAACATTAGTGCTCTGCTGATTTTTGTTGGGGTATTTTTCTCTCAGCTTGGCCAGTGAAATGAGTGTTGTAACAAGCAAGTTTTGGTATCAGCTTGCACAATTAGTGGCCTGTGGTTCCAAGCCTGCGATTCAGTGAAGCTGTGCATGAATAATTTGATTTGTTCCATTCAGTGGAGCTGGTGGAAGACCTAACAAAGAGCTGGGGGTAATAGATGGGCTGTCACCTATCTGATTAAATGCTCATTTCAATTTCAGACTTGGTGCCTGGGATTTCTTTGCTATTGAGTTGGATCAGCAGAGATCTCCAAGTAACTAGTAAAAATGGCCTAGGCAATTAGTCATGCTATTGATGACTTTGTTAGCTATGCATGGCTGCACAGAAATAAAGCAGAGCAGGGGGAAGGGGATATTGGGGGAATGGGGGGGTGAATGTGGAGGGAAAAAAAAAAAAACCTCATTGAATTTTAAAGATCTTTCTTTGGTTTCCAGCTGGTCTTTTGGAGTGCTACTATGGGAGATCTTCACTTTGGGAGGGTCTCCATACCCGGGAATTCCTGTTGAAGAACTCTTCAAACTCTTGAAAGAAGGCCATCGGATGGATAAACCCGCCAACTGCACCCACGACCTGTGAGTGGAGGGGGGTGACCCTTTCTCCTCTTCCCATCCCCCTTCCCTCTGTGGCCACAGACTGCCAGGGCCAAGGCCAGGCCGTGCTTTGGGCAGTTGGGGTATCAC
Source organism: Phasianus colchicus (assembly GCF_987193195.1). NCBI lineage: Eukaryota > Metazoa > Chordata > Aves > Galliformes > Phasianidae > Phasianus > Phasianus colchicus. The sequence continues at coordinate 64,763,245 of NC_143439.1, read as the reverse complement.
GTTTCTTCCTCATTCGTTGGGTGGCAATTTGGTGTGCAGATCTGGCATCTCATCCTTAGGGCAGGCCCTCGTCCTGCTTTCAGATCACATGCACACGTGAGGTGAGGGCTCCACAAATCCCTCCTCCCGTCCCCAAAGTGAGGCTGCAGTCTAACATCCTCCTTGCCCCGCACCTCAGGGATGCCGTCTTCGGAGTTACGACCACAGCCCATTTTGTATCCCAGAAAATGACATAATTATACTCAGTTCCTTCCTCATTACTTCAGCTCCAGTGACTCCTCAAGCCAGCCTGAGTGGAGGAGGCTGTGCCTACCCGTGTTGGAGGGGAATTGCAGCCATCCCCTCAGCGCTGGGCTGCCTCCCTGCTGCTCCTGACATGGCAGCAGGGGGGCTGGGCTATGTGGTTCCCCTTGCCCATAGCTTTTTTCTTAGGCAGACAGAATTCTAGGGGTGAGCCTCACAGTAAGTGATGAGCACTGCCATGGGTGACAGCCCACCTTCCCTGTCATCTTCCTGGAAAAGCTGGAGAGTTGGGCAGAGAAGAACCTGATAAGGTTCAACAAGAGCAAGTGTAGAGTCTTGCACCTGGGGAGGACTGACTGCATGCATCAGTACAGGTTAGGAGATGACCTGCTAGAGAGGGGCCACATGGAGAAGGACCTGGGTGCTCTGGTGGACAGCAGGTTGGCCATGAGCCAGCAGTGTGCCCTCGTGGCCAAGACAGCCAGCGGTAGCCTAGGGTACACTAAAAAGAGCATGACTAGCAGGTCAACTGAGGTGATCCTTCCCCTCTACTCTGCGCTGGTATGGCCACATCTGGAGTGCTTTGCGCAATTCTAGGCTTCCCAGTTCAAAACAGATAAGAGGTACTCTAAAAATAGTCCAGCGAAGGGCTGCAAAAATGATTCAGGGCCTGAAGCATCTCTCTTATGATTAAAGGCTGAGAGATCCAAGGCTGTTCAAGCCTGGAGAAGAGAAGGCTGAGAGGGATCTCATATGTATCTAAAATTCAGGAGTCAAATGGATGGGACCAGTCTCTTTTTGGTGGTGCCCAGCAACAGCACAGGGGGTAATAGACACAAACTGGAACGCAGGAAGTTCCATAGAAAACATGAGCATGAACTTTACTGTGGGGATGACAGTCATGGAATTTGTGGATTCCATGGATATCATGGATAGGTCATGGAATCTCCTTCTCTAAAGCTTTTCAATAACCACCCAGATGCTTTCCTGCTCAACCTACTGTAGGGAACCTACTTTAGCGGGGAGTTAGACTTGATGATCTCCAGAGGTCCCTTCCAACCCCTGTGATTCTATGCCTGGCAGGTACATGATCATGCGGGAGTGCTGGCACGCCGTCCCCTCGCAGCGACCCACCTTCAAGCAGCTGGTGGAAGACCTGGAAAGAGTCCTCACCATGACATCCACTGATGTGAGTGTGGTGTTGGTGTGGGAATACAGGGAGGGGTGGCTTGTCTCCAAGCACGCTAACGGGTCTGTCCCCCTTCAGGAGTACCTGGACCTCTCAGTGCCCTTTGAGCAATACTCGCCCGCTGGCCAGGACACCCACAGCACCTGCTCCTCAGGGGACGACTCGGTTTTTGCACATGACCTGCTGCCTGATGAGCCCTGCCTGCCCAAGCATGCACCCTGTAATGGCGTCATCCACACGTGACGGCCTCCCACGGGCAGATGGATGGACAGACAGGCAGTGTGCCCACCCTGGCGCAAGCGCAGAGCGCCGAAGACAAACCCATAGTGAAGGATGTTTCCATGAAACTGCTCAGTGATGCCAGAGGATTTTTGTTGTTGAGCTGTTCAGGGTAAAAAAAAAAAAAAAAAAAAAAAAAAAAAAAAAAAAAAAAAAAAATTAAAACAGATCTTTTTTTTTCCCCCCGTTTGCTGTATAAAAAGTCAAGAAGCACTGTTTGGCCTGAAGGAACTCATCTCTTGCCAAGATGATCTATCTTTGTACGATTTTTTTTAAATTTTTTTTCTTTATTCCTAAGCAGAATGTTAAACCTGAGGGCACTGCCCTCCCACCTGCGCTTGCTGAGCGCCAGAGTAGCCAATCTGTGCCTACAATACGAAGAAGAGGAAAAAAATCTTCCTTTTTTTTTAAAAAAAAAAAAAAGAAAAGCTAATGAAAAAAAAATGTAAAGAATGTAGAAATTCTTTGCTTATGCAATCTGTACATGAACCTTTTTGGTGGAGCTGAAAAGCCACGTTGCCTGCAGGGATTCATATATTTATAGAAATATCTATATTTTTGTTGTCGTCGTTTTTATAGCTTCATGACCTTATTTCCCAGCTACGTAGAAGGAATCTTTTTCAGAAGAAGAAAAATAAATAATACGCAAATCAAGATGGAGGAAGAATTAAAAATTAAAAAAAAAAAAAGACAGTCAAGTCATCCTATAGGAGGAGAGCACCGCCTGGCCACTGGCCATGTCCCGTAGGGATTGCACACCCATGTGGCATCTTGAGCTGTGTCCCAACCTACAGGAAGAGCTGATCTGGAGAAAATCCTGCTTTTTGGAGACGGGGGTTTGCATACTTTTGCTTACAAAGGGCAAGTTGTAGGGGAGAAGCTCCTCCAGCCCTTGGCACCAGCGGTTTGGCTCCATCTACACGCAGTGACTTGGAGAAAGAAGTTACGGGTACCTGTAGGCAAGAGCCTTTAACTTATATCAAAAAGGTTTATTCCAGAGAATCTGTGTATATATCTATAAATATATCCTGTATATATATAAATAAATATATAGGGGAAAAGAAAAAAAAAAGAATGTATAATACTAATTCAACATAAAGCAGTACTGAGAGAGAGTCTCAAAATATGAGCATTGCAATCTAGGATATACTGATCTGGGTGAAAGAGAAGAGTTGTGTTTGTTTTATATCTTCACAGTTTTGTTTTAAAAATTGTACGTTAACATGTATATTTGTAAAGTTATTTATAGACATTAACATATCTGTTCTTTGGTTTAAATAGCGTAGCGTTACTGTAAACTTTAAATTTCACCAAGTTTAAGGGTGTTTTTTTTTTTTTTAACTTATTAAAAATGGAGAAAAAATATATCAATCAAGTTTTTCTTTTGTGTTTATGGGAAATATTGAAAGAATGTATAGATGTACAGTCCTTTAACAAATTACATTTAATGTTTTATATATATATATATAATGTATTCATTAAAAAAATATTAGTTTATCCTGGATTGCAGTGAGCAAAGGTAAGTTTATTTTTCAATACATCACCAGTGGTTAAAACCAAACAAATAGCAGAGAGATGGTTTTTACGTATTTCAGAAAAAAGAGGGCCAAGATTTCTTCCATCACTTTAACCACTGTGCATTACGGGGGCGTGGGTGTTTATTTTTCTATTTTCGAATGAAGGTATTCTTTGTGGTCCAGTCAATAAGTAGCACGCAGCAAAGCAACGTGTTGACTTTGGATGACGCGCATTAATTTTTTTTCCCCCTGTGCCAGTAACGTTGTATTTTGGGTTTAAGAAACACCGTATGGGCAAAATAGCAAGAGGAGTGACATTGTTTGCAGGGGAGATGCAACGACTGCATATTTCTTTTGCATTTAACACATTGAAAAATGCCAGTAATGCCTAGTTTTCTGTTTTTGAAATGCTGTGCTTTTTTTGTTCCTAAATGTCAGACAGCAGTGAAAAAAGAACCTTCACGTGGCTCAAGCTGACAAGGGGGGAGGTTTGGGGTAGGGCTATTTTGTTGTTGTTTGTTCCTTTTTTTTTTTGTCCAGAAGACTTCATCTGCTATCACAAAGAGGCAAGGAGAATTTCATCCTGAATCCCTCCTTTACATTTTTCTCTGGTGCATATTACATATCAAAGCTTCAGAATAGCAGGATGGCAGCATCTCATTTTTAATTTTTTTTCTTTTTTTTTTTTTCCTTCTTAGAGCCACAAAATCCTTATCCTAAAATAAATAATTTATAGTTTAAGGTTATTTCAATGGAAGTTTGAGAAGGTAGATTTCTATAGAATTTTGTTTTGTTGGGATTAAAAAAAAAAAAAGAATTTTTTGGTATTTTCTTACAAATGTCTGCTAATTGTGTACATTCCAAGTACTCGAAGCATTGTGTTTCGTGTACTGAAAAAAGAAAATGTACAAAACTGTGCATGATTTCAAATGTTACTAGATATTATAAATATATATATAATTTATTGAGTTTTTACAAGATGTATCTGTTGTAGACTTGTTGACTTAACATTTCTTATTCAATGCTTATATAGTTTTATAGCCTGGACTATTATCTTTAAAAGCTTAAAAAAATTAAAATTCCAATTTTGTTACATTTTATACTGTTGATGTTACAATCCACAGGTTTGCATAGCGTGATTTTTCAACGAGCAACTCTGTTCAGTTTTATTTTAATAATGTACTTCTGTGCCTGACAGCTGCAGCTGTCAAAGGTGTGAGACAAACACTAAATAAAACTGTTCTGCTTTTGTTAACATGGCAAACTTAATTTTACAAAAAAATAATAATAATAAATAAATAAACAAACAAGTTGTTAAATTCTGGGGTTTATTCCCAGTTGTGAGGGTCCTTTGGAGAAAAAAAGTAAAGAAAAAAAAAAAAAGTAGAAAAAGTAGCCCTAGCACAAGGGCAGGGTTTGCTAATGAAACCTGTGTTTATTCAGAGCAGGAGCTCTCCCACTATGAGAGTGGTTTCTGGGAAAGAGAGCATGTGAGCACTCTGAGCAGGCATCCAGGGCACTGGGATGGGCACACAGAGCCTCATCCTGCCCAGCACCCAAGGGGCAGATGCATTTGGTTCCTTCATATTTGGGAATGTGCAAGGGAACTCTGTAATCTGGGCTTTGCTGGCAGCAGATGGGGTGCAGGGGGTTGCTGCAGCTCGGGAAGCATCAGCTGTATAAGATTAATAGACTCCTATGAGTGGTTCTCTGAGGTGCTTCCCAGAAACGTTTTAACTTTTGCATTCAGGTCTTATGGAGTGGCTGAGGGAGCTGGGGTTGTTCAGTCTGGAGAAGAGGAGGCTCGGGGGAGACCATACATACCACTCTCTACAACTGCCTGAACAGAGATTGTAGTGAAGTAGGGGTCAGGCTCTTCTCTCAGGTAACAGTAATAGGCTGACAGAGAATGGCTCTATGTTGCACCAGGGGAGATTCAGTTTAGATATTAATAAAAATTTCCTCTCTGAGGAAAGAGTGGTAATGCATTGGAACAGGCTGCCCAGGGAAGTGGTGGAGTCTCTGTCCCTGGAGGTGCTCAGCACCCATGGAGATGTGGCTCTGAGTGATGTGGTTAATTGATTGGGATGTGTTGACGGTTGGACTAGATGATGTTAGAGGCCTTTTTCAACCTTAATGATTCTATGATTCTAATTTTATCTCACTACGAGTTATTTGCAGTTTGAAGTAAGTGGCCCGGCAGCCAGCACAGGGGTCTGTGCATTTCTGCAGCACTGGAAGCAATGTCACTGCTAGCAGAATTCTTTTTTTTTTTAAGAGTGATTGCTTGGTATTTAGGTCATTTCCTTGACATGGTAGGAAAAACCTTTTTTAGTACTACCAAGATGCACTGCGCTGTGGGAGGAGAAATCTGGCTTCGGCAATGGGTTGTTTCCATGCTTTCAGGACATGTTCTGATGGCCAGCACTGAGCCCTGTCCCAGCAGGAGTGGCGCAGAGTGAAGAATGACCTCTGCTCATTCATCATGGCATGGAGGTGAGGATGTCGTGCACCGCTGGCCACCAGGATGAGAAAGTGCAAGAGGTGCAGTTAGCTGCAGAGTTTAGCAGTGCTGTGTTAAACTTGTGTGTTACAGCTGCAGAGAAAAGTCCTCCAAGCACACAAGACAAAAGTTTGTCTGTGGCTGACCTGCACATGGAGCTGGCGTGATGTTTGCTTTTCCTCTTGAGTTTCATGATGTCATTCTTCCTCTGCCAGCCTTCATGCACTGCACTGTTCGCTTGCGGGTTAGAGAGGGGGATAATGCTTTGCTTTAATTGCCCTACTGTGCAGCGAGTTCTCAGCCAAGGAGTAATATTTGGCTGGCTGCTGCAGTTGATATGCATTTAGCAGCTTGCAAAACAATCTCAAGGACCATTGAAACTGCTTCGGAGGGGGGCTGTGTCACTGAGCGTGTCCCAGCCCAGCCATCACCGCTCATCCTCCCCTTCAGTGGCTGCAGCTTTCCACCCAAACCATGTTTCCTTTCCACATGAAAGAGGTATTTTTCAAAACAGAACAAGTGTCTCTTTTCCTCTGCGGGTGACTGCACAAACAGGGCTTCACGCTGGCCCTTCTGACCTGTTTCATAGCAACGTTCAAACAAGTTACTAATATTGTAATATTTTATGTGTCCTCGTTGGCCATGGCTCCATGGTAAGCCAGGCAGGCTTTGGCTAAAGGAAAAAAAAGTCTGAAGTTCTACAGGTGTCAGTAGGAAATAGAGGCAGTTAGAATGAAAACAGCCAAGTTTCCTCATTCCTGGTGCCATCTAAAACTCTGCTGCTGGTGGACTCCTCTAGCAAGTTAGTGCTTTCCGGAGGCTCTATATGACCTGCAGAAAGGGAAGGTGGAGGCATGAGTTTTATTGACATTAAAAGGGAATAGAAAGAGGGATGGCTCTGCTCAACATCACAGAGCTATCAGGAGTGGGGAGACATGAGGGAATGGCCAAGCACTGAAGTACTTAGTGGCCCAAGACCATGGTCTTGTCAGAAGAGATTTGTCATGCTTGCCTGTACCCATCCTCCAATTTCTCAGCTGCACTGGCTCTGTTTCATCACCATCCCCACGTGCCACAAATGAAAACTGATGCTGAGTAGCACAAGATAAGCCGTGGATAATCAACTCATGGCCTCCAGAGTGATAACACACCCTGTTTAGCCATTATTACAAACATTTAGCTAAATTCCACGTCCGTGTGCCCGCAGGTCTACCTCGCCATCCCCTGCATCCCCTTGGGGCATGCTAGACTGAGATAGGAGAGAAAGATGGTAGCACTGCCTGACAACAAACCTGCCTCAGGCAGATACTGCATTTGGGTTCACTCTGCCCTCAGCTAGAGGCAACACAGATGACAGGGTAATCAGACACTTCCAGGCATCAGAGACTGTATTACAGTGCAGGGGTAAGGAATAATGCTACCTTTTAACTCACTTCCTAATAGGAGAGGAACAGAACATAAAGTACTGACAGCAGAAAATCTAAGCTAAGAAAGTTAATAAGGAATGTCACATGCCCTGAAGACTCTGCCAAACTTGTAGAACGGGGCAGAACCCAAACATCTTTTTAATAGCAGTCTCTGAAACTACCTTGAGGAACTATCCAGTTTTGAGAGTAGCAAATGCAAGATGATCACAGACTGCACAGATATCAGCACAACACCTTGCACTTCCCTAGAGGCCTTCAGATATCTCTGGTCCTACCAAAAATGGCTGAACACAATTCAAGAAAAATAATACCATATCTTTCCTGGATAGCACTGTGGGTATCTTTTTTTCCCCCAGTACAGCCAATAATATGTTCAAGACACAATTCTTTGTGCTGACCTTCCATCAAACACTTGTCTAGTTTGTTCAGCAAAGCAGAAAACCCATTTGTTTGGTTCCAACAAGTCAATGCCAAGTTTTCCACTTCCACACCAGTAATATGAAAGAGGCAGGCAAATAGAACTTTCTCCAAAAGTAAAAAGTAGTTAGTCTTTGTAGAAGTTGTTTTCAAGCAGACCCTTGTATTAAACCTGCTTTAGTCATATTGGCACGTAATCCCTTGTCATTAATAGGCACGGGATAGAGATACCTGTTTTCATGCTCTTGTGCCTCCCTGCAGCATTTATCTCCTTCTGTTCTCCAGGCTGCACAGCCCCAGCTCTCTCAACCTGTCCTCATAGGAGAGGTGTTCCATCCCTTGGATCATTTCTGTGGCCCTGCTCTGGATGTGCTCCAACAGCTCCATGTCTCTCTCCTGTACTGAGGACTCCACATCTGGATGCAGCACTCCAGGTGAGGCCTCACCAGTGCAGAGCATAGAGGCAGGATCACCTCCCTGCTGGCCATGCTTCTTTTGATGAACCCAGATACGGTTGGCTTTCCAGGCTGCAAGCTTGCCATCCACCAGTATCCCACAGTCCTTTTTGGCAAGGCTGCACTCAATCCTTTCATCCCCCAATACAATACATTTCCATATACCTGTGAGTTCACATGCTGCAGTGTCAGGAAGGGTTAATTATTTATAACCTGCATATGAAATGTTCAAAACTGTGGTAGTCAGAATGACATCTCAGAGCTCTTGTTACACAGGTAATGCAGATTTCTGGTATTTATTCTCCCTTGCTAAGAAACCATATAGCCAACTCTATGCTGCAGATGAGAGGGTGAATTTTAGGGCTGATTGATCTGGGCACTATAAAATACATTTGTGGAAACACCCTTGACAGTACGAACTCCTATCTAATGCTTTTCTTGGAGGTTTATGGCTTGTACATGAAAAACTGCAAATCCCTCCCAAAGGCATTTTTGGTCAAATTCTTGAAGAACACCTAGAAAATCAAGAATCAGACCATCTAAATGAGACCCTGCACAGTCACACAGCCTGCCTCTTCAAAAAGGTGGTTCTGCTCAGAACAACTCTTATTGCCTCAGCTTGGGTTATTTAAATATCCAGTTAATAAAAATTATCTGCCAAGCAGCTCTTCAAACTACCCAGTGAAATATTCCTACCCTGACAGAAACTCATGAAAATTTAGCTTGTGTTTTTGCAAGCATTATCACCTTCCAAACAGCCCGGGAGAGAAAAGGAGAGGTTATGCAATACATTCCTAATGACCAGGGAAATTTGGTAAAGCAAACACTGAGGTCTGAAAACACCATACCTGGCTCCTGAAGAGCACAGTGACTACTAGATAAAAAATGCAGATAAATACAACACACGTAATGAAGCTGATGCTGAACATAGAGATCCAGATGGATGCAGGTCCTGGGCTGCAAGTGAGAGATAAAAAGGACCTTCCAGCTCTTTCCTTGCATAGACTGAGTGAAGATGTTCAGGATGAAGTGAGTGGAGATGACCAGCATCTGGAGTTCCCCCAGTCCAAGAATGTTTTGCTAGTATATATGCTAAAATTGATGCTTTTAACGTTACCTATCACTTTTACTGATGTTTACTGCTCAGGTCAAGGTTCAGCCTTAAACTACGGGAAGTCTCAAAAGGACTGAAACATTTTGGATATGTCTCTTTTGCCTCCATTATGTCCTCACTAATTAGTTTGTGATGAGATTTTTTGTTGAAAAGTTACCACAGGAAATGTGCACACTGGTGCCATGTTTTACCTCTGTTAGGAATTATTTATTTATGAGGATCAAATTTTTCTTTCTCAGTTTGAAGAATAAACAGGAGGTAAGAAACCTGAGCCAGTGGCAGCCTTCGGATCCTGAGTCCAGTCCATGCAATGCCTCACTATTGGCCTTCACTCTTCGAGAGCCATTTTAATGACAGTTTCAGGAATTAGGTTTCCAAATCAAGGCTGTAATTGGATATCCAGAAAACAGAAAGGTAAGTGCTGTATTCATTGCAACATTACAATGTTATGTTGGAACATAAAGACTCTTAACTTTTCCATCAGCCTCGTACTTAAATATAGAATCTAAGAAATTTTTACAAGGTAGAGGAAGGACAAGAACTTACTGGCAAAAGAAGCAGTTCTGAGGTTACAGAATCTAAAATAATTTCAGTTGGCTGATCCAAAGCTAGTTAATTTTCCTGAATGTGCCACAATCTTCATGTAGGTGGTACTAGCTCATATTTGCCTTGCCCAGATCAACATCGCACACAGATTTTGTGAACAAGGAGTAACATAAGCATAGTGTGAGCCCGAGGAGAGCAAGCAGTTCTTCAAAAGGGATACATTTACTCTCATCATCCAAGTAAATCTGAAGAAACCATGTAAAAGGTGACATTTTAATTTTTAGGCAAAATTTCCAGCAAAGCCAAGGGAAGCTTGCTTGTGTGGGAGGGACCAGAGAAGTAGGGCCTCCATGCGTGTGTGAGCACGTAGAACAGGGCAGAAAAACAGTTGTTTATGCAACACTGAAATTGAGAAATGAAGCAGTCAAGCGATGCAGTGCTAGGGTTGAATGCTCAGCCGTAATGTTCCCTCCCAGTATATAAGGTTCAGCAGCGGTGTGTTTGTATATCGTTATGGATCCATGCAACAGTCTTTTCGAGACAGGGCAAGATCTGTGAAATGTGGTGGTTTGTTCAGTGACAGGACAACTTTTGATTATCCTGCCTAAAAAAGAGACCCAAACCAAGACCTTAACATGCACCAGCAATTAGCAGATATCTTGCTCTAGAATGCTCCTTGTAGCTGGTGCACACTAAGCCAACTGTCCATTTTTGTAAGCACAGGTCTGTAGAGGCTCATTATAAAAGCCCACGTCATCCCTCAGGATTCAGTTGTGCAGTACAGCCAGGTAGGTCATGCACAGCCCAATTCCTTCTAGCAAGAGTTTTTTGGGAAATGAGTGTGGGTAGGTTCAAGGAACAGCTCTTACACGTTCTATATGCCTTTCAAGCTTCCACTGGATTGAATAATACTTTGCTTCCTAAGAGTCAAATTCTGTTCTTCCTTATACTGTTTTGATGGTTCACAGCACAAAAATATTGAGGCACTGGAACATGTTGCCCAGAAAAGGTATAGATGCCCCACCCTTGGAAGTGCACAAGGCCAGGTTGGATGGGGCACTGGGCAGCCAGATTTGATGGGGGGCAATCAGCCCCTGGTGGGGAGCTGGAACCAAATGGGCTTTATGGTCTCTTCCAACTTAAGCCATCTATGATTCTATGATTCCCAGCATATTATGTGTATTACTCCAAATGATCAAATCTAATGCTGTTTATTTTTATTTCCTCAATGTCTGAGTGATTCATTTGGCTCAGAAAACTGATTTTGCTATCATTTTAAGCAACTGCTAATTAGAATGACTGAAAGCTAGTACTTAATTCCAGCCTCAAAGAAGCCAATGGTTCACATTAAATATCAGATAAGGTGAAACATCTCAATTTAGTCTAGCTATATGTTTGTCAGATTTTTCTGTAGAGTTCAAGCATGAGTAAGACACAACCAATGAGAAGGAAATCAGATATCACCAAACTCTAAGTAACACTCATGGAGCATAACCCTCTCCATTCATCTTAGGTGCACTGCAGTTCAAAGCTCAGATGAAGCAGATTTTTTTGAGGGAAATCTAATGCACAGAATTAGTGAAATAACCCATAAATCATCCATCTCTGTTTTCATGTCAAAACGCTCTGTGGAGCTGAAGCGAGAAAGATTTTTGCAAATTCAGTTAAGCAAGAGTAATTGAAGCTCAAGGAACAGGCTGAGTTGGTGGTATATCCACCAGGTACGCAGAGATAGATAGGGTCTGGTGACAAGAGAAGCTTCTCAGATCTCTGCATATTCTTTTAGGATGATGACAAAGCTGCTGCCCTTGACAGATAATTAATATAGTTTACAGGCACAGAAGCTAAGGCAGGTATTTTTGGAATATCTGCCTTAATTTCCATTTGAGAGCTAAAGCTTCCAGTATGGTGCAAATTAAAGCCATATTTTCATTAACTATCAGTCACACAACACATTGCAGTAGTAACCCTAGGAGCTTGGGCATGGTAGAGGATTAACAACTTGGCTTCTCTCAGCCCTACCCTTGCTAAGATCAGATGACAGAGGTATTTAATATTTTTCACCACTCCCATAAAAAATATAAGACTTACAAGCCAAAAAACAAACAAACAAACAAACAGAACAAAACAATAAAAAAAGACATTCTACTATTGTCAAATAACACGTGGGTTTAGCTGTCTCATCTTCAAACACTCAGGTATGAACCAGAGAAGTGGTAGAGTCACCATCCCCGGAGCTGTACAAGAATCATGTGGATGTGACACTAGGGAGTATGGTTAGTGGGCATGCTGGGGACAGGCTGGCAGTTGGACTAGATCTTAGAGGTCTTTTCCAACCTCAATGATTCTGTGATTTGATCCTATTGACCATCCTTCTGCCCGGCATTAAATCTCCCATTATTTAGTATTTGCCTCAGAAAGACGAACACTGTCCTTTAAGGGAAGCTACAAACTGGACACATTTTATCCTGGTGTCCCCTGCACATCCATCCCCACCACTCTTCTCATCAGGAAACCCCCATACACATCATTTTAAAGCATTGGGCATAATCCAGCAGTTATTTTTTCTGCAGTTCTGCTGCTTCTGCAACTCTTTCTCTGGAGTACACCTAACACATCCAGTTGCCCCCGAGCCAGGGCTTTACCTGTGCTCATTCACCATAAAACCCTGTTGTTCTGTGGGAACATCTGCTCATTCGAGCTCCACCCAAACACCCCACACATTCTTCAGAAATTTCTCTTTCTACAGATCTAGTTGCTTTTTGCCAACAGCAATATACACACTTGACATGCTAAGAAAAAGTATTTAGTGGGGGGAGGAAAATGCGTTCCTCATAAATTATTCTCACTGCAGGATAGCTACAATCAAGCTAACAATCCTGTATTTTAGGAAACCTGTTTGCAAAAGTAAAGGAGCCTGACTGAGTCAGTTAAGGTGAAATATTCACCATTTCCTCTCCATAATACTCTTCAAAAAAGTTTTTATGGCAATTTACCCAAGTACTATACCACTGGTTACTGCTGGTTTAAGCAAATGGAGAGCTATGGAACACCCCAGGAGACAAATCCCACATTTGAATCCATATTTGGGGAGAGACAGAGGAAGGGATTTCCACCAATGCTTCTACCACAGCTTCTGTGAAAAGGGCTGTGAGTTTGGAGCTGGTTTCTGGCCAGCTCCTTTTCCTTATCTCCCTGGGGATGATCCATCTCTGATAACAATAACTGAATTTACATGGAAAAGCAAAAGTTCTGTTCTGGTGGACATGGAAGACAGCACAGACAGATACAGGGTACAGAGGTTTGGGGAATTTTCTGTCTTGATAAAACCCCACATTTGCAATTTCAACACAAAAAAACAAACAAACAAACAAAAAAAAACCAAAACCCAAAACACTCAGTTCTTTTTATTTTCAGTATAAATCACCAGTTGGAGCTCTTTCTATTTGATTTCTCATTTTTGAATTTGAAAGATTCTAAACTCAGCTTTTCTTTCCAATGAAGAAGTTTAAATATGATTTAATATCATGACCCCAGCATCTGAGGTTTACAAGACAGGAAGCAAAGAGAACAGTTGCCAACTTCACTTTTCAATCACGAGTGAAAATCTTGGCAGTTTTCAGACCTGAAATGACAATTTTCAGGCCAAAAAAGATGCATAAGTTTGAAAAATCTAGGTAATGTTTGAGCTCTGACTGCACTTCTCCACCAGTACCATCTTGCCACCGCTGCTGATGGTGCTGGCAGTACTTGGAGTAGGACAAGCTTTTAAACGTGTGGTGGTGACTGGTCACTAAAACTCTCTGTGTGAGCCAGTATTTCAGTCATTCCCGTGCTTCACACTTGATCTTCAGCCATCTGGCTAGTCATGCTGAATTTGTTGCTGAAATTTCTTGTCCCAGATGACCCTGTGCTCTTTGAAGCTCCTTTGAGTTTTGCAGTGCCCTTGTGTTTTTCTTGTCAGAATGCAAACAACAATCTCTGTCTGAGAAGACACAGTCAATAAGCTTTTCCCAAACTTCTTATTTTTAGTCACACAGTTTTAGTTAAATTTCATAACGCTGACATCTCATGGCATTGAGCATTGCACAAATGCCTGGCACCTGATCCCTGCCCTCCAAATTACTATTTTGGAACAGACTGAGTTAGAAAACCAAGCTGTAGACAAGTCAGGCAGAGAGTGTATGTCCTTCAGCACAAAAAAAAAAATATCCCAGCTCTGACCTCCAGGTCTCTCCAGTTCTGTCACTGCAAAATCAATGCAAAAGAAATACCTCTTTACTTAGTCCTTTGCAGAGTTACACAACTGGTCCAAGCATTAAGCAAAAGAGGCCGACTGCAGAAACTATCTTCAAACCAGCTTGTTACTCAAGAGCTCCCTCTGGTTGGATGCTCAGTGCCAAGAAGGTGGACAAAGTTTCTGCAAAACCTGTTCAAACTGCAGCACTACGCTTATTCCCTTTGCTCCTGCAGTTTCAATTAATCCAGCTTGATTTAATCTTTTGTAATTGCACAGTGCGTTTTTATTTAAATTTGCCTCCAGTCTTCCATCAATTAGTACATCCATGCATAATGGATGGCAGTACCTCAGATCTCACCGGACTGCCTCCCTCACTTCTTCAGCTCCAAAAATGCTCCAGGTGGCTGCCAGAAACTGAGCATTTCTCTCTCCAATTCTAGACCATCTTGTAAAAAGCCTGTTTGCAATCACATGAGCACTGCACTGAAATAACTTCACATGTAGACAAGTTCTATTAAATCATCCATGTATCTATTAAATCATCCATTACCCTTAGAAGTGGTTCCCATAGAAAGTCATGCACTGATTTTGACTGGCAGGAGAAAGTTAAGTTGGAATAAGAGTTATTGAGTTGTATGAACTGGGTTCTGGCTCTGCCACATTTAATAATCTCCATATATTGCTTAATTTGTCTGTAACAGTAAATGGATAGTTATATATATAATGGTGCTCCCTGGTTTGCCTGTTATCAGTAGTTACATTGGTGTGAAATGGGTTGACTAACTAATAACTATTAGAATCATTAAGGTTGGAAAAGACCAATAAGACCATCTAGTCCAACCCCAACCCATCCCCACCATGCCCACCAACCATGTCCCTCAGTGACACCCCTCCATAGTTCTTGAACACCTCCAGGGACAGTGACTCCACCACTCCCCAGGCAGCCTGTTCCAATGCATTACCACTCTTTCTGAGAATATATTTTTCCTAATATCCAACCTGAACCTCCTGTGGCACAACCTGAAGCCATTACCTCTCATTCTATTATTCAGAGATAGTCTGCAGATGCATCTATGAGCCAAACACCTTTGGCTTTGATTAAGGCAAAACTTTGTCAAATAAACCTTCAAAGCCCACTTTTCTGATGCAAAGTAGAATGTTTACCAAGTCCCTTAGATGCGTATGCACTGCACAAAGTCATGCCAACAAAAGCAAAGAATGAGAAGTCAAGTGTACTGTGCTTATACAGGTGGCCTTCACCACCTTCTGTCTATCTGCACTAACACTGGAAAAGAAACTGAGGGAGCAGCAAGTTTTCCCTAAATTCTCTGTTCTCATTAATGTCATTCTTGAGATAAATGGTTTAATGCTCTCCTCTTTAACAAAAATCTTCATGAAAGTGGATGGTAATTACAACTAACAAGCAGACACCAACTAGAGATGAATCAGTTCTGTGCTCTTCACTTGTCTGTAGCTACAGATTGTCTACAGTGGAAAAAGTTCACCTTAGAATATATATTTGTTTGCATGATTAAACCACCGCCACCACAATATTCAATATTACTTTGCCTTTGGCAGCATCAAGGACATCTGGGCAAAACAGTATTTAATATTATGCTAGTTAAGACATGTCAGATAATATACTTTCCAACATGAGGCACTCTCCCACAACAGACAAGCCATAGAAAACCAGTTTCTGAATAAAATAAAGTCTTTGTGAAGTTATATGAGATGGGTCAACACCCACTCCAGCAAGAGCCCTTCATAGCAGGGGCAATCCTATGCAATGGCACGTTACAGGTACAAGCCCAAGAGCACCACACCACCAGGATCAATAGTTCTATATGCTCCCAGTAAAGCCTGAAACATGGAATTGGGCAGTGCTGGGATCTCTCACCTTACGTTTGGTTTCCGGATGAAATATCTCACACCTGCTACAATGGAACACTAGATCAGTCTGCATCTGTGCTGTGTTCACAACCACACTCACAAGATCTGACCTATCTGGATCTACCCTGTCTCTTTGTTGGCTTCTCCAGATCTGGGGACACTGTCTGCACTCCAGCTTCCATCAAATTGTGCTCCTTTTTCCCTTGTCACGCTTTCTCAGGACTGATGCAAAGGTTTTGGTTGCCTGTTCTGTTTCTTGTTATTCACCTTAAAAGCTTTCTCACTTTCAAATGTTCTCTCTCCAGAGAAAGCAAACGTTGCTGTACCTGTAAGATGTTTCCTCAAGATGCTGCTTATGCCCTACACACACACACACGATGTCTGCTAGGTCAAAGACACACACATAAACATATTAACCTATTCAGGAGATGTAGAGAGAGATAAAAGCTCACAAAGGTGAGCTTGTTCAGCCGTGGCAGAGATCAGCGTAGGTCAGTCAGTCCAGCAGCATTACTGCAGCACTGGAGACCCAATCAATGAACTCACAACTATTTGTGCATCACATAGCAAGCCTATTGGCTACACAGAGCCAAGTCTGGCACTGTTAGAAGCCTCTGATGGTTGTTACCATCATCTGAACTATGTCTATGTAAGCTCACTTATCATGCATCAGAGCACAGGCAATGCTGGCATGGTCCCCACTTATAACCCAGTCCAGGAGCTGGAAATACAAACTGTCCTGCACTGATTCCATCCTGCCAGAGGATTCTCCAGTGCATGGGAACTTTTCTCTTGGCAGCTTAGCCAGTTTTTCTGGTTTGCTTTGCATTGCCATAGTGGAACATAGCGGCTGGCATGGCTGCTCTGACCTACTGACTCCAACTCAGCTGCTTAGGAGAACTCTACCATGGGAGCAGACATGAAATCCAAAACTACAGAAAGATTTGCCCTGGCAAACAGCTTCAGTCCATAGCCTAAGAAGTCCATGTGTTAGAAGTTACCTTCCTCTCACTCTCAAGTTAGGGTTTTCAAACTTTCAAGCATTTCAAACTTTGCCTTATCTGCCAGCCCAGGTATTTACATAAGTCCCTTCACCAGAAAACCTGCATTTTGCATTCTCTTGCCCTCCTGAGAAGATGGCAAATGAAAGCAGAGGCTAAACAAGATAAAAGACCAAGGACTCTAAAAAAGCCTGCAGCTGTAGGAGTGAAGATGGGAACTTAGCTGACCATCACGTCAGGACTCCCACACAAAATCCATCATTGTTCCACAGCAGAGTGACTGAGCATACTGCCTAAATACACACAAGATGTGCTGCTGCTTTCTTACATGCACTCCTTCTCTATGCTCTCTCCATATAACAGAATTCCATCCATAGACCCAACAGAAAAGAAAGCCCTCACAAGTCTTTGCAAACTCTTTCTGCCTGTAAAAAATATGTGACTTCTGCATTCCTTGCTAATAGAAGACAAGACTCAGCTGTGTGGATACAGCCCCTGCAAGCAATTATCTCCTTTTGCTCTCTACAATTAACTCTTTTTATACCTGCAAGTCCTTTCCCCTATAACAGGCACTAAACCATTCTTAGAGGTACACAGAGTTATCCATAAGCATGTGTTCTCAAGCTGCAATGCCAGAAGACAAAGCTGATTTAACCACTCATATCTTTGAAGCCCTATCCTAGCTCCTCTCTCCTGGCTACCTGCCTTTACTGTATTCCCTATTAAGGGACTCCTCCATGAGTTAATTCACAGAATCATTGGTGCTGCCCCTCTGCTCCCTGTGAGGAGCTGTAGCTGCCATGTGGCTTCCCCACAGCTCTTCTGCACTGGGCCCAACAAATCGAGGGCCCTCAGCTGCTGCTCGTGAATCTTGTTCTCCAGACTCTTCATTATCTTGCCTTAATGCAATGCATTCAACCAACAGAAAGTCATTCTACCTCTAAAAGAAGAGGCAGTTCACTGCCACTCTACTCTGGCAACCCCAGAGGAAGCATGGAGGGCTATGGGACCACACAGCCCGAGGGGAAAGGAAGGAGAAGAATGAACCAGGGATTTGTCCTAGGTGAGAACTCTTCAGTTGTCTTTTGAGGGTCTTTTTGCACTGCCCAAGTAGGGAATTATGGGTTGTCCTAATAGGGACACTTGTTTTTTCCCAAGGGGATTCTTCTCACATTCCATGCAACTGGACAGCACATGTTTACCCATCCCATGCCCTTAGCCCCATGCCAGGAGCAAGGTTTCACCTCTCAAGCTGAGGACAGAAAGGGAGGCAAGAAGCCCCGTGCTCCAGGGGTTTGCAGCCTGAATCTGATATGCAAAATATACACAGTAGAGTCACAAGCTATACCAACACAGAATCCTCACGCCATCAGAAAGAGCAGTACTGCAAGAGAAAAGCCTTTTGCAGTCACAAGTTTCAAAATTATTTCTCTTTGCATTGCAACGAATTTGCCACTGGCAGGGGTTGAAACTCAGGAGTTAATGTTCTGCAGGTTTATGGTAAACGAATGCTTCTGGAGCCATAATTCATGTTAATTGACAGAAGCTGTCTGCAACACTGTGAAATATGCACATCATAGCTGCAAAACAGGAATCCCTGTGTGCATTGAAAAACAAACAGTGCCTTTTGCTTCTAGGCTCTATGATTACTTCTCTTTTTCACATCAAATAAAAACTGCTAGTTACGTTTGCATCTGAAATGAGGTGTGAAAAGTCAAAGACGCATCTGTAATGAACCAGCCAATGCAAGAACTAGAAGTGGAATGTACCTGAGAAACAGTGCACCATTCCCATCCTCTCCACACTTTGATCATAAAACACACTGAGCAACCAGTGAGCTCAGGGCAATGAAAATCATCAGGCAATTACCATTTGTGTGACCCATTTTCATCACTTCATTAAAAACGGGGGCCAACAGGGGCAAACTGGCTTAGCTCCATTGGCTAGAGCACAATCAGCCCCCTAAGATCTATCTTGGAAACTCTGTGTATTTTGTGAGTAGAACCACTTTCAATGGCTGAACTGAATTTGCAGTCTTATAGATACATTTAAAGGAGGTTCAGCTCTTTAATGAGGAAATTAGTTTGAAAGCAATGAGAGGATGTACCCGAGGACCTTTGCAAGGAGAGCTGAGCAACAGATAAACTCAGAAGACATAGAGATATGTGAAGTGAGATCTGAAACGTTCTGTACCAAAGATTCTTCAAGACATCAATAGAAGCACCCTGAAAATTTCTGTTTTGTCAAAGCATGTCATCACATTGAAGCCCAGCTACCCTGTGAAGACATTTGGGCTTGCAAATGGAAGTCTGAGGAACCTCTGTCCAAGAGAGACATCTTATTATGGTGTGGAATTTCTTTTAAATGAACTTTTTGACCTCAGCCTGATTATATTAACAAATATTACTTCAAAAAAATATTTTAAAAAAATCTTCCTAGTTCCAAGACTGTTTTGGAGGCTATGAAAGATGTCACAATCAGAATTCTATTTACATCAATAGCTGTACAGCTGACCTATGAAAATCTGGTTTAGAACAACAAACCCAGTTGATGGCAGTTAGCTCTCACAGTAACTGTAAATAGTTTTTCCCCATTCCTTTCCCCATTATGTTAGTGAACTTTAGTAACTTTAAGGAAATACACTGAGAAGCAAAGTCCACTACCTAGATTACACATAATAAAGTTTTCCTACCATCACTGAGGTTATGCAAATTTCTCATGAAATCCTACGTCATGCTGAACAAATCAATGTAAGAAGACGTGTAAGAATCCAGGGGTGGCTGAAACGACTGCACACTGCTGGGTTTCATGTCTTTCAAGCTATATCTGAAATGCTTTTCTATCATCTCCACCCATCAGGGAAAGCCCCCTGGACTTCCCATGCCCTCACCTCCCAGCACAGCCTACCATACCCTTGCTCCCACTGAAGCAAGGTGTTACATTTCTGGCTGACAAAGCAAAGCTTGTGCAGTCATAAATTGGGGCATGGAGTGGAAGGGGAGAATCACAGAATCATAGGGTGGTTTGAGTTGGAAAGAACTTTAAAGGCCATCTAGTCCAGCTCCCTTGCAGTGAACGGGGACACCTACAGCTCCATCAGGTGCTCAGAGCCCCGTCCAGCCTGACCTTGGATGTCTTCAAGGACAGAGCATCCACCCCCTGTGCCAGTGCCTCACCACTCTTAGCATAAAATAATTTTTGCTTACATCCAGTCTAAATCTCAATCCCCCACCCCCTTCTTTTTTGTTTGGAACTATTTCCCCATATGTCCTATCCCAAAAGTCCCCGCTAAAGACTATTTCCCTTTCTTTCCTGCTTTCAGATACTGAAAGACCACTCTCAGGTCTCCCTGAAGCATTCTCTTTTCCAGCCTGAACAACTCCTGCTCTCAACCTGTCCTTGCTGGGGAAGTTTTCCATTCCATGGACCATTTTTGTGGCCTTCCTCTGGATGTACTTGAAGTCATAGGGGAGGAGGTGAGTGCCAGCACTACTGAACAAGGGAGATGGCAGAAGGTTCAAGAGACATTGGTTATACTGCATTTTGCTCTGAAATAAAAATTTACTTAGTCCTGGCTTTTTTTTTCCTTTAATGTATTCATTTTATGCTTTAATACACCGTAATGTCCAGCTTTGTATCTTACACTCCTTTTGCACTGGGAGGAGTAGTTGGTGTCTCATTGTTCATTCACTATTAACTACGTAACTAATGGTAGGAGTCTATCAGTCTTCTGTACAACGAGCTGTTCCTTAGTCCCAAGAAGTGTCCTGCTGTACTCAATACGAGCACTAAAGTATCATGGCATTGCAAGGCAGGACACAGCAGGCAGGTTTTGGCCAAGGAAATAATTACTGAGCCCTGTGAGGCTCTTATCCCAGCCCTGCAGTCACCACTCCCACAGCCCTTGCTTAACTTACACATCAGCTCCACATGTGGATGAGGTTGGAGGATTTTAGGGATGAGTCCTCAGGTAATCCTGACCTGACCTGACTCACGAGGGGGAGGAAGAAATTTAGTCCAGCTGGCTCCGGAGGTGGTTCATCTTGCCAGAGGTACCTGATGCTAGTTCCTTTGAAAATACAGAATTAATCATCTTTCTGATTAAGTTAAGATACTTCTAGATGGATAAGGATAAATAAGTCAAAGCTGAAGACACTGTCAAAAAGGAATGGAACAGTATCTGCTGAAGAAAAGAGCTCACATTTGAGAGCTCCACTGAAAAGAGGTGTTACACTGTAGGAGTTTGGTGTCTGTAGATAACAGCCCACAAACCTTTACTCTCCCACCCCAAATCAGATGCTGAGTGAGTGCAAACAAGGCTTTACATTTATTCTGAACCTGATCCTGCACCATTCAGATCAGCCAGGCTTTGTCATTAGCCACACGATCACAAATGGGGAGTGAACACAGACTCCCACACATCCTGCCTGTCCTGACTCCAACGAAAAGAGCATTTCTGAATCATGTAAGCTGAAATATTTGAACGAGCAGGTTTTCGAGTCCCAGTGTGGACAAAAGGAGCTGACTTCTAGCAGGTGTTAGCTGGGAAAGATAAAGCTGCTCGGTTGAAAATCTGTCATTTTTCATTTGGAAGTGTGTCAGTACAAGCGTGTTAGCACCTTCACGCCAAGTCTGGACAAGCCCTGGAGGAGGAAAATGACTGAACAGTGAGGCAAGGGAGTGGGAACGCAACTCTGGGGTCAGCACAGCGCTGCAAGGTTTTGGATAGGGGAGAGAAAGCAACTCTTAATAGGAGCATTTTAAAGCCAAGATTTTTAGGATAACCAATTGCATCTGCCAGCATTTTACACCTGCTCCAAACAATGTCTGAGAATAGTGTTCATGGCAGCTGTGGCCACATGGAGTATTTTTCTGCACTAGGATTCCTAAGGTTGGTGGGAGATAAACCAGGTTCAGTGGCAGTAGGACCAACACAAGAGCCAAAACCAGAAAGATGGATCCAGAGAGGAAAGGGGTGAAAACTCAAGAGCTCAAGCTCTTCTTGTGCTAGCCTTTGCTGCTGTGGCTGCTTAAGCATCCAAGCCGTTGGTATTCTGGATCCTGCACACTTAGAGCAAAACCCAGTCTGGTCATCTTCACATCTTTTCAATGATATCTATAACAGAGTTTCAAGTGCAGGGTTTGCCTGCTTACATTTCTCCATTCAAAGCAGCTGCACAGTCCCGTTCGCTTGGCAGTTACGCGAGCAGCTGCTGATACAGTCCCAAAGAAACATAATATAAAAGGTTAGGGGAACGTACAAGTTCAAGTTAATGTGGAATGAAGGACCAGGTTATTTGATCCCCGAGGAGCATGAAAATATTTAATTTCATGATAGTGTTGTGTCATGTGTGGCTCCTTTTCCAAGACAAGACCAGCTCTCATCCCTTGAATCCAAACTCCCTCTGTGCTGGTCTTCCCAAATAACCAGTTTTTAAGCCAGTTCCCAATTTACTTCTTGCAGCCAATTTTTGTATTTTGGGCCATGTTTATGTTTGTTGCAAAGAAATGGGTATAAACACAAGCTGTAGGGACATCTAACAGCAGCAAAGGCAGCGTGAATTGTAATGCTCAGATTTCCATCCTGTTTCTCAGGCACACCATGCTCCCATCCTAACAAATCCAGTGTGACACTTCAAGTGGAGTTTCCTCTTGAATGGCTGTAAAGGATTAATAAACATGTTCACAAGGTTTGAAATAGAGTTATAAAAAATAAATGGTCATCAATGCCAATGCCTCAGTATCCAGATTTCTAGGGCTATAACCCAATCTGCAAGTTGGAGGAACAAACACTTAACCCATGTATGGGGAGAACAGAACCATTAGAACATTAATCCTGCGAGTTCCCTGACTATAAACATCTGCACTAATTACCATCACCACATCTGTCCATTAGCTCACAACTTGCTGATGAAAGCACTGCCTGCTGCTGAGCCCTGTCGGGTTTCCCAGCCCTCCTCTCCACACCCTGTGCCCCAGGTATCTGGATCTTGTGCTGACCCTGCTCTGAGACAGCTTAATTGTGTTGCCACAATATTGGATTAACAACATGAAGGTTCGGAAGGTACATCACGTTTTTTATTTCCTATTTGATGAAAAAGTGGTTGCTGAAATTTCATAACCCAGTTGAAGTGGGTGATCAAAGCTCTCTTACCATGCATGACCTGAGCTGCCTCTTCCTTGGATAAAACAAGATAAGACAATTTCCTGCCCAAATCCACTTCTGGTACACAAAGTTCAGAGGCACCTGGTCTTTCAGTATCTAAACAGTGTCTAGGAGATAGAATAAGACAGACTGTTTAGCAAGGTCTGTTGGGACAGTAGAAGGGGAAATGGTTTCAAACTATAACAGAAGAGATTTAGATTGCATATAAGGAGAAAGGAGTTGGACTGGATGAATTTTAAGAGTCTCTTCCAACTTAAGCAATTCTGTGATTCTTAACTTCCGCCACCACGTTTTTTCAGGGGCAATAGAACAAGTTGTACTGGTGTAAAGCACAGCAGCCACTGGCACCTTCACCCAAAACACATTGCGAGGGAGAGGTGGGAGCTCTCAGCACCACGGCACCAGGCCAAGAAAACAGCAAATTTGGATCCAGCTTCTTCCTCAGGATGAGGGGACTCAAACTTGCAGCTCCCACAAGGCTGCCCCAACCACCACCTGGAGGAAAAGCCTGAGAGAAACCTCCAGCACCAGCACTGGGGTCTCTCTGCAGGGTCTCTCTGCAGCCAAGAAGACATAAGTGATAGTCAGGAATGAGAGCAGGCAAGAAGCAATCTGTCTTTAGCCTTCTGGCTGCAGCATCCAGTTCTGAAAAAAAATGGAAGATCAAAATAATTTACAGATCAGTCCTTTAGGAAATTTAAGACAGCCTGGATTTTTTCCCTCTGGTGATTTCACTTTGAATGACTCAGATGCTTTGACTCCAAAATACACTGAAATGTTATGTAAAGGTGAGGAGTGGGGGTGTAATTTTCTAAGACCAGGCAGTGACTATACTGGTAATTTAACCCTTTCCAGCAGTTCTGATCCGTTGAATATATTCTCAGTAAGAGACATCACCTGTTTCCAAGGGGCTTACAGCCCAGATGCGTTGTCCAAAGCAAAGCTGTGAAAGGTCTCAAGCACAAATCATACGAAGAGCAGCTGAGGAAACTGGGATTCAGTCTGGAGAAAAAGAGGCTCAGGAGAGACCTTATAGCTCTCTACAACCACCAGAAAGGAGGTTGTATCAAAGTGGGGGTCAGTCTCTTCTATCAGGTAACAGTGACAGAACGAGAGGAAATGTCCTGAAGTTGCACCAGGAGAGGTTCAGGTTGGATATTAGGAGAAATTTCTTCTCAGAAGGAGTGGTGAGGCATTGGAACAGATGGCCCAGGGAGTTATGGACTGAATTTTGGACTAGATAATTTTATTGGTCTTACAAACCTTAATGATTCTGTGGTTCTATGATTATACATGGAGCTTCATACCAGGATGTAGTGTAGATTGATGCTGGGAGGCTAATTTGGGATGGTGAGGTTTAGTCAAACAGCATATCCCCTCCAGGACATCACATAGTTCTTCCAGAAGTCCAAAGACCCAAGCAGATGAAGTGAGCTCCATCCCCTGAGGCAAGCAGCTCTTAGACACCTGGAAACAGATTTGGACATGTGGAGGAGGTAAGATCAAGCTAGTGTATGAGCTCTCCAGTCTCCTCTTAATGGAACCAAAGGAGTATATTGGGAATGTAGTCACCAACAAAGCTAGAGATTTGAATGAAAAAAGATGATGGAGCATGAGTTATTTAAAGGAAATACCATATTTTTCTTTTACATTTGTACAGTACAAGGGATCACAATTCCCGACTGCCAAACATAAGCATTTGTGTGATGAATGAGAAGTATAGACCTTTTAAGGAAATTGAATTAAATACAGTGCATGTGGGCTATCAAAAGATTTTATGGACACTGGATGACAGAAAACAAAATACATCCTAGATGCAATCCTACATTAATAGATGAGAGTAGAAAATTATATTTTCTTCTCTAGTTTCAGTGCCTGCTCAGCCTTTTACCCAAGGGGATTATTTCTTTCTTAACATGTTAATATTAAGACTGCATACTTCTCTGGAAGATACAATTCAGTGAAACACGAAGCACTGAGGTGAATACAAAAGTACATGGGTGAAATTCTGTGACCTCTGCATTTTATAGAGGATGAGACCAGATGATCTAATGGGCCTTTCTGGTCCTACTGTCTGTAACACCATCAATGAATGACTTTCTGATTGTGGGTTGGTTGATTTTTTTGGATCCCATGCAAGTTGTTTTTGCGTCTTCACAAGGATGTGAGATATCTGGGGACACCAAACTGAACTAAAGATCAAAAAAGAACAACAAATAAATAAATGTGCAGTGTTTTTGCTGACAAACTGAGGATATCTTGGATAAGCAGTTTTTTTTATATTCTGAGAGAGAAAAGTTCAAAAGACAGATCAATGCATCAACTTTTAGCTGGTTTTCGATGGCATGCTAAGGGATTAGAAACTCAAAGGAATTCCCTTCAATCTCAAACAGTTACGAGAACATGTAACAGTTTTAGGTCAAATTATGTTAATTAACTTGAGATAGCACGTTGACTGGAGAGGGACTCCGCCAAAAATAATTTTGCACATTACTAAATACTGATGTTTGAATTCAGAAGGGAAATTTGCTTTAGCTCACCCACAAGTTTATACAGGTTTATACAGCCATTGAGAAGGAGGTAAGTCCTCAGAAAAAAACAAGAGCTGAAAGTTGTAACGCTTTCCAAGTCAGATGGGGAGTAGTCCCAAGAGCAGGGTGTATAATGTAGAAAAAGAATGTTTAAACATACATGGGCTTATGCTGCTGTGCAGATAGAAGTGGCCTCTTAAAACTCTGATAATTAATCTGCAACAGGATCATTAATCAGCATTTCTGTGTTCTTTAGAGATCCTTGAAAAAGAGTAAATGTAAATGCCAAGCTTATTTTCTAGTAGGTAATTGATCTTTGATAATGAATAGATGGACATATGGAAGGAAAAAAAAATCAAATTTGAAATTTTGCATTCTCATTAAAGAGCTGCAGTATTACAGCTCAACAGGATGGCCTTGCTGCAAAAAACACTGGGTGATACTACACAACTTGGATCAGATAAAGAGCAAAGGAATATATAACTGAAAAACAGTAGTCCCAAAGGCTGCAAGCAGCTGGCTTTTAATGAGAAAATATCCATCCTCTGTTGCTCTGTAGTCAAGTAAATAATCAGAGGTGAGCACAAAGATCTTCACCAGCTGGATAACTGGCCAGAAGTTATATTCAATGAATATTCCTCGAACTTCAAATCACTATTGCTCTCTATTACCCTGCAGGCTGCTTTAGCCCTTCTGAGGAGATGAGGCAGCTGGAAAAGTCATTTCAATTAAAAAAAAAAAAAAAAAAAAAAGCAAAAAAACAACAAAAAGCTGGCATCTAGGCTCAGATTTGAAGAATTAGTCTAACAATTGCCGGGTCAATTCACATTAAGCTGTACAAAGAGCAGACAGCAACAAGAAGACGAGCTGAGCGGCTCGGTGTCCACCGCCTGTCCCTAATTCTCTGTTGACTTTTGCCAGTGCCTCATCAGAGGGGGCTGCAGCGTTTGACCCCCGTTCCCAGGCACAGAGAGGGAGATGGAGACACATGTGGCAACTTTAAATAGGAGACTTTTTCCCTGCATGCCCCAGCCCTGCTATGGGTGACTGCTCTCCCAAGTCAGCCTATCAGGAATTTATTGCCTCTTCTCCATTACCCGGCAAAGAAACTGTCACACAGATGTTGGCATTGTAACTCATTCAGTGTCACCGTGGGGTTCTCCGCCATTGTGTCCCCACACAATGGGACAGCATTCAGGGAAGGGCATGGAGGGGATACAGAGGTAGCCCCGGGCCGGGCCATGCTGATGCGCTCTTTGTTGAGCTCTTGCTCCGAGGGTCTCGC
This sequence comes from Phasianus colchicus, assembly GCF_987193195.1. NCBI lineage: Eukaryota > Metazoa > Chordata > Aves > Galliformes > Phasianidae > Phasianus > Phasianus colchicus. Next base: position 64,736,442 of record NC_143439.1, on the reverse strand, counting down.
CTGCCCTTGCACTCCCGTGAGCTGAAGGCAAGGCCTGAAGAGAAGCCGGCAGGAAGGAAGGATTTTCTGCCTTTTGTGGGCTCTTTCTGTGTTATTTTTGTTCTCCCGGACGGCTTTTGTTGCCCACGGTAATGATCCTTGGCCCTCATTCATATCTCTGCTTTTGTCTGGGGGCCTTTGTAGACAACGCAACATGGACAGAGGCTGCCAGGCACGTCACCAGGGCCAGCCCTGGTATCGATACAGCTACAAATAGCCACTTACAAGTTATAGAATCATAGAATAGCCTATGCTGGGAGGGACCCACAAGGGTCACTGAGTCCAACTCCTGGCTCTACATAGCACCACCCAAAATCCAAACCCCATGTCTGAGAGCATTGTCCAAATGCTCCTTTAGCTCTGGCAAGCTCGGGGCCATGGCACCAGTACTTTGGTGCAGAACCTTCCCTAACACCCAGCTGAGCCTCCCCTGACACAGCTCCATGCCTGTCCCCCAGGCTCTGTCACTGTCACCAGACAGCAGAGATCAGCACTGTTCCTTGGGAAGAAGCTGTAGGCCACCACAAGGCCTCGCTTTAGTATGAAATCATCATTGTCAGAGTATCAGCATCAGGCTGCGCAAAGGTTTCACAAAAATATGGGAAATGCAACCTGATTGTGTAGAGCATCATCAAGAACATACCCCACCAGTCACAGAGGTGATGGTGTCCTAAAGCCCACTCAGGACAAGCATCTTCAGAGGCAGTCCCACTGTCACATACTATGGTCCACCAGACCTATATAAGTGTGCACACACTCCTGTCTGTAGGGAAGGACAAGAAAATGGGCTTCCAGGAGTGATGTAAACCAAAGCAAAACTCTCCCCTTGACTCTCTGCCAAACTCCCAGGATGATCCCACCACACTCAAGACAGAAGGGTAAAACATAGATGGGGACAATCCATGCCGAACTGTTCCAAACTGAATTCTCCCTTGGTGCCCAATGTGAGTTTTCTCCAGCTCCCTGAGCTGAGCTCCCCCAGGCTCCAGACCTGCAAACAGTTATGCAAGTTCTCACATGCATAATATTAAGCATATTTGTTTTTGTTTTTTTCGGGTTCAAGGCCTTGGAGTATAAACTCCAGAGGGTAGGGAGGCTTTGCACTTCAGACATCTGAGGAACCACACCCAGCCATGAGGAGGAGGATTTTATATATATAATTTTTTTTAACTCCCATCCATCAGCTCAACAGCGACAATGGTGCCAAATGAAGTCTTTCCATTCGTGCAGTTTTTGCGGTCTAAAATTCACCACGTGTCTAACCGCGACTCCTTGGCTCGTCCCTGCAGCACCCAGGTTCCCAGGTGGTCCCAGGCCCAGCACCAGCCAAGCCTGCAACTGTTTAATTTCTAAGCCCAGGGCAGTCAGGCCAGAGTGGATGTTGGCCAAATATAATATAGACACAGAGACCTATATTATATAAAACACACACGCACACTTACACATTTTATATATATGCATATACAAATGTATATAAAAATATATAAACTCACATACAATGTATGCCTTTAGAATAGAACCCCCCTCAATCAGAAAATAAAATATTTTACTGCAAAGTGAATGGATTTTTTTAAATGCTTAAAAAAATGTGTTAAAATGTAACTAGAACATTAATGAATCCCTGCTTGAATGCCGATGAAATACAGTGGTTCTTACTGAATGAATAATTCTTTTTTACTGTTTATTTATATCACTACTAATACAAAAATCTCATTTGGAGTGAAATATTATACTTGGTACAGAAGGGGCCCTCCACACTTTCCTCAGCAGCAAATCTGTGGTACAGTGGACCTGAAAGACCATGGCTTTACTGAGTGCAAGCTTGAAAATCAAAAACGAACAGAAGAACATAAAGTTGACCCTCATGGTGGGCTCCATAGGATCTGATGTACTGTTCACGATGTCTGTGTCTGAAGGGAGGACCACCTTCACTTAACACACCCTGATGTTCAATGGAAAGACCCTACTGGGAATTGGGCAGCCAGCCAAGAAAGAGTTTCTTTATGGAGGTAGGCTTTGAGAGTTCAGACCTTCAAACAAAAGCCACGAACTGTGTGGGCAAGTTTTCTGAGTCATTACACCCTCTTATTAGGGCATTCAGCTGGGAAGGGGAAAGACCTGGACTGTTCCAGTCTCAATTTAATTATGTTATACAAATGGGAACATCTTTAAAAGTTTTAGAGGCTGGGAGAGGCTTTGAGAGCTGGGTTTGGCCATTTCTTTGGGGAAAGCAAGTTCAAGTCCCATCAAGCAGAGGAAAAACACTCACGGGAGTCTCCCATATATTAGATGAGTACTTTAATTATTGGTCTGGGTGTAGGGAGGAGGGGGGGAATTACAATATTATGGCTTTCTCCAGTTCTTCCCCTGAGAAAAGTGATGAAACTTTCTTGGGCACCTGACCAGGTCCAAGCTTTGGGCCTCCAATAGTAAGAGGTACCTCTAGTCCACGTGGAGGTAATATCCAAAGCAGACACTTTTCTGAGGTGGTAAGGTTGGAATGAAGCCTCCATTGAGCTACTCCTGTGGTTAGTGGGCAGAGATGTTCTTCTCTAGATGGACAAGAACAATCTCCAAAGATGCACATTTCCCTCTAGAGAGATCTGTTTCTTCCAGCTGAAGGAGGAGGGATCCCAGGTAGCCAGAGCTCCAAGAAAGGAAAATTTTCTGATCAGATGACTCCAGACACTGAACCTCAATGTTTTCTCAGTCATTTCTCTTCTGAAATCTATTAATCCTGTCCCATATGGTGCCCAGTGTGCTGCATGGATGCTCTTTTTCCCTGCATAAAGATGATTCATGCAGTGACCCTTAACTTTGGCTGGATGAGAGCACGAACATATATGAAGGTTTGAGCCAAGCTCTTGAAAAGCTAAAGGGAAAGAAAACAAACTAATATGCTGACATATCATTATAATACGGAGTAATCAAGAAAAAGAGCAATGTTAACATAGTTTAAACAATGCATAACTTAATACAATAATGACATTGAAAATGCTCTGAAAATTTGTGGGATGAATCCTTTTTCCTCTGAAAAGGAATCATATCCATCCACCTGGCCATGGTTGGGCACACTGGTCTGGGTGGACCTGCTTGAGCAGGGTGTTGGAGTGGACTCTTTCCAACCTCAATCATTCTGTAAATTCAGGAGCTCAAATTACCCTGGACTAGCTCAGAATAGCAGCTTGCTAGGACAGGACAGCAGACCCCTTTCAAGCCCAGTGAGTAAGTATTTTCAACCAGATTTAACAAAAGAATTTTTCAGCATGAAGGTACAATGATGCCACAGCCCTGGAGATTAAAGAAGAGTCTGATGTTCACAGTCAGAAAAGGCTAGTCTGAGTCATTTTGTTATGGTGGATATATCCAAGCTCAACCAAAGATGATTTCGAGATTCCTTGAGTACTCTCATGCACCAAACCCAGCTAGTGGCTATTGTCTGGTTTTGTGTAAGTTAAAGATCATAATCACCATTGCAACTTGAGAAAAATACTTTAAAACCATTTTGCTTTATACAAGTATTTTAGAACAACAACAACCAGAGACTTGCAGGGAAAGCCCTTTCTTAATCAAATTTACTGAGCACAGCTAGCATTGAAGAGGTACTTTCAAAATCCCAACAGTAGATCTAGGGTGATAACTGAGGCCGTAGATACCACTGCTTCTCATCAGTTGCTTTTATCCAGAACCATCACACAGCCCAGATCAGCACAGGGTACAATGAGAGCAAAGGAGTCCCAACCAAGAGCTGTGTGACAATCCTCCTGATACGCTCCATCAGCAACCAGATCAAAGACCCACCAAGCTGGTGGAAAGAATCTCCTTCTCTTCAGAGGTCTCTGGATCTTATCCCAAAGGGAAAGCAATTTCCATCACAGAAATATGCCTGTCACCCAGTTCACTCATTGCTCCTTTGTTAAATTTACTATTAAAACTCACAAAATAAAGTTCCAGAAATCATCCAACATCAACAATCTTCATCTGGAATGATTAACCAAAGTCTAGGAACTTGGAAAGCAAGCAAATGAATATCTTCTGGCCACCAAATCTTTCTTGCCAAGCAGTAAGAGAGCCAAAAAAGCTAAGTAATTAGGAAGTTATCACAATAACTCCATGTCCCAGAGAGAGTTCACTAATTGTTTACAGAAGATAGGCTGCAGTGAAGAGATGATTAGAAATATGTCAGCTGCAGGACTTTGATAGCAGCAAATTTGTCTTGGAAGCACGGGGAAGAATAATTTACAGACAAACAGCAGTCAAATAAGAAGAGGGTGAATTATTGGCAGCTCAGCATTGGAGGTTTCCCAGTTCTGAAATATCTACTGTATGAGTCTGTATGAAAGATGGCATCAGACAAGCCTGGTGTTTTGCACAATGGGAAACAAATTAAAAAGAAGTGGACGCAGCACCAAGGAGCCATGGTGTTGCCTCTCACACAGCTGGGACCATCCACCCAGCTGATGAAATAGAAATATCCCCAAGAGCAACATTGCATGCAGCAGCTGTTGGAGCCGCGGTGACCCGCAGCAGTTAGTGCCATTGCAGTCCTGAGAAATGAAGGCAAGCTCAGGCAGATCCCATTTCTGGTTGTCTGGACCCTTTAACGCCCTTGGCTTTAAAGGGCAAAAGGACAGTCGGAGAACAAGCTTGTAATCCAAGTGACTTGCTCAGTACCATAAGTGACTATGTGGCAATGTGAATTCTCACTTTCTTATGTTTGGGACAATGCAATATGTCCGGTTGTTTCTTGCATGGCTGTATGCCACTAAGTGTGTATCAGTACCTGCAGCTGTATGCCAGATCATACATACTGGAGCATAGCACAAGCTCACAGGAGCAGGTGAAGAATTCAAGGCCACTTCATCTATAGAAAAAACAAGGCCAGTCACTTCACCTTCTCTGACCGTTTTCTCTCTCCACTTCAGCTGTGCCAGGCACCACTTGCAGAGCCTCAAATCTGCCACCAGAAACACAACAAATCACATGAAACAGCAAAACCACATTAATTTCCCATGATGAAAGGCTGATAATATTTTGAAATATAAAATATGAAATATTTTATATTCTTAATTGTCAGCGCTTCTTAGAGCCTGTTAAACTGTAGCTGTATATCCTAGGACTCAGGACTGTTTATACAAGTTATGAACAGATTTTCTCAAAGGAGGGAGGAAATGGGGATCGGTTGTAACAAATACTAACAGGGTGCTCTAAGGAGACCTCAAGGCACAAGTCAGTGAAGCAGTCAGCACGTCTGCCTGGCCAACCTAACCTGTGTGCCCTGCAGGGTCTTCCCAGTCCAAGCCGTCCAGTTAAACTGGTCAATAGAAGACAAAGCACCTTGCTTGTCTGATGCTCCTCCAGACTCACAGTGCTCGTAGCCAGTACCAGGAATTTCTGCCAATGACTTCAAAGAGGGTAGAATTCAACTCATCATTTGAAGCCCAACCCCATTCCCTATCCTTAGGCTAGTGGGGCCATGAGAAAAGCTCAGAAACCTCAGCTGCTTCAAAGCGCATCTGCTTACCTTGGGAATCAAGAAGCACCCTAAAAACACACCTCCCTGTGCACCTGCAAAGCACTGGTGACCTGTTCTCACTATCTGAGATGAAACAGAAGCCTGTGCCCTACTTCCCAGCTGCACTGTTGTGAAGCATCGAAGTCCCTGCTATTTCACATCACTTCCCACTGTGTACTGCTGCAAAATCAATGCCAGTTCAAAGACTTTTCCTGAGTCAAACATCCATAATCAAATGAGTAGAAACATGATCACATCTAGGATGAATGGCTTGATATTTTGATTTTCCTAAAAGCAGTGCTGGAAAAACAGCAAGGAAATATTTTTTGTAACATTATGGCAATCTCCTCCTTAATTAATACTTTACTACACTAATTCAGCCTGCTGTGCTGCTTCCCAGTCATCAGTATGAAATCATTCACCCCCAAAGGTACTCATAATCTGGATGTTTACCCACAGCATGGCATTCCTCTCTCCATCCTGTCCCAGCAGAAATGAGCACACACTCCCTCCATCCCAGAGGGTGAGCTTTGGGAACAGCCCTGTGCTCTTGCATTCCCCCAAAAAGTTCCAAGACACTAGCTCAAAGGATATATTATAATTCAGGGCAAATCCGTGGCAAAGCATTTGCTAACATTGAAACAGTGTGCATGGTCATGTGCCATTGCTCAAGACCATGACATGATCAGGTGTGATAGCCATGAAGCACAGGGATCTGCACTGACCTCATGCTGCCCCAGCAGTGCATGACCTGTTACACACAGAATCTGGAAAGAAAAAGCAACTATATATATATCATTTTTTTCAGATGAAAGAGGCCCGAAGAGAACTTCAAAGGAAGGCTTAAGACACTGAATGACTCTTTGGAAGAGCTGGTTCAGGATGACACTGCATGATGAGGCACATCGCCTTGGGAAAGCTGCTTTTTGTCTCTGGGCCTGTTTCTCATCCACCTAAGCATGTCTCTTTTTCACAGGGGTGTTGTTAGAGTTGGTACATCAAAGACAACAAGATGCCCAGGCTCTCTGGATGGAAACCACACAGGCATCCAACATGAGATGAAAACACACGAAAAAGGTGTTTTCAAACATCTAAGTCAATTTTGTCATCTCTGACTTCAAAGATATAAGCTCTATTTTTTAGTCTGTGCAGGAAATGTAAAACAATCTTCTTGTTCCAATACAGATTCATGCTGAGAGTAGGCAAAGTTTTGGTCTACTGAATTAATTAACATCGTTTTTAATTGAGGTACCAGATTTTACTCAGCCTGGCTTAGGGCATGTCTACACAGATGGGCAGACACATGCAGGCTCCTCTGTCTGCCTTCCAAGACGTCTTGTCTGGAGCTGGTTTCAGCATCACTATGCTCACACGAACTCTCTCTCTACTTGAAGAGATCTAACGCCCACTACTAACAAACAGTGTATAATATTTAAGTCCAGCACTTCATGAATGTAGAGCTGACTTATGCTCAGTTGGCTTGGGCAGCAACAGAGGAGCTCGCATCTATTTGCATCCATTCATGCAGGCATGCCCTTATATGCCCGTTTTCATGTTTACTAAATACCTTTTTATTTGGCCACCCACTAATGGAAGAATTTTCATGGCAGCTTTTAGAAACTGAACAGCTTTCTGTTTTACTATTTCATTGTACTGTGCAAAGCCAAAATATTGTGGTGTTCGTGACAATCAGCAAAATCAGAAGCAGAAACATACATGATTATGATACGACTAAATAGTAATGAATTAATTGCATTTGTAAAATGTTTTCATTTCTGATAATCACAGGTGACTTTTGCAAAACAGGCTTTATTTTACATACGGGTGTGTGCAATAATCTATTATTCTGGCAGATTCTTTTAAAAAAGCACATTTGTCAGTCCTTTCTTCAATAAAAGACTCAACCAGAGTAAAATCTGTTGGACGTGGAAGTATCCATGGAATGGGTGCAGCCACGGGAAAACAAACCATCCCTATTTCATCTGTGTTAGGGTTCAGCCAAGCTCAGAATAAATACACAAAGCCACAGCTGAAACAATCTCGGAATACTTGCAATGATCAGTTTTTGTCACACGTCACAGATAGGTTCAGAGTGAACCCGGTCACTGGAAGGAAATTTTCTGAAAAGGGAATAATGGGGATTTTCACAGAGTGTACAGAGGGAAAAGCTTTTCACAGAAACACAAATAATTCAGAATTCACAGGGACATGATTTATAATGAGCATAGTAATTTACTCAGGAAAGGAGGAAACTTGCAATGATTCATTTGAAGTGGCTCTCTTAGCATAAACATTGACCAAGATAAAGCTTATCAGAGGCATTCTTATAGCTTTTCTATGCAATTGCAGTAGTCCATGGAGTATTGGTTATTTGGCAGTTAACATGTGTTATTCAGATACAAAATACACAAAGCCAATTAATTTTATTTAACCATTCAGTGTTCACAGCTGGAAAAATGTTAGCGCTCCTCACAACTCTCAAAGTCTTTGCTTGTGACATTGGTACTGTTATAATGCTGCCAAGGAAATGAAAAATGAAAGTTCCTACCAAAATAACATAGTTGTTAGGGAAAGAAAGTCTAGTCTGCAGAATTTGATCAGTTGAAAAAAAAAAAAAAGAAGCCCAAGAACAAAAAACAAGCATAGCAGCACTAAGAGAGCTAAATAGCAGAGCTTTTAGGCCTTTACTAAAAGTGTCTCCTAAATTCAAGCATTTGGACAATCCCAGAGGGACAGCAGTGTTCAGCACTGCTTTGTGAACTACAGAAGTTGGGTAGATCTGTCTGTCAAAATGAGAATGGTTTTGTTGCTTGCTTCAGTGCCAGATAGCAACAGTGATCAGGAGAATTTGCCATGAATCATTTGGAATTTCGATAACAGATCAAGACAACACCTAGCCTGTTAGCTCTGTTGAAAATAAACTGATGTTTCACCAAAACTTATGTATTCTATAACTTTCCTGCAGTCTATTCCTCTGTTGTTGTACTATTCATTCTACCATAGTCCTCCAAAAGCCGGTAATAAGCTCCCACGACTAAAATGCAAGTCTGTACATGAGATCTCCATCCATTCTCAGATGAAGATGGACAAGAGGTGGGGAGGATTTATCATCTAAAGTGAAGCTCCAGGAGGAAGGAGGTGTTTCAGCAGCACCAAGCCCTGCTATGATCACAATCACCCCAGAGGAATCAGCCAGGATTTACGTAACTTACAAATAGAGAGCACAGTCTGCCCTGATACGTGTTATTGAACCACCCTCTCTGTGTTCCCTCCAGCAAAGTGAGCCTTCCTTCCCTAAAGTCATATGACATGTGGCCAACGCTGTTCAGCTGCATCACAGAATCATAGAATGGCCAGAGTTGGAAGGGACCTCAAGGATCACAGATCTCCAACCCCCCTGCCACATGCAGGGCCATCAACCTCCTCATTTAATGCTAGACCAAACTGCCTAGGGCCCCATCCAATCTGACCTTGAACACCTCCAGGGATGGGCATCCACAACCTCTCTGGGCAGCCTGTTCCAGCACCTCACCACTCTCTCTGTAAAGAATTTCATCATGGCAGAAGCTGATTTTAAAATTCGGAGCAGCACTTGGAGTGGTGATGCTGAGCTGCTAAAGGGATCACGTGAGGTTAAAGATGAGAAGGGAACGTTGGACCTAGTCACTGCACCCTCCAGTACCTCTAGTACACTTATTAGAGTTTAATCAGCTCTTCAGAGTGCAGAAAGAAATAAATTAACAAGATTGGATACCATGGGTGCCAAAATGAAAGATTACAGTCACAAGAATTAAAAGTACTCACGAGTTCAGTCAAAATTTCTTAAGGGAATAAATTTCCTGATCATCTACAAGAGAAGAAAATGCCCTGTTCTCATTGTCATTTGCTTGTTGCTGATCATTAGAAAAGGGTAGAGGAACACTGAAAACCAAAGACATAGAGGACTGTAACTAACCAGTTATTCAGGTTTGGCTTAAAGGAGTTGGCCTGCAGCAATAATTGACTCCTTGTTTAAATACAAAATGCCTTCCAAGACTGAGAGTTCAAGGAGATAACAGGCTATGTGAGCCAGAAGACTTGAGGCAGTTAAACCAACAAGATGACCACAGGACCTGCTCTCCACAGTGACTAAAGCTGAAGGTAAAGTAATATCTACAACTGCCATGGGATATCTGTAGGTTAGATAGGTTTCAGATTCTAGCTTTAGGCCCTGAATGGGAGAGTTTGATGCAAGATGAAGAAAGAGGTATTTATTCAACCAAGCTTCTCTTCTGAGGACCTGTCCCTTAGGCTTTTCCTTGGGACATTAGTAGCAGCAGTATCTGCATTTTCATCGGCTTCCCTGATCCTTTAGTCACATTCATCATCTACATTTCAGCTGAGTATCAAGCACAGACTGAAGCCACCACGAGTCCAAGCTCATCACTGCACAGACTGTGGCTCACATTGTCAACACAATATCTGGGGAGTGAAGGCACCACTTGCAGTGGTTACGGTGTACTGTGCCATCTGCAACCTTTTGTTTCTCTAGAGAGGTGATTTGATGTCAAAATCCTCAGTAGCACCTGGGTAGTGCTCAGATGACTGGAAAATCCAAGTTCCTCTACTGTTATAGACAGCACAAGCAAATGTGTTTGCAGGTCCTGTGGCTGCTGTGTGGAGATGCATATCCAGGTAAAGAAACAATCCAGGGTTTGCTCCTAATGTGCTCCCCACACCAAAGGATAATATGGCCTATCCTGCCTGCTCCGGAGCCACAAATGTATGAGGATATCTACAGTGCTGGCAGACACACCTTGTGGACTTCTTTCCACATAAAGGGACACAAAACAGAAGAACAGATAATGTTTATACAGAGCTCTCACAAGTTTTGGCAACATGATGTTAGGAACAACAGTTATTTTGGATTAGTTCATCAAAAGACCTTTGTGAGAAGGTCATTCTTTGCACATCAATAGAGATGGCAGGAGGATTATTTTGATGTTGTATTTTTCTTTGAGCTTGATGTTTATCCACTATGAGAACTGGCGGATGGTGCATGCTGTACCAGGTTCTGCAGGTTTTCCCAGCCTGAGTCGAAGTTGTTGTCACACAGCACCCAGCCCACACCTGCTTTGCCTTACTGCCTTGCAACAAAACACGGCTGTGCCTTGTCTCCCAAAGGATCTTCCATCAGAATTTCTGATGTAACTACATTGTAGAAATAACTCTCTCCTTTCTGGAATTCAATGCAACTCCACATTCACTCTCAAGCTCTACCCAAACCTTCTGCCAGGACTAATTCCACTTATGAATTCTGGTCTACAATTTTCTGTCTGCTATCGAGCTGGACCAGACATCAAAGAAGGTTTTCTCTTGGTTTCATCAAGAAACCCTTGTCCTTTCTCCTATGGACTCCATCTACAAATCTCAGCATACAGAAGGATAAGATTCGGGCTTCATTCTCAGGAAAATAACCCTGTCCTTTCCCATCTGGGCAGCTTTCTTCAGATCACTGAAGATATGCAATACTTATAACTGGAACATTCATTTTCTCTTCACGCTCCACAGTTGCCAAAATAAACTCTCCACGAGATAGAGGCAAAAAAGTACTTAACAGAGTGAGTTATGCCCTGATTGCTGCATTCCTCTCAGCATTCCCAAGGGGCTGGCTCACTGCACAGCTCAGCAAGGAAGTACTCTGCATGCTGGGCTTGTTTGTGTATCCCTCTCAGGATTTAACTCTTTCAGGATTTATCACCTTCTGGCAGCTCAGGAGGGGTCTGGATTCTGAGGGAGGGGATGCAGACCCAAAATCTCACTATGATCAGCAGTCTGGATGCACCCATGGTACCTGTGCATGGACCAAGCCTGCAGAACTGGCAGTGGTTGGCTGGGATGTTCAACATCCCTATCCAGACCCAGGGCTGCTCAGCTGTGCCTGTTATCTGTGACACCTCCAGGCATGGGAGGAACCAAGGAGGGCCCTATGCCAAGAGCTGGGTGCAGCGTCCTCCAGGTGTATACTTTTACTTTAAATAAAAATCTGTTCCATATTCAAAGCAGAATGAATTCTTGGACATCCCAGGGCCACAACCCTACAGGCTTATGCTATGAGAGAGAATCTTACTGGTTTGAATTCTTCACTGTTTAAATGTAATGAGTCTTTCCTTACTCCTCTTTGCCAACACTGAAAGGAAAACCAGGACAGCCATGACCATTGTGTTCTTTTTCTTCCTTCTTACCAAGATAACTCTTCTCAGTCCCTGTCTGAGGCACAGCGACCAGCATAAATAGAATCACAGAATCATTTGAGTTAGAAGGGGCCCCCAAAGGTCATCTAGTCCAAATCCCCTGCAGTGAACAAGGATGCCTGCAAGTCAATCGAAGTGCTCAGAGTCCTGTCCAGCTTGACCTTGTATGTCTTCAAGGATCCACCATCTCTGTGGGCAATCTGTTCCAGTGCCTCACTACCCTTACTGTAAGAACTTGTTCCTTATACCCAGTCTAAAAGCAGCTCAGGCTGTGTGCTGTACTAGGACATGCTGCTCACTGTAATGCAATAATCTCCCTGTTTAGTCTCTACCTCATTTCTTTCTCTCATCTCTATGTTTTTTCTCAACTGAAGAAATGCACAGAGTGAAGCTTTTCTCCTCCTACAGCTTTTTCCTAACTAAAGCAGTTCATTATTGCCTGCTAACACTGCAGTACAGATTGGGCTACACTCTGCTGCTTTGGGGTCACATGGCTAAGGACCAACACAATCTTCTTGCTGTTGGTATCTTTCTCTTAGTCCCCTCAGAAATTCAAGTGGTCCAGGAGCTTTTTGGACAATCAATTTAACTTATATGCAGAGAGATGTCCTAAGTGTACCTCCTTCCCACAGACCTAACTTCCTGCCCTAGTCAAATCCCATTCCTGCTTCCAGCTGTTTATTCACCTCAAATGGCCTGCATGGCTTGTGAAAAGCAAATCTATCCTTGCACAAGGAGTTGGGTGCAGATGTGTTAGCACTGCCCCTGCTCAATGGGATCTACTAATGAAAACATAGGGTCCCCAAATATCAGACACTGCTGCAGCAGACCAGTGATCTACTCGGTCACTTCATCAAAAGATGAAGTTGTAGCTCACCGTGATGCATTCAAAGTCGTTTCTAAGAGACAATTTATCCTTCCCACATGAAGTAGATTTGTCTTGAGCAGAGAGTTGCCTGCCTTACCAGGGAGAAGTCTTCTTTGCTTTTAACTTTGCATGAGAACAATTTTTGTTCTCTGAAAGGATAGGATAAGGGGAAATGGTTTTAAACTCAAAAAGGGGAGATTCAGACTGGATATAAGGAAAAATTTTTTACAACAAGAATGGTGAAGCACTGGCACAGGTTGCCCAGAGAGGTGGTGGATGCCCCGCACCTAAAAACACTCAAGGTCAGGCTGGATGGGGCTCTGAGCACCTGATGGAGCTGTAGGTGTCCCTGTTCATTGCAGAGGAGTTGGACTAGATGGCCTTTATGGGTCCTTTCCAGCTCAATCGATTCTATGATTCTCTGCCTTGATTTTCAGTCTCTACAGTGTAGATGTGAATAGGAACCAAGGTCAGCTTCGCTTTTCTATAAAGATCAGTGAGACAAATCCCTGTGATAATTCTGGGCTTTGAACACAAAGTAATTGTAACTGAAATAAACACTTTGTTTTTCGAATCTCATTTTTTTCTGCCAACAGAACCTGTTCCTGCTCAGGAATGGGGCTGCCCTGCTGCATGTTCATAGCTTTGTTGATAGATTATGACTGTGGCTAAAATCCATTTCTACAGCAAACAGAGGCAAGAATATTATATCCAGCTCTAGGATTTCTACCCCTACCATTAAATACAGCACCCCAGCTATTTTCCTGTCTCCACCTGGTGTGATAGTTGAGGTGTTGTATTTGCTAGTGGACCTGATTTCATGAGGGAAAAATACATCCTGGGATTCCAGGGAAGGTGGCTATTTTCAGCCTGTTTGCCTGGAATCGGTGCAGCTCAGCAGAGCATCTTCTGACAAAGCAGGCAGAAAGAAGAATGTTCCCACTGAGTCTGTTTAATCAGTATGCAAAGACTGTATAAAAGGAAAATTGGAAACTTAACCAAGGCAAACAACATGAATGGCAGATAGCAAATACAAACAAATACGACTATGTAATTTTATGTATCTCAGAAAAGTTCCACCAGCTCAAATGTCAGGATCTGCATTTACATGCATGTTAAGAAAAAAAAAGGGATGATTTTCAAATCAGCTTTCAGTATTCTTAGCATCGCTACCACAACGTTTTACACTGGGTTTTAAACTAGGGCACTAAGAGTAGAACAGACTCATTAAGTTGATTCTGAGTGGCTTTGATTTATGACAAAAACCACCAAATGCAGAAGTGAATCCATTGCACCCAGGAACTGCTTGGCTTACACGGGGAGAGTTGTCAGACTCATAAGGAGCCCAACAAGTGATTAATTCACACAAGTTAAAAATGTGCTGTTTAAAATAAAATGTCAAATGTGGAGGTCATTACAAGCAAGCTCTGCTGTAGGGGTCTTCATCCTGGGAAGTCAGTGTGCAATGGGATCCTGCAGAGCTTGGCCAAAAGGCATTGCACTCTACAGAGACTTTGCTGCAAAAGGAGAGTTTTCCAGGCCTGAAAAATAAACAAAAAAATGAAAATCCCATCAAAAAAAATCCTCAAACGAAAAAGAACAGCAGCAGCTCGCATGAGGTCAGCCCCCATGCATGGGACGTGCTTGGCCATGATATCACAGCATCAGCCCAGCACACGGTTTGCCTCACACAGCAGAGAATGAACCCCATGAGACAATGATGGGAGATGAGATAATGTTTCTCTTCATCTTGTAGACTGAGGAGGTGCAAAAACTGATGTGAGGTTATGGTCACAGCCCCCAGCTATCCAATATAAAGCTGCAGCTATGCAGGCTCAGCTATTCAGCAGGAAATCCTTCCCTGCAACTCAGAATTTTCCGAAGCAATATTGTTTCGTAATTATAATAAATTCTTAATTAAAAAAAAAAAAAAAAGATTTCAAAGTAATATGTTTATAATATTAATGCAAGAAGCATAATATATAAAAATATTATTATATATTATGTAGTGTAATAAGTGTACAAGGAGAAGGGAGACTGACTGTTTACACTGTCTGATCGTGATAGGATATGGCTTTAAACTAGAAGAACCATTTAGGTTGGATGTTAGGAGGAAACTCTTTACTCAGAGGGTGGTGAGGCCCTGCACAGGTTGCCCTGAGAGCTGTGAGTGCCCCATCCTGGAAAAGCTCAAGGCCAGGTTGGATGGGGCCCTGAGCAGACTAAGCTGGTAGAGGCAACCAGTGTGAGGCAGGGGATTGGAGCTCAGTGATTTTTAAGGTCCCTTCCAACCTAAACCATTCTACAATTCTATATATTTATTATGCTTTTAATTAGGCATCACTAGTGAACCTTCCTTAACTGCAGACTATGGGTGCTCAGCACAAACTATGTTATTTATTACTTTCGCCTCGGTGCAGGAATTTTTCACAGCCACTTCTAAGTGAAGAGCTGCACTTCAGAAATTGTTTGCAGCTCGGCTCCCTGACGGGGATGTTCCTGTACCCCAAACTTACCAGGTTAGAAAAGATTTATGGCATTATTCTAACAAAGACACTGCTCTGCAAAGGCTATTCCCAAGCCACATTTCAACACACAAAACCAGCTGTTTCTTCTCTATCAACATTTATAGAAGGAATTATAAAAAATAATTGTAATGGGAAAAAATGTTTTCTCTTTTTTTTCTATTAGATGCAGAGACAGCTTAGTATTTTTTGGCTTAAATATTTTTACACATGTACATGTGCTTTTTTCCAGCTTGAAAGCAAGCCCAGAAATTTGCAGCCTGAAAGCTGAAAATTTCAAGAAATTGCTAACTGACAATGAGTTAGAATGGAAACGATTATGCAACTTTATCTTTATTATGCAAATTCACCACTACTATTCCCTTGGGGCTAGCATAATGCCAACCTCAAGTCTCTTATCAATCTTTCCTTAGGACAAGAGGATCATGTGCTCTCTCATGTTAAAATATCATGCTAAAGACATACGGTGCATTTTAGTTCAATTCTGCAGCCTTTGATCTCTAACTCCTCTTTCTGTACTGTGTTTTAGGAAAGCAAGAGCCATCAGACTGGTGTTATACAATAATTGTCTTTCCCTGTGTTCATGAGCCTTGAATAAATGCCCAGAAACAGCAGAACATGATATAGAGGTCTTCACATAGAGAGAAAGCATTGTCAGGTCAGAAACATACAGCACACTGCAGTCTAAGTATTTTGTGCTAACATTGCCATATTCAATCTTATGACAAAAAATGGCAACCAGGTGAGAAGGTGCAGGCTGAACTCAGCCTAGACACCACGTGCATACAGGAAAGCAGTCCCTGGTTCATTGCTACTCTACATACAGCATGTCTTCCTCCTGCCTCAGCGATGTGCTGATGCTGTGGGGAAATGCCCACGGGACCCATGTTGGAAGGGTTAGTGAGCAAGTACAAGCAGCTGTACATGCTCACTTTGAAAGCTTATCCTTTCATATCCAGGGCTTCAACATATCAAGATTTAACTCATAATCCCCTCAATACAGTGAGGACATCCCTTGCCGCCCTTTAAAATAACCATTTGTCATTTCATACACAACAAGTTGATTCTTTGCGAGTGATTTAACCCGTTTTCCACCCTTTTATTCTGTCTGTTGAACATAAGCAAGTTATTTCCTATGCACAACTACACAGCTGATGAGTTTCCAGCCAGGCCTGATCCTGCCTGCTCAGAAACTGGCATATGAAGCTTTCTCCATTCAGCATCCATATCCAATGCCCAGGAAGGGCTGGGTTGTTCTGAATGCTCCCATTTCAGTGACCCCTCTAAGACCATTAGGTGCCACCTGTGATAATGCTACATTAACCATTAACCACAGCACTTGGAACTCCACACACCTTTGAAGCAAGGCACGAAGCATTAAAATTGACCTAAATATTTTCACACTGCTCTTGTGATGAACACCAACACATCTGCATGTGCCTGGGACTGAATGATCGAATAGCAAACCATGAGTATCAGTTGAGGTGCTCTCTTCTTCTCTTTAAAGACAGTTAAATACACTTGAACAAACTGGTGAGGCACTGGCACAGAAAAGGCTCAGTGATTAACCTCAAATTTTGCAATAAAGCCATCCATTTCACTCACACGAACCTCCCTACCATTCCATAATTGCTTTTTTTTTCCCCAAAAAATGTCAAGTCAGACAAAAAAGTTTTAGAAAGAGAGGATTTTTGAGAAACCAGTTCTGCGTCATTTCAGATCTTATATTCTCTCCTTTCTCTCTTGCATTTCAGAGAAATCCACTCTCTTATCCCAGCTGCAGCCAACCTCCTACTTCCAAGAGAAGGACTCCAAGATAAATCCATTAATTCCAAGGAAGATACTTTGGAATCATTTCATTACAATTCTAATAACATTTTTTCCAATCTCTTTAACCACTGTATGGATTCATCTCACGCACTCATATTTCATCCTGCATGCAGCTCTCTTAATAAATCAATTGACATCATAAAAACAGGTATCCTAGAATTTAAAGCAGAAATAGAGGCACTGGACTTGATGATCTTAGAGATCTTTTCCAACCTAAGTAATTCTAAGATTCTATGATTCCAAACTGGCAAAAGGACTTTAAAGTTTTTTATTGTCTCTCCTTTAAGAGCTGATATTCACATGAAGGAAAATGCAAGGCTTTTAAAATTATTATTATTTTTTAAAGAGGTACTTAAGAATTCATTAAAAAAATAAGAAGGAAAAATATTAATCAATATTCCATATAAATGCCTTAGACTTGAGGGTCTTTTTCCTGAATTATGGCAGGGTAACCTGACAACGTGCAGACAACTGAACCAAGCTGATAACAGATTAGTGGAAGAAATATTACCTATGCATTTCTGTACTCTCACTTTGGAAGTGTAGCTATGAAATAGAACCATTTAATTATTATTCATATTACTAGCCAAGAGGATTTTAATCAGATAATTTTGGTTTGTTGGTGTTGCTTTTATCATGAGAATATATTGAAGAAAATCAGGCAAAGGTAACAGTCCTCATGGTCATTCAATTTAATATATTCAATTTGTCCTGTCTTGAAATTTCCTCTAAGGCATGGCAGGCACATTATTCATCCCTGCATTGGCACGGGGCTTGGAATCCATCATTTAACTGTGACATGTAGAATGATTACGTACCAAAATCTGTCTCACTTTTGGGTTACAAACACAGTACACAGAGTATCCAATAACAACTGTGCTTCCACCACACGTGTTTGGTATGAAAAATGGAGAAAGACGTGTACGAACATACAAGCAACAGGATTTTGTCTTCCTAATTATCCACCCGCATGCGGGAAGGCAGGGTGTGTATATCAGTACATCTCTGAAGTTTGGAGAAGAGGTAATACCCAGGATTAGAACTGTTACAGACACGTTATTTCTTGCCATACACATGGAAATATCCAAGTTCACACCCAGTTATTTTGGAAGATCAAACTAAGCACGGATGGCAGAACCTGTCTGGCTGAATAGGGTGCCCACGTGGGACTCATGCTCATTATGTCAAGCACCTGGATGATTTTCTGCCCAATTTTTAACTCTTCAAAATTATGTTTAGGCCATGCATCAGAATGAGAGAAATCAATGCTGTGTTTAATTCACCTGCTCAGAGCTTAGTCTCTCCTAAGCAAAAACATCCTTTCTTACACCCCTGAGACCACCCTCCTGTTGGGCACAATAACTGCTGTTTCTGGGTCCAAAAAAAAGTGGCTGCTGACTAGAAAATAGCAACAAGTTGCTCTTGTCAGCAGAGCACAGGAGGCAACGCTCCTTTCTCCTGCTTTAATGCAATATTTAAATGACCTCCATCAAGTGATGGCAAGTCCTCACCCCCTGAGAGCAGTTTTCCAATTTCCCCTTCCCCTTTTTCCCCTCTCCTGAAGCTCAGCATTTTCTGTACCAGGGTTGATGTCAGTGCTTGCTCGTGGGCCACGCAGGAGGAATGCCAATAACATCCAAATCAAATAGACTTAATGACTCTTGCAACAGAAGTGCCAGGGCCCCGCACACGTGCTCTGCTTCCGGAACCCAGTAGGGAGAACTTCTCTTCTACCCAAAAGGCAATTTTCCCTGTCAGTTACGATAAAAGCTCAAGCTGGAGACAAGCTGCAGATGTTGGCTTGGATGGTTGATACTCAGATTGGAGGAGCTACTAGTTCTGGGAGGAACCATCACAGGCAGACTACATCAGGAACCATTCACCAGAGTCTTCCTGACGATTGTGCTCTCATTCCTCCCAGTGCAATACTTTCATTTCTACCTACGTTTTCTCTTACATTGCTGAAGGAAAGGATTGATTTGAGAAGTCACTCTGAGAACCACTATGGACATCATATATTCCTCAGTGCTGCCTTTTAGAAGTACTGTTTTTAGCCATCTTTCGTTTATTGAGCCTGGACACAGTGCTGCACTGGAGTTGTGGAGGTCTGCAGAAGAAAATGACTTCTTAGGACACTCCAGAAATAACACATGGTTATGCTGAGGACCACACACCACCATGCTGTGAAGGACAAGCAATAGCTCCAGCCATAGTACAGGTTACTGGAAGAAATGGTGGGATCAAGGAATTTGGGCCAGTTTCCCTTTTTTTCTGCTTTAAACGTCCATAAGTCTTCTCCTCTCCTCCCCCCCGACCCGCAACACCATTTTGCCTGTAAGATCCTTCAGAGCTACAAGCAAAAGGAAGAGGTATCCAAGAGACATGGGATGTGACTGAGCTGCTGGTGTGCAGCCCACGCTGTGCTGCAGATGTGGAGGCCATCAGAGATGGGTGGCCCATGCCACCACTGGCTGCAGAAATCTCTCCAAATCACCAACTTCTCAAGCTGGGTAATCCTATCTATCCCTCAACTACCAGATCCACCTGAGATAAAAATATACCCATTGGCAGCCCCTTTGGACACCTCTAAAGGACACTTTGCAATTTAAGAAAAAAAATCAGCAAATAAGCAGAGGTGTGCAAGGAGACTAAGCCTTCCTATTTTATTGCTGACTTTAAAAAAAAAAAAAAAAAAAAAACAACTCTGAAAAATAAAATCTCCCTGAGAGGCAAAAAGTGGAGTAAGCAGTGCTCTTCGAATGCTGGCTCTCACTGCTGGGCCCTCCAGCATCCCACCAACTTGGGTACAGTCTGCTGTGCCAGAGACTGAGGGAGAAGACATTCTCCTGCAGCTGGAGGCAGGTTAGGAAAGCAGCCAGGCAAGGTGTAAAGCAAAAGTCTCCAAGCAAACCAGAGCACCAAGTGCCCACCAGTCGCAGGCAGAAGTGCCAAGGAGCCAGCTAATGTCCCGCAGCAACTCAACATTTCCACTGGTGTCCTGTCTTACACCTCCACAGAGCCAGGTTTTGCATTTGGAAACCTAAGAGGCAGAATTAGCATCTTGATTTGCTCTGGTGTGGTATTACAGGGCCCTGGAAGCATTAGGGTGCAAGTTATAGCCAACTTGCTTCATCACAACTAAACACCCTGCCCATAGACAGTGTGATGACACAGTCAGAGTCTGGAGTTTGCCTGTCCTGATCTAGTCATCCTGAGAAACAGTGAGATGGATGTTGGACTGGAAACCTGTAGAGGATGAACTGAAACCGCCTAGAGTTCTCTGCCAGCCTGAGATATCTTACGACCCTGTAAACTCTTGTTTACCCTTCCACCTCCTGCTATGACCCACTACAGGAAAAACCCATCCTGATGAGAACAGGGCCCTCGGCAGCCCTTTTCCCAGCAGCCTGAGTGCATGAGGCAGTGCTTTCATCTCTGCCCCTGCTGCCTAGGAAGCCTCATGAATTTTTATCAAGCATTAATGGCTTAATTCCTGCACTCGTATGTAGAAGCCTCACCATGAGTCTGAGGTTTTTTGGAGACTGCTTTGTTTCTCTTTAATTTTAAAAGAACTTTAATTTTACAAGTCTATAAATCAACTCTCCTTCCCTACTCTGCCCCATACCTCATGTCTGGGTGTGGCTTTAAGCAAGAGACCACTGAATGAAAAAATAACTTTCTTCCCCCCCCCCCCCCCCCTTATTTTTTTTCTTCAAGAATTGCTCATGTCTCCTCACAGCCTCAAATATTTCATGCAGGTTGTGCCATGTATTTCACAAGTTAAGCCAAGCAAAACACCGCCTTCCATATACATGGCAAAAAAAAAAAAAAAAAAAAAAAGTTTTCCAGGGCTCAAAGCATTTCTGTCTTTGGCAGAATCTTTTCTCAAAGCATACTGAAGGGAAAGTATGGAAATGAAATACAAAGAGTGGTTAAAATAATATTTTGGGTAGAGATGAGCCCAAACCAAACCCAGATTAGAAAGCCAGATACCTCCCTAGATACCATTCCCAAGATGAGGAAGGTTTGTTGTGATACTCGGGGAATGATTGGGAAACACTGCAGGTCTCCCACCAAGTTTAATTTATTAATTGAACTTGTAAAAGGCTTAACCCCTACCAGCCCCCACAGCTAGCACAAATCTTACAGCAAATGCACTGCATGGTCACGACAGACAAATTCCACATACCTGTGATGGAACTTAAAGCAAGGTAGGCAAAGATCAGATATTTTTCTTTTTCTTGCCTCAGATACTTGATTATATTTATACAGATGGGCACTGGGTGGGTCGTTTGGAGGTAGACAGGATGTGGGGAAGCAGATGGAGGTCTTCTTTGGACCCACATGGGCCATGGGGCTCTGCTGAACCTAGGCAGGAGTCTCAAAGCTTCAGAGTGATCAGATCTGCCATTTGGAACCATCCTATCACCAACAGTCCTGTGGATTTGAGACCCAGCATTTAGGACTGGATCCAAAACTCAAATGGAAGAAATTCATGAAAGTGGCTTTTAAGAGTTTAATCTGAAACAGAAAACCCTGACTCTATTTTTGCCCTGGTCTTTAATTGAATGGTGTATATATATTTTTTTTAATCTTCTAGTATGCCCGGGCTGTTCAGGCATCCAGCAGCAACTCCTCAATATTAAATAGGAGGCTTTATGCTATTTGAATGATGAACGAATGACAAACAGCTCTGTGTGTACCCGCTGTTCTGGAAAGGTGAACAAACAGCATGTTATAGCTCGATCAGTTTACTTAATAGGAGCCAAAAGGAAAGCCAACTTCAAACAAAACCTATCTTGACAACAGATTTCAAAGGGTAATTGCATCTACTAATTCATAAATGGTCTCAGATACCAATAATGCAAGTCTTAGGCTCAGGGACACCTTTCATTTTTATATCCCAGAAAGAGCCTCTGTGTTCAACTCCGTAGAATTGGGACAGCTTAATCATGCAAAATACATTTTACTCTCTAGTTTAATTTTTTTTTTTTTTTTACAAACCTTAAAATAACCTTAAAAATATTTGTCCTAGCACTTGACAGGATTTGGGTTTGTTTTTCCATTGACATAGCAGTTATAACACAGGTCTCAAAATAGTGTAGCTGGGGGAGGGAGGGTGTTTTTTTGCTCCAGAAGCCAGTACATACCCATCATATCAAACCACGCCAGGCCCAGCTTAGTGGCACACACAGCACCCAACATCATCAGCTGAAACCTCCCTGGCAGCAAAGAGTGCCCTGGGTTTCAGCAAATGCTTTGGTTCATCCCATGCCATACTACCCAGAGCTGGTACCCAGAGCATGAGCAGTAACTGGCCAAACCCTCCTGTGTCTTCAATAACCCAGTTAGCCACATCAAATTCCTCAACTCAACAACCAGGACAAGATTTGACTGAAGTAGTAGACTTTCAGTGAAGCACACTGGATAAGTGAATTCAGTAGTAGGTGAAAATGTTAAGTTCCAGACACAAAAGGTCTCCAGGGCAGAGAGAAGCATCAAGCTTGCCAAATCTTTTTATATTATTTATTCCTTGCACACCAGCTTCACATTTTTGGTCTGCTGAGTCATGTCCCACCATAGATGCAATGAGTTCCCTAGCTCAATCCCAGCAATTTCACCAGCACCTGCCCTCTCCTGCTACTGTAGGGGCACCAGGGTACCCTGCTCCTCCCAGCCTTCAGTTTTGGGAACCGTAGGTGCCCAGGCTCAAGAGCAAATATTGGAAGCCAGTTTTTCAGCAAACAGTGTTCCCTGACTCCATCAGCAACATCTTCAGACTCAGTCATCTTTAAAATGAACCTAACCCAGAGAACACTGCTTGTGCATACATACATGCACACACAAAAACACTTACTAGCTTAATAAGGTGAGTATCAAAATGTAACACTAAATTATCTGACATCTTTATTGCTTAGAATGACAGATTCAAACAAAGCTAACTCTTTAATTATGTTTATATAATGTAATTTGGCATAAGTCATAAAGCACCCCTTTGGCAATGCCAGATTAAATATTTTACATTTGCTCGGGCAGCGCATTACAAGATTGAGAGAGGTATTTTCTTCTGATGCTCCGGAGCAGTGACTGTGCTAGAATGGGAACAGAGGCTTTCCCTAATGGAGAACTCAATCCAGCACCCCACTGTGCACAGCTCCCTGTTGCACCCACTCACCCAGGATATTGGCACCACTGCTGCTTGCCAAGAATAAAACAAGAAGCCCTGTCAGTGCCAATGGCAGCAGAAAATGCCTCCATTACTGCTGGCAGAGTTTCCCAGGCCAGTCACCTTTCTGCCTGCACTGGATCCGCTCCAAGTCCTCCACTTGCAGACAAAAGTCAGTGTGTCCCACGCTTTTTCACAGAAAGAGCTGACGTGGCTCTGGGAACTGACAAGGATTTGGGAAAGTTCAGATCTGAGATTCTGAAGAGAGAATGAAACGTGAAGGTGTACTCCAATTAAGCACAGAGCAGAGATTGGCCTCAATGTCCAGCATCCTTCTCAGGGCACAGACCTCCCACTGCTTTAAGGTGTCTTCTTGACATAGGGAGTTCCCTGTACCAGATTTGGTTCCCTATACTATATTTGGTGTCTGGGTTCCTCTACAGAAAGCTCCCCAAGAGCTCCACCTCCAAGCTTTGTGTTTCCTTATTTTTCACTAGTCACCTCTTGGAAGTGTTAGTGATACTCACTGGCTACTTAAAAGTGATGTCAAAAAGAAGCACGATCCTTGCCCCCAGAACAGGTCCTACAGAGCCACTCCTCTACTGTCAGCACATCAGTTAAGTAGATCCACGTGAAGAATGGAACAAAATTCCCTCAGATCCAAGGTAGCCATTTAATTGTTCACCATTAATACGTTGCCCCTCCCAAATGTCTGCACATTCCACAAATCACCACCAAAATGCTGAAGACCTTGGCCCACTCTCAGTCCTCTGGGATGCCCCTGCTCACTCTGACAGTAACCACCTACCCCAGTATCCCTAAATCCACCACTCCCAAGGACAGGTCCTGCCCAGCCCAACCACATGGGTCCAACAGAGAGGTTTCATAAGCAAATGCAATGCAGCATGATCTAGACACTTCAATAACATGGTTGCCCTTGGTAGATGTTTGTATAACAACCTGCTAGACATTTTCCTTTTAATTTTCTTCCATTCTGTATGCTTCGGTGTTATTTGCTTAATACCAGTAAGAACTTTGGAGCATGCATCTACATGCTCAAACAGTGCCAAGCTTCATGATTTAAGAGAACATATACAAATTTTTGTGCAAGACAAACCACACACCAAACCTGTGTGTTTCCTGACCTGCACATCATTTCTGCCCAAAGCTTCTTCCAGGCTAAGAGAAGGCAGGCAGCAGATATGGTGCCTGGATTAGCCTGTGAGTCAGCACTTCTCTGAACCATCCTGCTGATGTAGCCAGTTAACAACGTGTGCAACTTAAATCTTTTTCCAGATGGCCTCTGCACCTCATACTTTTGTCCTTTTAACATTAAGTTGTGGATGAGATTGTTTTGCCTTCTAACTTCACCTACCTCACCCATTCTTCCACACAGCATCTTTGATCTACAAGGTACTGCTTGGCCTTTGCCTCTTACCCAACACCTTGCTCCCAAGGTCTTGTCCAAATGAAGATTTCACTACTGTAGATGATGGCAAGATAATGGTCTTACCCCTTTTTTGGACAAAGCCCAGTGATTCCTTCAAAACTGCAGAGATGGAAAAAGTTGGGAAAGAAATATTTTACCCAGCCCGTACCTCAGTCTCACAGCACTCAACTTTCTTAATGTAAGAACATATAGTATGCATTTTTTAGGAGATGTCCAAAGCAATTTTTTTGTTGTTTTTTTTTTGAACTTCCTGGATAACATCTGAAGCCAAATGATTAAGATTTAGCATCAACATCATAAAATAAAAATCACGTGTTTCTTCAAAATACTGCATAACATACAACAGAGCAGAGCACTGACCAAAGCAAAGAGAAGAGATCTGAGCACCAGGCAGAGCTGTGATTCAAAGATTTTGGAGTATGCCACGTTTTCATTAAGATGTTTTACTTACAGATGGAATAAATCTACCCAGGAAAAATTTCCTCGCTTCTTCAAAGGCGGTCTTAACTTTTTTTGTCAACGCATTTTCCCTTTCTTCCTTCATACACGTGCTACCATGTCAAGAAAAACAGTCAATGAAGAGAAAATATGAGTTATTACTTTTTTTCTTACGCACACAGAGGTTTACAAATCTCATTGAAGTTGAGCTATATTGACCACACAGCTTGCAAATTCAGTGAAGGCCACACAAAAGGCTTTCCTCTCCATTATTTACATGAGCATTTTGGAAAAGAGATATATATTGCTGTGCAGAAAGGGAAATAGAGACAGGAGTGAAAAATAGTTTGTTGAGGTAATAAAACAGGAAGACTTCAATTTCTTTCTTTAATCCTGCAGAGCCATTTCTGTTTCAGACTTCCTTGCTCCACTGTTAACAGAAGAGGTGACAAACATTTTCGCTGCAAATTGTTAAAGCATGTGGGCTAGTTTAGCTTTAACCATGAGAATGTTTCCCAGATATTACTAATGACATTGCCATAATTCATGACTTAAGATATTGATATATAACAGCAAAGGGACAGAAAGACTCTGAGATCCTGACTATGCCATTAACTAGGTTAAATGAGATCAAGACTACAGCAACCCCAGAAAAGCATGTATTAATCTGAATTCTGGGTCTGCTGATGTTTGCAATGAGCTTGGCCGAAAGCAACCCAATTATTTTCATATTCTTTTACATGAAGTTAGCAGTACTGCCTAATTACACGAGTAATAACAGGTAACAAAGCCTTGTTCTCACATATTCTGAACCCTTTCATGCAGCAAGGAACCATATATATAAAATAATTAAGATGGACATCAATGAAAACAAGAAGAGGCATGAGCTTCAGGAAATGTGCCAAAGCACTGGGGCTTCTGGCAGAGCATCCCAAATGTCGACAATCTACTTGTTCAAATGTAAGTGTTAAACATCATAGCCAAGGCACTCTTAGCCCCTGAACATTCAGGTGAGGTGGATGAGGACAATTCCAGCTTTGCTTTAGATGTAGCCTTTGACTATCACAGTTCCAACAGCACAGTGCTGCTCTGTACACCTGCAGTGCCAATACTGAGCCTTTTGACTGCCCTAAAATTTACTGAAGGCAAGGGATGAACTTCTGCTGAGCAGAGAGGGCTGTACGCCAGGTCCCATACCGCTTCTTGGAAGTCCTTAATTATCTCCTTACTGTTAGAAAGGAAAGTAAAAGGTACAAATGGTCTGGTCTAGATTTCCAGTTCAGTGCCTTGGAATTGTGATCAGTTATAACAGCAGGTAGTGCCTTCAGCAGGTAAAACAGTATTTTTCTTTATTTACACCTGGTGAGATTCACCACCAGAATCACTGGGATATGGATGAGACGCCTCCAACTAGCCAGGTGACTTCAGCATGTTTTATTTACAGACAACAGGCTGCACAGGGCACATGCACGCTTAGGCAGCTGGAATTAAAATCAGGTCTTGTTTCCTTCTCTGTGTCACACAGAGTAAATAATCATTTGCTGTGTAACCAGGATCCTGGGACACCGGCTCCCCAGCAATAGGTCCTAGTGACAGAAATTCAGACCTACCAGCATCAGAGATCTCTCGCCTTGCACGAGCATCTTAACCTTGCCCTTCTTCCCCACCCCTGCACATTTTCTGCTTACAATTATTTGCTTCATAGCTGAAGGCAGGGTTTAATCCTACAAGCATAAATTTACACACAGTGATGCGATCAGCGAGGTTTGTGGGATTAAGTCCTTGGGTCCAGCAAAAACCTTCACAGGAGTGTAATTACAATGGGACGTGCAGGCACATGTGCTTCTGACAGTAAGCGTGTGTGCAGCAGCTGCAGGAGCAAGGCTGAAGGGGCCAGACCTGCTGAGCAGTATCTGCAGGGAGATCTCCTGCTTGCTCACAGTTCGTTAAATGTCTGAAGTTGGGAGGATCTTAAAGCTCACCCAGCTCCAAGCCCCTGCTATGGGCTGATTGCTGCAACAGCTCAGGCTGCCCACGGCCCATCCAACCCAGCCTTGAGCATCTCCAGGGATGGGGCACTCACACTTCTCTGGGCAGCCTGTGCCACAGCCTCACTATCTCTGAGTAAAGAATTTCTAATTTCTAACCTAAGTTTACCCTCTTTCAGTTTAAAGCCATTCTGCTTTATCCTATCACTATCAGTCTGCATATAAAGTCAGTCTCCCTCCTGTTCATAAGCTCCCTTCAAGTACTAGAAGGTAGCAATGATGTCTCCCTGCAGCCTTCCCTATGCTGAACAAGCCCAGCTCCCTCATCCCATCTCCATGAGAGAGGTGCTCCAGCCCTCTCTTGGACTTCCAGTATCCTTTGTGGCCTCCTTTGGACCTGCTCCAACAGCTCCACATCTTTCTTGTGCTGGAGGGCACAGAGCTGGTCATAGTATCCAGATGGGGCTTCACAAGGGCAGAGCAAAAGATGATGCCAGTGACAGCTCAGGAGTTACATAGGCACCTGGCAACCACGCAGGGAGACACACCTCAAAGTCCCAAAGCTGCCAGGCTTTTCATGACAAGGCCATCAGGTAAACCACTTACAGAAGACCTGCTCCTGGAGCAGCTCCTTTTGCAAAACCACTTCAGCTGGACGTTTCCCTTTCCTTCTGCTGCATCCCCAGCATCTGCTTCGCATCCACAGCTCCTTTATGCAACCCACCCATCTTTCACATATATTTTTCATCGCTGTCGTATCTCCTGTGCGTACAAGGACCTGAGGTGCCACGCACTGCCTAGTGCCAGTGCAATCTGCCACAATCTCAATCCCCTCTTTCTAGCCAGAATACTCCATTTCCTAGTGCTTTAGAGCTTTCCCAAGGCAGAGCTGTACTTAAGAGCTGTCCTGGCTGCAGCCTGCCTGAGCTCTGGGGCTGAGCTTCTCCAGGTGAGGCTCAGTTGCAATTAGTGGATGTATTAGCACTTTCAGATGAGTTTTGGTGGCTTCCAGGTGTAATCACCCAGTGCTGAGGACCACAGTTCTGCTGAACACCACCTGAACACTACAGCAATTGCTTCAGGCTGCCCTCCACCCCAGTGGTAGAAACCAGATCAAGGGGGTTATGCTTGCATCCTAACCTTGGCTCTTGACATCAGTTGCAACCCATGGGCTATGTAACCCAGTTTTAGTTCCTTTTGTGGTGTTTTAAGCAGTCATTAAGCCAAAATTCATTGCTCTGGATCCCTTTAAAGTTCTCTGCTTTGTTCAGAGCATGCATGTTGAGTTTTGAATGAAGAGACTGAGATAATCATATTTAAGTCTCTATACAGAAAGTTTAATGATGAAACCCCAAAATAGCCTAAAATATTACCTCTGCTGGTATGCTTCGTGCAAAATTATTGCTTGCTTAAACCTGGAATTATTGATTTCTGTACTGAGTGGCAGCTGCTTGCACACTTGTTCTTAGTGAGGATTTACGCTTGGCTCAGGCAGAGGAAAGGAGCCTGAAATTAACCTCTTGGTCTCTGCTACTGTTAATTACTTTTGGACAGCATAGAGCACACCAGGCACAGAGCATCTAGCCTTGCTATCAGCAGCAATGGCATAAATCAAGATGTGACAGCATGAAAGGACAAATAAATCACTAGAGGAGAAATGACATGAGAGTAAAAGCCATATGCAGTGCAAGCAGATGAGTATATAGCTAACACCAACAATGCAAGGGCTGCTCTTGTTGGCCTCTGTTGAAGAACTGGGGCTAAGCTGGGTTTGTGCTGCTACCTGTGTTTTGTAGACAAGAAAAATGAGGGCTCAGGAAGATAAAGTTGAGCACAAGAAGAGCCTAAGGCACCTTATCCTCATCCAGAGTCTCCTAGGAAGGTTCCCACTGGGAGTCAGTACCAGAGTTAAAGACAGCATAGAGGTATCCCAGCCCCTTCTCTCTCAACTTTAGCATAAGGTATTTATTTATTCCTTTTTTATTTGACTATATGAGAAGTACAGGGAAAAAAATTCTTTCTGAACTTTCACCATTCTTTTTGAACAGAAAAAAAGAAATCTGGCTTCAGATGTACTCCAGCTATTTATATTAAGAGATGTTCTATCATAACCTTCTTTCTTCAGAAGTAATGTACAGACTTTAATGAGATGGGGCTCTTCTGCTTAAAACTATATGCAGGAGTTGGGAGCCCAGAGAGGAAATTTGGTTTTATTGAGGGTTTTATTCATTCTTTGGAGGAAGACAGAATGAGCAGCAGAGATTTGGCAGCTGAGGGTACCTTGTTGCAGAAGATGGCGAAGACATCTCAGTGCTGACATGTGAATGTTCTGGGAGATGTTGCGTCTGGGAGGAAGGCGAGATGAATACAGCAGAAATCAGCTCCTGAGGTTTTATCTTGAACTTCTGTCCCACCCTGCTTTGATACAGACTACAGTGAGATCAGCAAAGCCCACACGATGCTGAACCGTGTAACCGCAGCCTGGCCCAACCCAGCAGAAATGCCTGAGAACATCCAATTTCCTACACAAACTCGAGCAGGATTTAGCTACATCCTCACTGCCACAGAGCCACAGGCATTGTACATGGGAACATCTGCTTTGTGCTGTGAGTTCTTTCGGCAGGGAGGGCGTCAAGGGCAAGGAATCCAGGCTAGCATAGTTCCCCAAGCTGCGTTATCAGTGTAGCACCATACATGCAGCCCAATACCTTGAGGCAGGGGCTACTAGAGGCTTCTCTCATTACTACACCTTGCACTTCTAGTTGTTTAAACATTCCTGTTGTGTTAGGTGCTACGCAGACACATCCCCAATGTTCCACAACACCCAGAGACCCAACAATCACCCCAATACATTCACTGCACTGATTGCCCTTCAGAGAGTTTTTCTTTCATGGCAAAAGGCTGTATATTTTAGCAGGAAAGGGCAACTCCAGACAGATAGTTAGGAAGGAAAAAACTCTTCTTTCCTGGAAAAAGTGAACACACACAAATAAGCTTGCTCAGCTCTTCTTCTCTTGCTCTAGTGTGGGGATTATCTGGCGGGTATTCATACCATCAAGATGTTTGCTTCTGGTTTGGTTTTCAGTCATGAACTTGAAGACCAAGACATGCTTATACGTGGTGAACAGCAAATACCAAAGATCATTACAAAGTCAGAAGCCATCTAATGAGGGGGAGGAAGAAACAGCAATGACTGAATGAAAAGAGACCATTAAAAGCTGGAGGACAGCAGAGCCAGGAGCAATTAGGAGGCCTGGCGTGGGCACCTGGGGAGCCCTGATGGGGTTGGGCCAGAGGGACCCAGAGGTCCCTGCCAACCCCAACTGTTCTGGGATTCTCTGGGATTCCTCAACACCAAAACTGCCCTCTAGACTGGAAGAACAGTCATCTCCAGGGAATGTCACATTGTGCTGAAAGGTGAGGGGTTGGTGCAACTCCAAAGCCTCCTCTTACTCTATAAAACCACACTGGCTTAGTTCCAATCTACAGAGCTTCAGACTGAGATATTTATCTCTAGTCTTGGGTATGCGGTAAACTTTTTATTATTATTTGGGCTTTTTTCCCCACGTTTAATGATTTTGAAGAACCCTGCCTTGAGAAACAGAAGTCTCTCTGGTAGCCAATAATATCAATAATCAATACCAATAATAGCTAAGAACATAAAAACTAAAAATTTCTTTAGAAAATTTTATGCTAGCCGTGGGAGACCTAAATATTTGCACTTCAGGGAGGATGTCAGTCATTAATTCTGGATAAAAGGGTCTTGCTGAAATAAAGGGAGAAGCCCATGTGACAGACATAGAAATCTGTCAGACCTGTCCAAGGAAAGAGCTTCCTATGCTTCCTCTGACATTCATTTGATGTTGTGGAACCAAAATCCCTCCAGCTTTCTTTGCCCTTCCCCCAGTTTTTGGGGACAGAATTGCAAAATTACAGGGCTAATAGAGTGCAGAACAGCTGCAATCTATTTGGATTTGTCTGAAGGGGTTGATACTGTCTCCTGAAATCTTATGCTCCAAATTAACTTAAGTTGGCTCCAGCAGGAAAACACTATCATGTGTATTGAAAGCTGCCTGAGACAACAGCAAAGGCAGGAATGGCACATGGAGACCTGCTTCTGTCTCACTTCCTCGGCCATTAAGGGAAAAAGAGGAAATGCAGAACTGAGAAAAAGTTAAAAAGAGGGTTGCAGCCATCTGGGCGAAGGGATAAATCCCACAAGGTTGAGAAACATGGATAAAGCATGGCAAATCTCAACTTCTTCATGTAGAAAGGGCGAACAACCCTGCCTACCTGCACGGAGAGAACCAAAGGGAGTGCATGACACCTAATGGAAGTGAGAAGTCCAGGAGACAGCGTATTAACAGAGACGTGAGAGCCATTTCTGTGTTTCTCACTGAAAGGCGAGCACGATAACAGCACAGTTGGAGCCATCAGCTCACAGCAGCATGCCAGCCCATGGAGCCAGGGGCTGTGTGCCTCCACCCCCAGTGCCAACACAGGGAGCTTGACCAGAACAGCTATTGCAGAATGAGCTGTTCCACAACAACTGTTTTGGAATAGCTCCCTGCACAGACCACTGTCTTCTACAGTTAAGAGTCATTTTACAGCAGAATAACTAATGCTCTCCTCCAAAGAAAAGTAATTGATCTGGTAATATACTCTCTTTGATTGCTAAATGGAGTTCAGATGAGCAGCAGCTACAGAACAACTCTTATTGTGTTACTCTGGTCAATTGTGCCTGCTGGACAAGCCTCAAAATACAAAAGCATCCAGTCCATAGGCAGAAAATCCATATGGTGATGGGGGAAGGATCACTCAGGAGTCTGCTGTCCTTAGGGGTATCAAACCCCATCCCACAGCCCCTGAAACTGAGGGGAACTTTGCTATTTCAGCAGAAGGTTTGAGTTCAGTCAATTTAATTGTTTTCAAGGAAAAATGGCATTTTGTATGATTAGGCTTTTTGCATTAGTATTTTTATTTTTTAATATAACTTTCAGGTTTAATTTCCATTTAATTTCAATACAGTGAAAGCATTCCAGCTTTTAGAGGGGAAATATATTTGGATAGAAGTATATCTGAGGAAGCTGGGGAAAATTTACAGGAGCTCCCTATCCTCCTTCTCTAAGAAATGGGGATACTTTCGCCCCTTCTATCTTCTAGGGAATCCTCTGCTGCCCCAGAGGAGCTGTGCCTTCTGCTCTGCTTTGCAACGTTCACCCAGTGAATAGTCACCCAGAGAGTAAGGAGACAGAGAGGAAAAGCAACCTGAAAAAGTCTGATTTCTGCTTAAATGCCCATTCCATAGGCAGCAGTCACTAAGGGTGTGAGATTCAGCCTTCTTCGTCTCTCCCTGCCTAATGTGAAACAGATGTCTTCTATAAATGAAGTGATTGCTAATTAATAACCGCTTGGTTTCTCTTCCATCAGTTTTCTGTGGTGAAGGGGGATGGGCAGTCCCCATAAAAATGTATGACACACATTGCAACCCAAAGGCAATTTTTTGGCATTATGGGAGATTATAGTATGGGTAAAAAGTTATATTCTCCTTTCTTGCTTGCAGTGGAGAAGACTCAAACAGTGCTTCACCCTCAAAGCCCTCCAAGTCACAGCCAAATCCATGCAAGCTTTCTGTCTGAGCTGCATCACTCTGATCTGACAGCATGGCAGTCCTGTGACTCCAGGGCCAGGTGGGCAATACCCCACACATGGTCCAGCAATGAAACATGAGTGATGGCAAACATCCCATTGTAATTCCTCCAGGACATCGCTCAAGGCTGGAGGCTGCAGCCCTGCCACTTATTCCTTTGCCCAGGACCCCTCCACTTGGAACTCCCAAATTCCATTCCACAACCCTATATCTCAGTTCAAGAGAGACTGATTATTTCCCTCTGGGCTCTGCATTTAAAAATGTGATGATTCTCATACATGATTTATAGAAAAGGGATGATATTCAAGTGCTGTCTGGGTCCCAGCCACCACATTGCATCTTTCTAAGGGTTTCTCAATAGAGACAGATTCCTGTTCTGGCTGCCTGACTCTCCTTTCCCCTTTCTCCCTGATACTAAAGGATATTAGAAGCTTAGGAAGCCATAGACACGCTCATTTTGTAATACACTTGAACTATCTTTTTGCATTGTCCTGAGGGGGACTTGCTGTAATTTGGTTCTTGGAAATAATATCTCCCCTTGTCTAACACCCCAAATTGTAAACCTTTCCAACAAACTCCTTACATTAGGATGCTTTGAAGTTTAATTTTAGCAAGCAGAACAATAAACAACTCCATTCTCTGCAGAGCTCTTCATCTCAAAGTCTTCCAGGGCTCTTCCATCTGCTGTGCACCAGCTCTGCGCAGGGATCCAACGCCTGGTGAAAAATGCAGATGTTCTGAGGGGCACAGCAAAACTTTGTGGGAGAGGAACCAATGGGATGGGACAGCCACAGGGCCGCTACTCAGCTGATACAGTTGTGCTGCTGTGGGATTCAGACCCAGCCAAAGTGGGAGTTGGTGCCCATTTGTTATCTGCAGCACCAGCAGCCCCCAGCCAGCAGTCAGGACTGGAGATGCCTCTGGTGAGAGTCTCAGTCTTCCAGTACTCCAACTTTGGGGTTGGATATTAGGAAAAATTCTCCCTCAGATAAAGTGGTGATGCATTGGAACAGGCTGCCCAGGGTGGTGGTGGTGGAATCACCATTCCTGCTCAAGAAACACGGAGAGGTGGCACTGAGGAACATGGTTAGCGGGCATGGTGGGGTGAGCTGATGGTTGGTTGGACTGGATGATCTTAGTGGTTTTTCCAAACTTTATGATTCTATTATTCTATGAATTATGTCACTGCAAGCGAAGCCAAGTATTTGTGTCTCCTCACACCCAGCCCTGGTAGCTGTGGAGAAGGAAGAACTGAAGCAGCAAACATTCCCAAATGTGGGTGTTCCCTCCCATCCTCCCCATATTCTCTGGGTTAAAAGGCACTGCAGTGCTGTTAACTTCCTCACCAACTACACATTGTCCCTGGCAGTCTGGCCCCACTCCAGTCCTTTGCTATCAGAGGTGGAGAGCAGCACCCAAAGCTGGCTTCAAGCTGCCAGACCTCATCAGCACCCACGCGATCACCTCGTTCATCCCGTAAGCACTGCTGTGAGGATGGCCCAGAGCATCCAGCAGCAGCCACGTGGCGTCACTCATTTGGGGACAATCTCCCATTGCATTCAGATGTTTCTCATCACACTGCAGCCTCATCAGTTGTTGCCTCCTTTTTACGTCTTTGCTGTGATCCACCATGCTGGCTGCAGATTCTTAATTGATTCTTTCAGACAAGTAATTCTTTTCCCTGTTAAGGGTTGTCCATGCTGTGCAAGGAAGGACAACAGAGATGCCCCATCCTTGGAGGTGTTCAAAGCCAGGTTGGATAAGACCCTGGGCAGCCTGATCTAAAACTGGAAATTCAGGGATTTGATCAGTGTTTTATAGCCCTCAGGTATGCTAAGAAACAAATACCCCAGTGGTCTCTATGGCTGCTGTATTTTTTAACACCCAGCAGCTCTGAACTACTGAGACAGGATTTTAACCAGTGCTGTAGGGCAGTGAGACCTGGGCAAAACAGTGCAGGAATCTGTAGGTTGAGCAAAAACCACATGGCCCATTGATTTTGGACAAAAGTCTGGTGAGTTCCAGCACTGCAACACAGCATCTTTGAATCTCAGCGACCAGCACTGCTAAATGTGTCAAACAACCCCATACAAACATGCAGGGCAGAAAGCACACAACGGGAAGGTGAATGGAAGAGCAGCTTTTTGTTTAAGGTAAATACTGAACAAGTCATTTGTAACTTGTAAGTCCAGTTCGTACAAAATGACATAAACTTTTCAACTTTACGTTTCATGGCAGTAGGAATGCCATTATTCTTGTCCTCATAGCAACTGCACACGTACTGCTGCTACAGCAAGATGGGGAAAAGAAAAAGGAAAACTTCCCACCAAAAAAATAATGAAAAGAAAGTTAATTACAAGACTTAAAAAAAAAAAAAAAAAAAAAAAAGCAGTTGGGCATCAGCCAGAGAACTTTCTGCTTAGGCCTGTAGGCCTGGGTAAGTCTTCCTAAAGGAAACATTATGTTTTTGATGCAGAGGCTCAAGCCTCTATTTTTAGAGCACATCACGGCCGATGAGTTTAGTGTTTTCATATTTGAACCAACAATCTATTAATTTATTTTTTCAGACCTTCTATAACAACACGTGGCAGTTTGTTCACTTTATAACAATTGCGTAAATTGTCATCAGTTCCGTGTCTGCCATGATGCTGGTTTTACCCTGAATAACCCCATGCATTTGGCAAGTGAGACTTAACTGCTCCACTTTGTGCTTTTGACCTTCTTGTTTTTGTTGCTAACATCCCTACACACTCTTATCCCCCAGTGTGGAGCTCACAGGGCAGGAAAACAATGGGCTGGGGAAGCCTGATGGGAACATCACAGAGTCCTACAACATCAAAAACAAAGTCCTACATCGGGGGAAAAAGTCCATGGCAAGTCCATATACAGGCTGCCCAGAGAGCTGTGAGTGCCCCATCCCAGGAGGTGCTCAAGGCTGGGTTTGCTGGGGCACTGGGCAGCCTGATCTGGTGGGGGACAACCAGCCCATGGCTGGGGGTTGGAGCTGGTTGGGTTTGAGATCTCTTCCAACTCACACCATTCCATGATTCAAACACAACATACCACCAATGAATGAGGAAGAGCTAGGGGCAGGGCAGGACACACACAGACTGCTAATGGGAATGTCAGGAGACTTCTGGAGAAGCTGTGCAGCTTCAAAGTTAGACATTACTGCGTGCCATAAGTGGTCCAACAATGAAAACCTTTTCAGGGGCTTTTCCATAAAGCAAATTGAAGCCAAATGAATAGAAATTGGTGTTAGACAAATGCATTAGAAACAGTATAGCTTTTTGTTATTTTGATTTTCCAAGGGTGATGAATTAATTTCTTTTTCCTCTCTCCCTTCCTCCGCAAGAAAACTCCCACAAACCACAGAGTGATAGCAAGAAACCAGTACAAGGGCTCACCGAGGGATTGTGGTGGATTCTCTTTCACTGTCAATTTTTAAACAGGAGATTTGGATAATTTCTTAGAAATTATGTTGTATTTCAGATTAATTTCGGAAAGACCGGTCACCAAAGGTTTATTTTGGTTTGCAAGCAAGTGCTGTCATGCTGACAAAAGGAGAAGAGTAGGAAATGTGGGACTTGGCTTGGGATGGGAGAGCTGTGGCAGCCATATGTGGCTTCAAGGGAAAGGAAGAGGACAATGACCCAGGGAACTGAGCTTGTGAGTGCATGATAAGGCGCTGGGCAAAAGAGAGGGTGCAGAAAATCAGGTATGGGATCTCATTAGAGAAGTCATGTCAGTGTGGGGAGGGGCATGGTCAGAGCAGCACTTTAAACTGGAGATGGTGGACTTACAACGCTGAGATAAAAATACAGAAATTTCACTTGTGAGCCAGACAAAGCATCAGGTATGTAGTGGGAGAGGGGAAGAGCACTGAGCAGCCATGACCTCGTGTGCTCCTGACCCGTCCTGCCCCAGCTCATCTTCATGTCCCATGTGGTCCTGAACCATCCCATCCCATCCCAACCTGTGTCATCCCAACCCATCCCATTCCATCCCGTTCCATCCCACCCCGGCCCTCTCCGGGCAGTCCCATGCCGCCACCCAGCGACCGAACCCCGCAGCTGCAGCTCCATCCCCGCTCCGCCGACGGGATGCGATCGGAGGCTCGGTGACGTCTGCTGGAGAGGTTGTCCCTGGGACGGAGACCTGGGGTGAGGACAGAGATATTCCGTAAGAGCAACGGCTCGATGGTCAGTTTGCTGTGCCAGAGATCTCCACCACAAAGCGTTTGGCATACAAAAGGTAGCTGAGGTTTTGTGCTAATGCTTTCCCGCTGTTGTTTATTTCAAGAGGTTTTTTTGGATTGATATCAGTTAATTCTTGAGCTCGC
This sequence comes from Phasianus colchicus, assembly GCF_987193195.1. Lineage (NCBI taxonomy): Eukaryota > Metazoa > Chordata > Aves > Galliformes > Phasianidae > Phasianus > Phasianus colchicus. The sequence goes on along the minus strand of NC_143439.1, from coordinate 64,699,398 downwards.
AGATCCAAATCCTAGAGAGTCAAAAGGATCTTATTTGCAGAATGGGTACAAAGAATTTTCTAGATAAAAAGGGTGACCCGAGTGGTTTATGTAATCCTCAAAAGAAACCACACTGCGTCACTGACAGACCACAGCGCTCCTCTTATTTGGATGTATTTGGCTGCAAGTCAGTCTAAAAACACGGATGTGTGTGCTTCCCCTCTCCATGTCACTCTGGCTTTTGAAGACAAAGCCTAAGAGTGTACTTTCCCCCTAATACATTGTGGCTTATGATGGGGCGCACGCAGCTCCCCGTGATGTAAGCACATGGGACTTGAAAGAAAGGATGACACTGCTGGAAAATGCTTTAGTGGGCATTGGCTGATGGTTGGACTAGATGGTCTTAGTAGTCTTTGCCAGCCTTAATGATTCTACAGTTCAGTGATAAAACCATTTTTCTCTCCTGGGCACTGATCATTGCCCACTGCTATCATTGCATTGGAAAAAAGTCAGCGTGGAGCTTAATGAAGGCTGCTGGTGAAGTACTGAATTTGCACAGACCTAGCACCAAAATTCATCTAGTGAGCAGAAATGACTGGAAAGATTAACGGTCGCTATATTTCAACTCTGCTTCCACCAGCACAAAGCTAGGAACTGGGAAACTAAAGTGCTGCAAGAGCTCCATAAATCTTCCCTACCAAGTGCTGCATATTGACTAAGGTGTAGAGAGAAGGGAAAGCTGGGGTGTAGGGAGGGGAGAGAAGAAAAACACGCTGAGTTGTTTAGCTGTATAAGGGCATATCGAAGCTAGGGAAAAAAAAAATCTTACATTTTCAAGTCTGAAGTGAGCTGCAGAGGTTCAAAAGTGTTCTGCATAAAAGGCCGTTAATTCTCATCTTGATTTGGTCAGACTCTTCTGATCCTTGAAAATATATATGTATGGTATATATGTATACGTATATATATATTGTTTTTGCTCTTTTCCAGCTCTACACAGAAGCTCTCCATGGGACAGGTTCTGAAGACCCTGCTTAACCAAGGCTCTGAAAACACGGTTAGAAAACACGAGGAGGAAGCTTCTTTGCTCACACTCACAGCAGAGCCAGGACATAAAGCAGGGGAGGGAGAATCCACAGCCGCTCCCAGCACGCACAGGAGATTTGACATCTTGAACTGCTGGCTGCAGCACTCACTGAGCCATAAATCAGGCCATTCATGAAGGGGCCAGCTCTGCCAATATACATACGGAGAAATACTAGACGGAAAGAGGCAAATCTGAATTAGATCCATCTTTTGCATAGCAGAAATCTTTTATGCCAGTTAGATGAGAGAAACCGATGTTTGAAAACCACAGAAGGTTTGGCACATGTAAAACTGTACATGCTAATGAGCCCCCAAAGAATTTTGACCTGTGAAGGGTATTTAACTACTGAGAAAGATTTATATCCAGTAATACACAAAATGGAAGTGAGCACAGAGTACAGGGAATTAGAAACATACTACAAACATCCTCCTGTTCACATCAGAGTTGAGAAATAATTCAGGAAAATACCAGAAACACTTTTGAATATACAAGCAATGAAAAAAGCAAGGTTCCTTGGCCAAGGAGACTATTTAGTATAATAGCTGCCACTGTTCTAGTTCATTCTAGTTCAGTATTTGAAGACCTTATCACAAAATACTGTAACAGGTCCTTAGAAGGAGATATTGCCCTGGAGCAGGTACTACCCAGCTAGTGGCAAAATAGTTGTATGTAACTATGACACAAGAGCCACGTAATGTGTTATTGGAAGGACAGGCAGTACACATTTAACTCACTACACATTTCTCAAGCCTTGAGTCACTGAAACAACCACACAACCATCTGACTATGCATTTGTATTCAAGATTAAATGACTCTTCACCAGACAGTGTGCAGTAGAAGTCCTGTATTAACATGTTAAGACCTTGATTTCACAAAGTTAGAAGTTTTTTTCTGCCAGTTTTCTACACACCTCCATTACCAGTCTGATGTATCAGAGAGGCAGTGAAGCAGTATCTCTGTTACTTCTAATTAGCAAAGTTAGTTATAATTCCCTTTCTGTGTATTTATGCACAACGTGTAACTTTTCATCTGTAATTACAGAATTGCTGAATTGTAGGGCTGGAGGGGACCTCTGGAGATCTCATAGTACAACTCCTGCTAAAGCAGGTTCCCTAGAGTAGGTAAACAGATAATTATCATCTATCAGAAGGGATACTTAATTAAAACTTTTTCATATAACCAATGTATCTCAGTACATACTGGATGCAGTCTGCCCAGGGGGCTCAGGCCACCTATGATCAGGTGAACTTGTCAACATGCAGATTCAGTTTACAAGCTCAAAGCCATAATTTCTCCACTGTCTGCTTTACTACGCAGCTGCACAACAATCCCATTCACCCTAAATAAGCCTATAATTAAAAGAAATTTTAAAGTAAAGCTTAAAAAGTAGCAGAACTTGCTCCTTTTCCATTCATTTGACATACGATATTTGGCTTTAAGCAGAAAAAGCAAAAATCTGCAACCAACCCTCACCCATCCAGTAGGTCTCAAGACAGAAAGTTGTTTTCAGCCATCTGCTGAAATGGTTTGACACTAGAAAGTAGATCCACATATTTGCATATTTGCATATTCCAAAATCTTGTTTGAAAGAAGCCAGGAGACTGCCTACAGCACAGGCTTCTACAACAGCACCTCCCCTTCTTCAGTGCCTGGAGCATCTCAGCTCTGCACTTCTCTAAGCACTGAGCACAGCTGAGCCAAGCACTGAAACTTTCCCGAGAAGGACTGCAATACAAATTACAGCTGAGATAGCACCTTTGTTTCCAAGGGAGCACGTGTACACTGGAACACCTTGCTGAGTTGGGCTCCATCTGCCTTCTCACCCACGCTGCCAAAGCTGCAGGAAGAGGTAAACAGAAATCACAAACAGCTTTCAGATGTCGGATGTGCTCAGAAGTCTGCCACAGGCTGAAGTGAACTCTGTGAAGAACATTAAGATTACAGAGAAACTTATAAATATATCCCACCTCTTACGTGCCCTCTTCCATCCCAAACATTTTAGTTACAATACTCAGGTCATCACTGACCATCTCACATGAGCAACAGTCAATACTGAAAAATGAAAAGCAATAGAAAAAAAAAAAAAAAGTAATGGACAGAGCAGACTTCAAAATGATACATTTATTAAAACTAAACAAAGTTCACAAGCTCCAATTAACTTAAAAATTATATATTGCATTATGGCAAACACAGGACCAGTATGCTCAGAGCGCAGATAATTTTTAACATGGGCTGAAATTCTTAAACCTAAAAGTAAACTTTTGAGTACATACGAAGAACAGAATATTGGATCATTCTTTTAATTAAATATACCCAATAATTTCATATAAACAATTTGAAAGGATTCAAATACATGCTGAAGAAGTTCAAATGATGAGCAAGATATGCAGATAAAAAGTTCAAGAAGTATTTTGGAGTTGTATAAAAGGTACAGCTTCTTCCCCCAGAGCCTATAGTGCAATACACCATCTTGTCAAGAGAGCATTCTCAACCTGCACGCAGTCCTGCTGACAAACCACCTATTAAATTGGTTTTCTGGTACTTAACTTGCAGTCAGACTTACTCAAATCTCAGTAAAAACCATCTTTTGTGATAAGCTGGAAATAAACACTTCAATAAAATAGGTCCTATAACCTGTTTTGATGGGGAAGAAATCATACTTTACTTCCCTCCTGCTGCTATTTTAAGCTTTCCATATTATTTTTAAATTATTTTTTAGTTTCCCCCTTTGGATAGATTATAATCAAACTTTGACCCCACACGAATCTCAAACAACTCCAACAATGGTTTTACTGATAACCCAACTCTGAGCTTACAGGCTTTGCCCATGTAAGTCACAACATCACACAAATCTCATACATCTTTTAATTATTAAAACAAATATTTACATCTCCTGACTAAATATTCATTCAGGAATAAGTTCTGACCAGTTTCTGTACACTTGGAAGTCATCCTTTCTCTGAAAGTACTGTGGCTTCTGGGTTTTTGGTCAACATGAAAGACAAAGTAGGTTACCTGAAGCCAGTCCACAAGCCACTGACCTGCTCACATTGCCTGACTCACCCCTACAGAGCTGTTTGTTAAGGTTCAAAACCAGGTAAGCATCAGTCACCAAGGGCTTCCTAAGCTTTTTAAGTTTGCAAAAGCCTTGATGTCATTGGGTTTGCCTACTTGCAACATCAGAGCATGAGAAGAGAGATTTCCTCGCTATGCCTCACTATGGTTGATGTGCACATCACTTCAACTCTTTAGGTAACAGGTGAAAACTGACATTAGTTTCTGAAAACAAAGCATTTAAATGGATATTCTGTGAACAATTAAAATTTCACAGTATGGCAAATTTCAAATCAGTCCAAAAGCTAAAAATGTTCAATGAGCATACCACAATTATTTCAGTCTGTACATTCTTTATAAAAGAATTGGCTACTTATGGCTCCCTCCTTATTTAATCCACAGAAAATTTAAGTGAACAGCAAACACAAGACAAGACAAGCAACAATGTCTCCTAAACTCCTGAACACTACATTCAGATAACATAATGTCAGGTGAATTAAAGCTGCATGAAACTTAAATCCGTAAAGCTTTGAAAACAGCTTGTTCTGCTACTTCCCTGTATAAACTTGTGTGCATTCAAGTCCACACCATTTTTCAGCTTTTGCTACCGCATGAAAACTAGCAGACCATTCTAGTTAGAATAACTTGATGACATTTCAGGAATGTTAAGTAAGATTGTTACATGCTGCTTGCAAATGGAAAATATGCAAATGGACAATTTAGCATACTTCAAAGTTTATTAATTCCAATCTGTTAACTTATAGAATTTAGAAGTTTTAAAATTGTATTGTGACATTAGTTTTCTTCATGGATTTTCAGCTATGAAAAACTGCACCTAGTGAAACCCAATCTTCAAAATTCACAAACTAACTTTCATGTTGAAAACTCCAAATCCCATTTTATGAGAATAACTTGTTTGTTTAGGGGTACATTAGTTGAAAAGCTTGTATCAGATTGAAATGTCAGCTTTGTCAAAGCAATTTTACACAAAATAACGATGTTTCAAGGGATGGAACACCTCCCCTAAGAGACAACTGAGTGAGCTGGGACTCTTCAGCTTGGAAAGGCTCCGGGAACGTCTGATAGCAGCACTTACATTAGCTTAATGAGAGCAGTAAGAAGGGGACAGACACTTTAGTGGGGTCTGTTGTGACAGGACAAGGGGAAATGGCTTCAAACTACAAGAGGGGAGATTTAGATTGAAGAAAACGTGGTGATTTGTTGTGGTTTGTTGGGGTTTTGTTTGTTTGTTTGTTTTTCCACAAGGGTAGTGAAGCACTGGCAAAGGCTGCCCAGAGTAATAGTGGATAGCCCATCCCCAGAGACACTCAAGAACAGGCTGGACGGGGCTCTGAGCACCTGGTCAAGCTGTAGCTGTCTCTTATCAGTGTAGAGGAGTTGGATAAGACAGCCTTTAAAGGTCCCTTCCAACTGAAACAATTCTATGATTCTATAATTACAGTAATTCTCAGGAAGATCAGTCAGATCACTTACTGTAAGCAACCTCCCAGAATGTACAGAATATTAATCTAAGACACATTTAAACACTGACCCTGCTTTCTAGAGTTGTATTATACATACTACTGTACATCCTGTTTTGGAAACAACTAAATACAATGGTCCATTATCTCCAAGAAGGCCACGGTGCCCATGGAGCAGATGGAGTTGCTACTGCCTTGTCCAAACAGACCCAGGTGGATCAGCAGTACAAGGGCACAAATCTACTGCTTTTCATGCGTCCCAAGGATTTTTCAGCTTCTGGCATGGCCATTTGTCAAATGTTATTCAGTATTTTCAAATACAGGCTTCTAAATGCTGCTTTTAAAGAAAAGGGATTCTCATGTCTAAAGTGGATAAACAGTTCTGGATAAAGATTTTTGTCAAATCTGGCTTCTGCTAGAGCTGCAAGAGTAACATCCCAGTGTTTAGAATATCCATTAGACTTTGAGCAAACTTTGTTACCTGCAGTCATTTGAAAGATGTTGCTGAGCAACAGCTTCAGGGACTTGGTGACTGTATTGTCAGAATTGCCACGGCAGATGGACTTCCTGGACTGTACCAAAGTTTTGGCATTTCAGTACAGGGAGTCACTGTATACTAAGTAAGTCTCCTACTTTGAATGTTACAATACCATTAAGGGCTTATTGTCAAATCCAAAACAAACTCTGTTCAAAGCCAGGTTGGATGGGGTATTGGCCAGCCTGATCTGCTGGGGGACTATCATGGCAGGAGGTTGGAACTGGACGGTCTTTGAGGTCCCTTCCAACTCAAGCCATTCTATGATTCCATGACTATGCAAGGCCCTGAGACTGTCCAAAGGTTTTTTGTTCCACCAACTTCAAATGCATTTTTACAAATAATTTAGCCAAACTAGATAAATACCAAATGTAGAGTTATGCTGAAATACACCTGGGACTCAATATTTTTCTATTAAAATACACAACTACTATCAAAAGCACTAACTACAAACTGCCCCCCTCAATATTGCTGTGAACAGCACCATAAGATGTGTTCTCGATCGTGTACACAAAATCAAGAACGTTCATGTAATTTAACTGGATGCAAAATGGAAAAAAGAAAACCAAAACAATGGGGTCAAGTCATACCTCTTGTATTTTATCACAAACTGTAAGAATCAGGGAAATTCAGGCTATCAGGAATTATGAACACCCTACAGGTGGCATATTAGTTTTAAAACTTAAAAAATTACTACTAAGGACAGACTTTGAGTAAACTTTGATCCAAGTCAAAAGACTCAATCAATTAATCAGAAAGCCAAAATTATAATCAAAACACTGCCAATTTCAGACATCACTTGCTGACTGCACGGTCAGATGAAAGTATTTAGGTACTCTGAATGTACTTGGTTAGAGATGTTACACCTGAGATGACAAATGAGAGGTAAGAACTAGTTATGGTGTAAGTAATTGTCATATGAACAACAACAAACATGTCTCCATAACTGCATTTTTTTTTAAAAATATACGTGACGAGATCACAACTGACATTTTCCCCTTACAGTTAATTTCATTTTGCTATTTAGACAAACACATTATCTGTTCTGAAACTATTTGAAAGGCTCCTGTGATTCCAATGCTTTAGTAATTCATGGAACTCTGAGTAGAAGTGAGATGTTCTACACCCTGGTCTTAATTTAAGGCACCCGTAAGAAGCAAACTTCATGGGAAGTTTCAGTTCTAGGGAAAAATTAATCCTATTTTCCCTTCAAAAGAAAAGAAAACAAATTTGTAAGCAATTAGAATGTCACATTCTCTGTCAGTGAGGCAACAGCTTGGTGATATTCAGCTTAAATAAAGCTCAACCTGAAGAGCTACTACTGAAGCCACAGAATCTTCACTAACAGGTTACAAAAAAAAAAAAGTGATATTGTGACAGAAGGGAAAATTTGTATTAAATTCTGCAAAAGCTAGAAGGTAGAAGCAGAGCAAGGCTGGGCCCCATGTAATGATGGAAGTAAATAAATTAGAAACATTTTTGGATCACTGTACCACAACAACGAGTGCAAATACAACATGATTTTATGGGCAGGAACACTGCTGAAGCAGCATATTTTGTTTTCATCTGTATGGAATGACAATAAATCACTTCTTTGATGAACAGAAATTTCATTCCATATGTCAGAAAACATATCTATAATTTATTACTAGTATCAGCTCAAAACACCTTCCATAATCACAAAAGCTCCAGTAATATGTAGCCACTAGACACAAAGATATACAGTTTTGGTTACAGTTGGGCTTTGCTTCAGATTCTGAAGCTTAATTCTTTACTTCTGCAGCTTCTTTATCATGCTTTTCCTTTGCCTTCTCCTTTTCTTCCAGTTTTTCTTCTTTTTGAAGCAGTGCCATAATCTCAGCGACCTGGCTGGTGCCAATATCAACATCTTCTTTGTCTATCAATTCTACTACCTACACAAAGAGTGAATGAAATTCAGAATAACATTTTTATAACATAAGACACTTTCATATCTTAAATTGTTAAGAAAAAAAAGCAGCCAGTTCTCTCACATTCAAGAGAGGGTTTTTTTTTGCCAACATAAAATAAATTTCAAATCGCAACCAGCGCCTCATACTTGGAATATTCAAAAGATTTAGCACACAAAGCCATATTTTAGAACATTAGTAAGACATGTCCCTTTATTATATCCATTTCAACAGAAAGCTCTATTTCAGTATCTAGTATTTCTGAAATGTTATTAGGTAGAATCTACTTCATATGCTTCACTTTATTGAAGAGGCCTACTAAAAAGGCACACATTTACAAAAAATGAAGCATGGGGGTGGGTCTTTCAGAAAGCCAAATGAAAAAAAGAGATTAGCAGGAGTTTCCAAATTCCTTTATAAAGTTTCCTGTACAAAATAGTTCTTGACATAGCTCACGTTCTCAAAATTGTTCATTATAACAACTCAGGAAGTTCATTTTTCCTGTATTGCTAAATGTAACTCAATGCAACAGTTGTTCAGATCAACAGCGGAGGCCATCATCACTGGACAACTTCAGTACAGGGAAAAGAGTTTCAAAAGGTTGATTACTATATTTTTCAGCTGGCCATACTGTTCTATCTCTAAAAATTATTTCTGTATTGAGTAGGAAAGTTACTTGCAATGAAATAAGTTTCAAGACATCTCCAAAATAGAAAAGAAACAAGAAAACAAAGGAGAACACAGGAGACAACCTGAGAAAACTACAAAATGAGAAAAAAGGACGAAAAAGAAAAAAAAGGTTAAGAAGAGGTATGTGATACTCTACTTTCAGATAAGGAATTCACAGTCACCAAGTATAAAATGCCTCTCAAAAGCATTACGACATTACTTCAAAAGGAACAGAAATGGACAGAATGGCCAAATTATCTAGCAGTAGAAGTATCAGCTGGTAACTCTAAAACAAACATGACCTGATTTCAGTCATTTACAATGAATCTAAAGAGCAAAACGATGGTCTGATGCCTTTCAACCATAGGAAATAAGTCATAATCAAATATTTAAGGTATACATCTATGGTATTACTGAAGTCTTAATACATGAAGTAGCTCTTTAAAACTTCTTTCCATCCTCCCTTCCATTCTTAAGTAGCATAACAAAATTACCCTATACCATGTGTAAATATATACAGTATATATACACAAATATTTTTTGTATATAATGTTTTTCATATACACACACACCTTTACACATGCAAGTAAAACCTACAGCGTTAAAGGTAATGCAGGTACAGCCATAGGATAAGAATCATCACCCCCCTCTGAAACCGCCACAGAAATTCTAAAGATGACAAGAATCTTTCCTTGGTGCTACTGATGTTTTTGGAAGTGTACTGTAAATAGAAAGCATCAAGATCTTTTGCAATTCTTGCAAAAAACATGAATATGAATTTAAGTCAGGATTGTCACAGGCACAACATTTGAAGAATGCCTAAGCTTATCTTCTTCAAATAGTCTACAGACTTACCTTAACAACATTATCTATATCAATTTTGCCATCTTTGTTTTCATCTAATGCCTCTGCAATCCTTGTTAGTTTCTCCTCTGGAATCTTCTGGATTTGTTTCATTGCATTAATTAGCTCAGCAATACTGATGAGATTCTCCCTAAAGAGGAAGCACAATCTGTATATGGCAAACAGTTACTCCAAAGGAGTAAAAGTCACAAAAGACAAGCATTGAAAGTCACTATGTTGCAGGTAACTTGTAAAATATTAAACAATCATTTGTAATCCTGAACAGAATGCAAAAAAGCATTTACAATTAAGCAATGTTTAAGTTAGTCATTTTCAACTACAAAAATCATTGGCTTGGGCTGGAAGTGACCTTAGAGATCACCTAGCTCCAAACCCCAGCTATGGACAGTGTTGCCACTCACTACAATCAGGTTGGCCAGAACTACGACAAATTTAGAGTTTTTCTCCGAAAGACATTCATTACATTAAGTACAATGACATTTAGTGCAAATGCTATATTTTATTTTTAATTTACAAATTAGGATGGTTTTGATTAACAACTCCCTGTAGCACCTTTCACATGGCCTCCTCAATCTTATACAAAATCTGAAACGAATGACTGCTTCCCCTGGGGACTGGAAGAAAACAGTTTAGATAGAACTGAAACAAAATCCTTATTTTTGTTTGGGTTATGTTTTTTGGAAGCTGAGAAGCAAACAAACTAGATGAAAACTGCATTTACAAACACAGATTGAAAAATTCTGTCACAGTTTATCTGCATCTCGGTACTCCTAACAAGTAACATATGACTGTGAAACACATGATTGCTTGAAAGGCCCTCCAGTAACATCAACACTTCTACAGGTCTTCATAAATTACATCTGAAATGAAAACTGTTAGATTTCACTTAAGTTTCTTATTGTAACTAAGTCTTCAGGAAGGAGCCATGTAAAATTATCTCTATTTCCTTTAAATGTCCTCACATTTCTCTTCAAAGAGTTATCTCCTTACACCTGACAAAATGGATTTTATTGCCATTTTTTCCCCCCTGATACGTTCACTACTGAAGCAGAACAAACAGAAATATGCTCAAAACTGCTGCATACTGTTTCAATTAATGATACAAGGCAAACTCACTGCCTGAGTAGCATTACTGAAGGTGTGATTTCACCTACATCATCATTAGGCCTACATGCATGAAAGAGATGGAGTTCTGAAGTCAGGGTGTCAAACATATACAATCAGGCTAGCATCTAAGGAATTTATACCTGCTGCCTTTCCACCCTTACTTCAACCATATTTGACATATTTCAGAAACATTCAGTGCTCTCAAGTCACTTACCCAGCAGCAGGAGGACTATCACCTCTATCAAGTTTTACATCCACCGTCTTTTGATTGGTCTCTAACTCATTAATAATTTTGTCTATCTGACCAATCATCCGGTTCACTCTTTTGGTCAGTCGCTTGCTCGCCTTTGATTCTTCCACTACTTCTTCCTGGCCAGCTTTAGAAAGCTCCTTTATTTCTTGCAAATCCTAAAAGAAATGGTCAGGAAGAAAAACTTTTTGCAGGTCTGAATTCTCAATGACACCGCAGTCTAAGAGATTAGTATTTCAAGAGTATTTCAAGACAGCTGCCCTATGCAAATGAAAGCTAAATGATGATACAAAGCCAAAGTGAAATCAGAACCAACTCTTAAAACTGAAGCCATTTTCACAAATTCTTTAACTGGTATTTGCCACAGTCATAGAATCACCAAGGATTGGAAAAGCCCTACAAGATCATTCAATCCAACCATCCACCGATCACCAATAGTTCTCACTAAACCATGTTCCTCAACACAATGTCTAAACGTTCCTTTACCACCTTCCTGGGCAGCCCATTCCAGCACCCAGACACAACCTTCAAGAGATTGAATACAATCCCAATTAACTTAAGGCATCTAAAATATTGACATTATGTTTGATAAGAAAGCACTGCAGCATGTTCAGCACCTGTTATTCTGGTTACACAGGAAATAAGAGTAGGAACAGGACTCTGTTCTGGAGGGAACTACTCCAATGATTTTAACTACTTGTTTAATGTGTTTAAAGCCCAAAGCTCTGCACTGTCCTCTAAAGCAGGTCATTTACTCTAAAAATGAACAAGAACAGATTTTATTATTATTATTACTATTTTTTAAGAAATCTCACCTCATTATATTCCTGGATATCACCCTTCAATTCCTCAAGCTCCTCCTTTTCCTTTGTTAGCGATTTTTTCTGTTCCTGCAGCTTGTTACAAGCATCACTCAGCATGTCAATCTCCTCCTTAGTTATTTCCTCACCCTGTAACAGAAAATACATACCAATTAGTGAGAAAGATGTGTGATTTTCCTAATAAAATAAAATAAATTCACGAGATAGAAAGGACACAGTTCAGATTCTTCATCCATGTTCATCAGAGCCAACACACTATAGACTGGCATTCTGAAGCTCACACAGAGATCATAAATACTGAGAATTAGCTTGCCATAGTACTGTTTAAGCATGTTCGTATCTAGTTTGGGTACTATGATTCATTACATGGGTTTTGGCTGTTTGAAATCCTGCACATAGTTGTCTCATTAAGAAAAGAAATGTTTAACCTCCTTCTCTACTGAATGGAAAACCTGAATAATTGAGAAATGACTCAGACATCATATACAGGAAATACTCATCACATAGAAGATTTTGCAGAGCAAAGTTCAGGATGTTGAGCTGAAACAAAATCTTCAATATCTTTTCTAATAATATGGATGAACATTCAAAGTTTGCAAAGTCTATATGCTTCTTGAAATGTTGAGAATAAAATTGAACTCCCAAAAGAATATATCAAAAATACAATTTCAAGAATGATTCATTAAAAATGCTAAAATCCCATGACAAGATCCAGCTAGTGCATTATATAAATCCTACCCAGATACCAGCTTTTGTTCTGAAGGAAAAAGCTCTGAACATACATATAAAACACAGTACAGAAAGACAAGTGCAAACAAGTAGAAGGATGATGTGTGTCCAAGAAACAAACAGATCTTCACAAACTACATACAGCCCCTTCAACAACTCAGTTTCACTATACTGCTACCTATACAGACATCAACCTCGTTTCTGATTGTAAGTGCAAAACAACAAAAACCCTCACCCCCAAAAAACAACCATCAGAAAGTAGCTGTTTGAAAAATTCCTCTGCCACAAATAAAATTAAACAATTTCAAGAAGTCAGTAGTCTAATATTCACCCCCTCCCCCTTGTAACAGACAACATGGCATACTAATGTGAAAAAAAAGTCTGAAGCAAAATGTTTAGTTCCCTTAATTATTCAACCTTGAACAATCTTTCAGTACTCCTCAGATGACGCTGCTACCATTAGAATCTGCTTATTAAACAAATACTGTTATGCTAGCAACAGATAATGATGGTGCCCAGAAAAAATAGAAGACAGTACAATATTGATGTACCCTGTAAAATACTGAGGTACACTGTTTAACACTTTTTAATTAATGACCTCTGTGATGGTACAGCTGAGCTATTTTGAACAACATATTAAAGAGATGGCAGGAAAGTAACTAAAAACATTTTTATGGTGTACATACCGTACACACATCTGCTTAAAAGAAGTCAATATGGATCTAATACAGACTAGTTCAAACTTTGGAAAGTCTAGTTCCTTGTTTAATGCTTTAGTCTTATCTGTACCCTTCAAAAGGAAAAAAGCCACTCACCTTTACCTACTCATGTCCACACCTTCCTCATGTTAAGTACAAACATCCATAGACCCATCATGTCTACAGTCAGTGGAAATGGCCCCACAAAATAAGTGTATTAGTTTCAGTAATACAGACAAAGGAGATCCCGAATTTATGAGCCAGTCTGAGTTGCTGCACTGGTGATTAAGAATCTGCAGTCACATTACCTTAATGCCTTCTAGTATGGGTGCTGTATCTTTCAACGTTTCCATATCTGCTTTTGCCAGCTCTTGTTTGCTGTCCATAGCCACCTGACTTTCTTTAACTTGCAGAACAGCTGGTTCAAGATCTACTGCTGATTCCACTTCTTTCTACATTTGACAGACCCAAGAAGTTCAATTAAAACAAAGATAGCATTATCTGTATAAGCACCAGCAAAGAATGGTTCTTAAAATAAAGTAATTGCCAAAGGAGATGCAGACATTTTTATGATAACATTAAAAACTTTCAACATATTGAGTGGTTTCATACTAAAATGCCCAACTGCACTTAATGGACTGTGCCTCTGAGCATGGTAAGGCTTAATGCATGCAATAAACCAGGCCAGCAGCTTTTATGCTCAAGTGTTATATCAATGACACTACCTGACTAATGAAAAAAAAGAGCCAAAAGGTAAGAACAATCACAATTTACACTAAGGAAAAATACAACACAAGAAAACCAGCCCAAAAATTAAAAAACAAAACAAACACAAACCTCTTACTCTCTTGATAGTTAAATGTTTCCTCTTATCATTCTGATTAAGAAGAATCAGAGATACATAAGACAGGCAGCATCTGGGGTTTCACACTGAACCCTCCCATACTGCATCCTGCTTTAGTATTTTTCCACATTTTCCGTAAGTGGATTTAAAGTCTGGTTTCTTGCAGACAACACCCAAAACAGAGACAATCACTCATAACATGCTAATTTTACATCGCTAGCATTTATTTCTCAGCAGCTGAGAACAGAACTTACCACAGCTGCAACCTGAAGAGTTTCTTTGGCTTTCTCTGCAGCTTCAGATATTCTTTCCATCTCTTTTTCTTCATTTTCTTTTCTGATGGCTTCTTCTTCCTGAAGTGTTGCCTCCAGTCGTGCTTTGTTATCTACTTTTTCACCTTCAACTTCTGCCACTTTGACTTGAGCTTCTTTGGCCTAAAAGTAATGCAAGAAATATATAAAAGTCTCTGTGTGCTGATATAATGCAAAAAAGTTAAAATATCATTGAGACAGGTAGCATAGGAATGCTAATGAATACAGTGGAGATTGCAAAAAAGTTGTCTAATTTTTTCCATTTTTCAGAAAAAAATTATCTTTGAAAATTTTCCATTCTGAAAATGTAATCTATTCTTCATTTTCTCAAGAGCACCAATATATTTTTTTCAAATAGTCTCTCTACATAACATCGACATATTCATCATAAAACACTTAATTCAATGTATGTCTTGAACTTGTCTGGATTACAAGTTTCGCTTTTGCCATTTCTAATTTGCAGTTTCTAATTCTGTCTACACGCTATGTAAGTTTGGTTTATGGCCTCTATGTTGAGGAACTAAATTAGTATGTTAAATGTACAGAGATGCATAGAATTCTTAGTTGTATGTTATACAGTAGAATAGGAATCTGCATAAAAGAAAGTTCAGTATGTTCACTCAGAGATTGAAACATTCTGAGAAATCTATCAGAGAAAAAGATCAGTCTCGAAGAGATCTAAAGATAAACAGTTGTGCACCCATTTTCAACTACTAGCTGAGTTTAACACTGAATAAAATACAGTTTTCATAAATAAGGTAGACCAAGAAAAACAGTTCTTTAGTTTACCATATTTTTATGTGGTCCTCCAATAAATATATTTGAAAACCCCATGAAAAGTTCTGTTTCTGAATTACAAGAAACAGAATAGAACTAGTTTTAACATTTAAGTGATAACTACCTTCCATTATGATAGAAAAGAAAGAACTCCCATTGAAAAGAAAAAAAAAACAAATCCCACTAGTGAAAATGATTTATTTTAGTAGATCTCTTTCTTCTACAAACCAAAAGTCTGAACAGTAAGACTGGAAAAATAACTCAGAAAAGAACACATCTGGTGAAACAAAATGCAAGTCTTGTGAAGAAGATAAGGTAATTCTATCCACACACTATTTTTGGACAAAGCCAAATTCATACAAGCAAATGAGCAAACCTGATAGTTTCTAGTGCCAAAAGGAAACTAGTAAAGCCAAGAGAGATATCCCAGTCTGCCATGCCTCATATTTAACTTTCAAAAAATTTTAAGATAGCAGTGCCCTAAAAAGCCTAAAAAGGAAATAGCTGAATTCTCATTCTTTTGACATAACAATAAACCCTTACACACTTCCAAGTTAATGCAATATTTCAACCATAACAGAATCTCACTTATGAACATTTCCACCTCCGTTCTTCATGAAGCAGAAAAAATTAAGACTTCACATCCATCTCTTATTAACCATAATTAACATAGCAGTAGAGAGCCTACAAACACTCCATCTCAGCACCTTTGTATTGCCTACAGCATAACTAGGTATAAGAAGTGCATGCTGTATCTTCCTACACTACTGCTCTCTACCCTTATGCAACAAAATACTGCCTTCCATTTGCCTTATCAAACCCACCCACAGCCCATTTCTATGTTATAACATCATCCATGTAAACCTCTCCCTCCTCCACCCATCCCTTTTTTTTTTTTTTTTTATGCTTTCCAAGGAAAGGAAAGAGACCAAGAACATCTACTGCTCTTAACAGATTTTCAGTGACTGTACTGCAAGTTAGTTACAGATAGTATAAATCACACTTACAACACTCTCTGGTAGTGTCTGAAGTGTTGTTTTGAGCTGATCAGCTGGAGAAAGCGTGTCTGGAAGATACATGGCCCTGGATAAAATGAGCAATGAAGTAGGGATTTCCTGGTTCAAGTGCAGATCTAGCCACTACAAATGAAATACATAAAACAAAATCCTTCAGCTTTGGAAGTCTTTCTCTTCTTATAAATTAACACATGCATACAAAAAAAGTGCAAACACTGATTTTTTTTTTTTTTTTTAAATCTCTAGTTATTGATAAATATCCTCATACAGGAACTACAGGCTGTAACAGTAAGGAAATACAGCGACTGTATTGAGAAAGCATCTGAAGAATATTTTTTTCATATGCATCTTCTTCTGAATCAGGTAACCAAAAGATAAGATTTCTTTTCTCCAAAATTTACCAGGAAGAACACACTTTATAGATTAATAGCAATAATTCACAAGACAAAGAGGCATAAGTGAAAACATTTTGAATATGTTTAAACATCATCATCAAAACATCACAACCCAGCTAAAAATCAGAAGTCTATCACTATTATGTACTTACAGGGAACATGACAAAAGCTTATTAAAGACTTGGCTCAAATAGTCTTAATGAGAGAAGAAGCAAAATGATTTTATCAAATCCAATTTTAACAAAAATCATAGTTAGCAATTAAGTCTGTGTATACAGTCTTGCAAAAACATACCTGTTTAAGCTGTTCTTTGAGACGCTCTTCTGTCACACCAAGGGCTCTCATTCCTCGTGCACGACACGCTGCCTGCAGTTCTTTAACAGTCAGGCTGTCAACTCCTTCTTCAGCAATCATCTGCACGAAACGTAAAATGAACTTCAATATGTAACTGCTCAAATCTGAAGAACCACCAATATACACTCAGAAGTCTGCATTTTTAGAAAAGCCACTAGAGGCTGCTGTGGTAACACAAAGCAGCCTCCACTATACATAAAACAGCAGCGAATATTACACTGCAGTCCAAGCCTTTTTGTTGCAAGTTAGCTCAAAATAAGGGGAGGAAAATGACAAGAAAAACGAGGTATACACACACATACACACACACAATTTGCTCATCTTACACATAAACATTATTAACCAGTACATATCTAGAATGACTCACTTTGTCATCTGCTTTTATACTTCTTAACCTCATTGTCAGCTGGAAGCGGAGAAAGTTATTTGTCCCAATTGACTGAAGTTCCAGCAATTTACAAAGTGCCACCAACTGAGGCCTGGTTAGATTGTCCAGAGTCAACTCATCTTCAAATAGTTTTGAGAACCTCAGGATCTCCTCATTACTGGGCCTTTCACCAGTCTCCCTGATCTGTAAGAACAGCAGAGATACAAAAAGCTTTTCAAAACAAATTTCACAATTGAGCATTATTTTGAACAGTAAGAACTGTTTTCACTTGTCAAGTATTTTGCATCAGTTTTGCTAATAGGAAATGGGATAAAAGGAAGTCATGGAAGAATTTTTGTTTCAAGAAGTACTTGTTTCCTATAAAAGGCAAAAGAATGGTATTGATGATATTAACAGTTTCCTACAGCAATGTGTAATATACATGGCTAGATAAAACCCATCAAAACCAACAATTAGATGCATGTGTACACTAATGAGTAGCTCTCTCTGAATTGGCACTGCCTTGAGATAACTCAAAATAACTGAGAGGATAAACAGTAGCTACAGGAGTCACATACTTAGTAAACATAAAAGCACATTGAAAGTACCTCTCTCTGAAGATATACCAAGAAGCACACTGTGATTTCAAATGGCAAAATTTCCGTGACCTTCACATCCCTATGAAACACTACCTTTCACCTACCTAAGCCCTCTCCAGAACTGCATTTGCTTCAAACTAAAAGAGGGGAGATTTAGATTAGAATAACACTAGTTGCTTCATCTATCATCTCTCTTCTTTCCAGAGAGGTGGTAGATGCCCCATCCCTGAAGACACTCAAAGTCTGGCTGCGTGGGGCTCTGAGCACCATGGAGCTGTAGGTGTCCCTGTTCATTGCAGGGGAGTTGGACTAGATGGTCTTTAAGGGGTCCTTTCCAATTCAAATGATCCTATGATTGTACAGAAAAAAGCCTATTTCCTGAGAGTGCACACAAACTTCATCATGAGTTCCAAAGCAACGCAGGTAAGTTCTGGAATTCTGAAGGAAACATGTTATGACTGTAATTTGCGGCTTCTGGCAAATACTTCACCGCAGAAGCAGCATAAGAGAACAGCAGAAAGGTGGGGAAACATTTCACCTTTCTTTTGTATTTCTTATTACAGCAAAATGACATCAATAAAGTTCATCTCTGTAGCACAAACGAGAAAGTTACGGTCATAAAAAGCACACCCACACATAAGGAAAGCAGATCCTGAAGCTTCTTTTTAGTCATCACAAGAAGTTGGAACTCCCCCTAGCAAGTGTGGAGTGATACATGTTAATTTCCATAGAAATCAACCTTTGAATTTAAATTCTGAGAAGTTGTTTCAGATAAAAATGAAATGCTCCAAATATGAATCATAACAGTGGCATGTTCCCCAGAGTCCACAGACATAAGGACTAGAGGCATGCTTCAGCTGCTAGTCATTGTAACTAACCAATCAAGATCTTCTGCACACGGAGAAGAATGGAAACAAATGACTGCAAATAAGTTTGCAAGTATATGGCCTTTGCAAGCAGATACTTGCACAACCTTTCAACAGCACAACCATTATCTGAGGCAACGCATCTGCTACCATCAACTTATTACCTCATCTTCTAAAAGCTTTATTCTCAGGAAAAGCTCAAGCTTGAAAAGCCCAGTCTAAAATACCTGGAGTTCCGAGCCTTTTTCAGTGCTTAAAACTCTCAGCCATACTCCCAGCCTCTGGTAGTAGCAGATGGTTATTGTCTTGACAGCTCCATGACTACAGAAATCATAACTGTGCGTGGATGGAGATGAACCCTATGCTGAGAAGATTTAGGAAGGTATTCTTTACCTCCCCAGAGAATAACTTACCTCCAACTCAGTGAAAGGAAACACTAACAACCTAAAGACAGTCAATTCTGGAGGCAGATATCTGATGTTCAATCTTTATTCCAGCAACTGCTTGCTAATAGGGAAATTTTGTACCAAACATAACAGGAAAATCCCAAGTTCTAGTCATTATCATGAAGGATTTCAGCAGCACAGAAACTGTGCTTTAAATGTGTTTAAAAAAAAAAAAACATTTTTATACACAGGATTAAATATAACAAAACAAAAAAAAAAAAAAAAAAAAAGAGGGGGGCAAATTTTACACTTCCCCCACTGAGTTTTAATCAGGTAATTAGGAAATAACAATTTTTACTCACATTTTATACCCAATGTTCATAAAAACAGGCCAAAAACTACATGAGCTATCACTCACTGCATGTGTTATCTTTTTGATGTCTGAATTAACTAATGAACAAAGAGACAAGAAGAAAAGAATACTCCCTGCTTGGAAGCATTCAAGGGCAGGCTGGATGGAGCTTTGAGCAACCTGGTCTAGAGGGAGATGTGCCTGCCCATAGCAGGGGGTTGGAACAAACAAACAAAAAAAAGGCTTTAGAAAAAGAATTACCTTTTGAAAGAATGTTGAAAAATCTTTTGTAACATTTCCTTTAGCTGCCTTATTTTTTAAGGCCATCTCCTCAATTGTATCTTGAAGGAATTTAGCTAATTCAAGCTTTACTCTCAGTTGTTTCTTTAATCTTTCCTCCTGTTAAAAACAAACAAGCACAAAAAAAAAAAAAAAAAAAACATTGGTTTTTAGGTTTCATCCAGAAATATCTGCACTAAAATATGACAACTTCTGCCCTCAGACAGGTTATTTATAGGCTATTTCTGATCTTCTGCTGTAACACACTTCTCAAGAGGACAATGTACACAAAGACCACCAAATCACAATGAAAGCTCTACGAAGCTCAAGGTGCAGTGCCAACAGGAAAGTATATCTTAATGCCTCACCTACTAATGCTGACGTGCACCCATCAAAACAGCATGAAGGCAGACAAAAAAACATTCACCAATACTTTGATTATAGTCATCTTTGATAATGACCTAAAATAAGTCTTGGATGCAGCTAAAGCATTATTTAGGTCAAATACTAGAATAAAAAAACACTCAGAACACGGTTAGGTCTATACTAGATCATTTGGAGTGATCAGCATTAAAATCCCTCTCAGTCTTACAGAAACACATTTCAAGTTT
Organism: Phasianus colchicus; assembly: GCF_987193195.1. NCBI lineage: Eukaryota > Metazoa > Chordata > Aves > Galliformes > Phasianidae > Phasianus > Phasianus colchicus. The sequence goes on along the minus strand of NC_143439.1, from coordinate 64,679,042 downwards.
AGTTGCTCATATGCAATTTTTGAGCATTATTTCCTATTTTAATTCCATAAATTAAGCAGCTTTTTTCCTGTTTATATTTTAAAAAACAATTTTCTCTTCCATACATATATGACAAAACAAGAAACTGAAAAACAATTCAGCAAATACTGTAGCACTGTTTACTTTAAAATCCTGACCGCCTAACCCCACTGAAAGGCATAGCTACCAATAATGCTCATGTAGATCTCTCTATTCTTTATCTCTTGATAACTCATTTAAAATTTTACTTTGGCTTAAAAAAACCCTGTTTATTTAGTAGTAATATATTATGATTTTATACAGCAATGTAAAGCACTACACATCATTAGAAAAGCTCAATATCAATTGAATGTAAGTTGCCAAATCTTCTTGCTGAAATCTTTTTAGAGTAAAATAACTTATAAACTGTGATCTGGACAATATATGCAATTTCCTACCCATAAAATAAAAATAAAAAAGAATCACTGCAATGCTTGTTGCTTATAACACCATATTTTTCAGAAGAAAACACTTCATCCTACAACCAAGAATTAAATGACTGCTTTTATTATGAGATTCTACAAACAGATACAGCAGGTATAAAACACGTTCAGATAACATTCACAACATAAGCTTAAGTTCTTCCAATCATCTTCCTGGATCACAAATTCAGACATACCTTTTTAGACTTCGTCTCAAACGTAGAGGGAAGCATATTAGGGAACAACTTTAGAGCTACTGGAAGCAGAAACTCCATAAATGGGACAACGAGAAAAACGAGGAAAGGAACCAAGCGGAAGAGATCAGCACATATCCGAAGAAACTGGAAAAAATAAAATAAATGTACAGATAAGCAAAGTTTCATTATTTATTTAAAAATCCTTAATGTTCTCATCTGCCTTACCAATAACACCTGTGCATGTGTACTTGCTAGAAAGAAAATATAAAATAACACAAGAAAGAATGTGAAGAAGTCAGTCAATTTCTGGTATCTTTTTCTTATAGTTAGTATATGCTACAGAGCACCAAGTCACCATTTTCAATACCACAGAAAGCATTTCAAAACCTTCACTGTGTCTCAATAGGATTACCGAGCAAGTATCTCATTTAAACCTGTTAAAAGCACCTGAAAACAGGAGGTGGTCATTTGTTGTTGTTAAAGCTTAACCTCTTTTCTTCATCTTTATTTGTGCTCCACCATTTCTTACATGCATGAGCTGCTGCAGACTGAGTAATCAAGAGTAAAATGAAGGGCTCCACCCCTCTGCCTTCCAACAATTGTAACATACATTTAAATCCAGGGTAATGACCTCTGCTTTGTTGAGGGATGTTTTGTTGTTGTTTTTAAATCATGGCTTTTCTGGAGCAGTAGCCCACTGCAGCAGGCAGCTGCATTAGTTACTGAGTTGTGAATGGCCTGAAATAAATATCATCCTTTTGATTTCTGTACACCCACAACTGTATGTATTAGGCTGCACAGTCTATAATCAAATTTTTGCAATTGTGGAGCTTAATAATTTGGTTTATATTAGAGGAGCATACTGTTTTGTAACATAAATAATCAGTTCCTGGGAATAACATCAGTTTCTAAATCAGAGACTGAAGGCCAGAAGTGCACTACTGTCCAGCACTGTCAGTCACCACTATGACTTAATAAAAACAGTTATGACTGGCAAAAAATAGCAACAGAAATGCTACCACACAAATGTGTGTTTCCCCCTGCATCCTCTCCCTACAGCTTGTGCCAATCTGGAGAGCAACAGCCTGTACAGGCTGCACGTTGCTACAGAACAGCTTTGCTAGAGTACAAAACCAATACAGCTTTAATCCATTTTCTCAGCATAAAACCATGCAGAAGTATTATATGCAGTTTGAGCACAAGCTTTGCAGATGTAAAGGCCGACATTTTTCTTTCTATATAAAAAAATGCAGTTTCCCAGAAAGGAAGCTTTGTCCATTGTTTGCAGACTCAAAGGCATTTCCATTCACTCCAACAATAGCAGATAAATGACAACCAGAGAGTTCAAAAGGATGTAAGAAAGTTCAGAAGAGAATGTTAAGAGTCAGAAGAACGAACATTTTCCCTGGGAAAAAAAACTTCAAAAAAATATACAAAATGCTCCTATTTCTACCCACTCTCTATATTCAGATACTGAAGGTACTCATCTAAGATGAAATCTAAATCTAAGAAAGCAGTTTTACAACCAGATTAAGTTAATCTGAGATGCTATATTAAATGTGCACTAGCAGGCACACCTCCGATCCAGCTAAAACTAACCCAGAAGCACACATACAAGATGCAGATCAGTGCAAAACAAAAGGAGACAGAGTAGGCAAGGGAAAGATCTTGCATTTAAGCTCTAAGCCAGGCTGCAGCAGCACAGTCCTGGCTCAGCTTACATAAATCATAGACCTGCACTAAGAGCTCTGCACAGAAATTGAATACAATGCTGCGTGATTCCACACATTGCTTGGCATTAGCATGAAGAACTTGTGATTGCTCTGTATCTGCTGCTACAGCTCACGTACTGCACCACTCCATTCTTCACTCTTCTGCAGGACAGAAGGCTCTGCAGAACCAATATATTTGCCACCAATTCTATAGCATTTAATGCCCTGAACATCCCTGCTGCAAAAAAGCATCATTAGAGAAATTAGTTTTTAAACAGTCAGTATCATATTTTACACATTTAACTTTTCCTGACTTATCATCTAAGCGTACATAAGTGATGCTGTTGAATCTAAAGCCTGCCAGCAATTGTACAAGCAGTATTTTGTAACTGAATTTTGGTTTACATAAGCAATAGCTCCCTTGCATTAACCACGCTGCAATTGCTTGTTAATGTGGTTAGATTACTCAGATATCTTTCCATTATTGCCTCCAAAGAGGAAGGAAAAGGCAAGCAGAAATAACTCATTTGTCAGTTTGAGTGAAGATAAGATTTTTCTAGGACTGTTGGTTCAGACATGGTTTATTACATTTAAAGCAGTATGCACTTCAAATACTAAGAATTTCAGGCACAACTCTTACATACCTGGCATCAAAGATTTAAGACTTCTTTAAAATCAGTTGTCACACTACAATTTAAGGATGATCTGATTTAAAAACAAAAAAAAACAACTGCTGAAACAAACCTAAATAAGGCTTTAAAGAAGAATGTGCAAAGAGTTTAATTCAGCTGTAGACTGATTTGCTCTTCACTGACCTGGGTTCAAGGCCTACCACAACTCTTCCATTCCAGAGACAGGACATCCTCTACCTCCATATGAAGAATGTACACAGCTCAGATTGAGAAAGTAAAACAGCTGTAGTTCTTCAAATAAATTTTCCCTACAATTTCTGCACTGGAATGCCCACAGATTTCGTCATTAGAGAAGCTTTATCAATGTAAACACCAACTTTATCTATGCAAGAAACCTTCTGTTTTATTTAAAATAAGAGAATCAAAACTGGAAGCTCTCATCTGCAATAAATAAAATTCAGGAAGGCCAAACAACTACACAACTATGGGAAAGACACTCTATGCTCACTGTATGACAGCACTGAAGAGGAATCTGGTGAATAAATTCCTCTACTGACTGGATAGGGCGTGCTCATCCAAAGATAACACATTGCTCCTGACTGTTCAAGCCTTCTAGTACACACTTCTCATCTTTCAGTAGAAATACCTCTGTGGGATTTCTCTTTTTTCCTATTTGTGTGATTTCTTAGAAATATGGCTCAGCAGATCTGAAACAGGCAGAAAAGCCAATGGTTCCAGTCCTGCCTTATGGAAGACATCTGTGAATTAACTGCTCTTGCTTCGTCTTTCCAGTACTCTAGAGCCCTGAACAAGAACTTCCCAAGGTCCTGCTGTCCTCATTTCCCCTGCTTTCCTCAGCTGCTCTTTCTTGGCACTACATAATCCCCTGTCTTATGTCAGCATACACTTTTAAATTTATTGCTGAGCAACGCTTCAACTGGCTCAGCTGCCAAATACACTCTTACACCAGCATTCAAGAGTAGAACAAAAATAAGTGGCGTGAAGATGCTGAGACCAAATGCCATCAACCACTGCTGCTGCAGAGAGAGCCCAGACACAATAATGATGAAAACCTCCACACATACCTTTTTGTCATTTGTCTGATCTGGTGGATATACAAAAAGAAACATAGTTCACTGAGGTGTGCTGTTTTCAAATTAGCCATGAAAGTGCTCGATTATGCAGCTAAGCTTATCAATAAATCATTAAAGCATTCATATTTTTGAACATTTAGGAACGTTTTTAGATATGCAGATGTAAATCATTGCCTCTGTAGCATACCAATCTGCAGATGTTTATACTTAATTACCAGAGGCACCAACCATTCCTGCTGCCAGAATACACATTTTATTCTCCAACATCTCATCCGCCACAATTTTTTCAATACCAGATGAAGTGTTTTTGTTTTGTGTTTTAAAAGAAGCCAGATTTGATTATCTGTACAAGCTGTTTACATATATCATCTAAATCCTCTTCTCAAAAATTCTTTAAAGCTTTTTTAAAATTGTCATCTTTACATAATTTCAAAGGCTGTAAGCTGCATGGCACGTGGAAAACGGAAGTATAAAACAAAGACTTTTCTCAAGTTATCTGTTCGGAGTAGGATTATCTCACAAACACATTTATGACTGAAACGGAAGTAATACCACACTGTTAACCATGAAGTTAAACTACATCTTCTACTTTATTGTCTTTTTTTGGTTTTGCTTTTAAAACCAAGTTGGCACAAAACCAACCTTTGCTAGAAGTGTTTTGCCTCCATCTTTTCGGCTAAAAATGTAAAATAGAGACAGTGATCACGTTTACACGTGTAACTGGATGGGAACTTGAGAAGAAAGCACAGTTGCTGCAGAAAAATCTGCTTTTCTAACTAGCAAATAAATTTATATCCAACTTTTTTTTTCCTCCAGACACAAAGCAAGAGAAGATATGTATGTTCACATGTCATTTAGAAACAGTATAGTCACATTTCTAAACAGAATATTTTGATGTTTTAATGGCAGGTTCAAAGAACTATACCAGGGGACAAGACTTAAAACAGTTGGGAATCAAATCAGAAGTTCTTAGTGTCTACATGAGGCAAAGGAGGGAAATTTACAAGGTCATTTTAACTCAAGGAACAAAACACAACAAAGAATGAGTTCAGGTTAAATAAAATGGAGCAATCATTAAGGATACTAAAATGAAATTGGTATTTACTCAGTACCTGTCTCCGTTCTCGACGTGACAGAGTATTTCCATGCAGTATTCGCCAGAGCATCCTTGCAGCTATTTTTGTGTCAATCCAGAGTAATCGAAAACCATGGTAATAGTGCTTTAGCTCATCCACAATCCTCTGTCCAATAGATTTTTTCACAACTTCCACTTCTGTCGGACTATATACAGGACCTCCTTCTTCCAACTTCTTGTTTTTGTCCTTTAAGGACTTCAGGGACTTTTCAACTATGGAGTCATCTTGAAGAGAACGTGAAGAATGCCACCACCTAACTGGAAGATACTTGGGTCCTAAAACACCCATGGCTGCCAGGGGCATCCATGAGCCAGAAGAGCTCATAAGAGTAAAGTACGTTCGTTCCGATGCTTTAGTCCAACAGCAGTAGTGATCTTTTTTGGAGTATGTGTAAACAGGAGCGACACCAGTGCAATATTTGAAATGTACAGTCCTTCAAAAGAAAAGAAGAAAGAGCATTCAAAAACTAACAAGACATGGTGCATCAGCTGAGGAATATACATGTATACACCACTTATTCAATGAGATTTATTTACAGATCTCAAGATCAGGATGTCTGAACCTGAAAGCAGCGTCTTGCTCTACTTTGCAACAAATCAAACAAGCAACAACATCCACCAAACAAAAACCAACCGAACAAAACCAAAACAAAAAACAAAACCTGAAGAAATCCACCTGCAGTGGATTTTCCTTTAAACTACTTGGAAAAGGTAACTTATTTTACTCAAGTTAAATTAAAAGCAGCAAACAGAAGTGCTTTCCACTTGAAAATAAATCTGTAAAACCATAAGTAACATAAAGCCCTTCTATTATTTCTTTTATTTAAACAAAACAGTTAAGATACTGCAGACTGTTGGCTTGGGTCAGGTGCCAAGTTAGGGGAAAAGGATTAGCATCAGAGAGATCTGATTTCATTGGAGTTCCTCCGTTACTCTCTCCCCAGATCTTGTTTTCCTTTTTCAGAAGAAACTTTACACATGAACTTCCACTGTGGTTCTGAGGTGCTGCACACAGGACTAACAGTATGTGGTTCTTTTTCTTACATGAAATGCGAACTGAAGTCAGAAGGAAAGTGTTATTAGATAACCTGAAACAGTAGATACACATTAGAAGACACAAAAAATGTCTCTCTTTAAATACACTTCCACTACAAAATGTTGGATGCAGAGCTTCCTTTCCAAGCTCTCCTCAGTACTGGCATTATTGGAGTCCCCTGCTTTGGATCTTGGCTGTGTGCAGGCATCAGTTTTATTTTATTTTAAGGAGCAACATCACAGTAACAGCAGCTTTCAGCACAAGAGCTTCTCAAAACAAACCAATCTACAACCTAAAAGCCAGCAATTTCTGTCACAACATTCTGTTAATATTACAGAAGTAAATCAGTAAGTTTTTATACTTCCCAAAGAGAGACCTCATAGCAATCTATAAAAAAAGCCAACTGAGACTTGAAAAAGGTCTGTATATTAAAACCTCTCATAACTAATTATGTAGTAAGAACTAACAAGACTGAAGAAGAAAGGAATCACTTTATGTTTTGTATCAGACAGCAAGACCTTTATGATAAAATAGAAACTTACAAAACTGAGGAATGGTCACTGTTTACTGAACAGTCAGACTAAATAAACTAGACAACATATTTTAATATCCCAAGAAAAAGCATTAGAAAATCCATATCCATAAATATGACTCGTAAGGCGGGTCAGAAGGAGAATGTACTCTCTCATCCAGCTCCTTACGTGACATAAGAGCACAGAACAACTGGATTTACTTGCAAAAGACACCATAATCTCCTCAGTGAGCCTCAGTCAAGGCTGTAATGTACATTACACTGCCTGAGTTTGACCAAGATACAGCTCAAGTGACTAAGTTCCTAACTGACAACAATGTATTTCAAACTAGCCTTGATTGAATGCTTAAGACACTATGGAACTCCACCCAGAAAGGATGTATGGAACCCACAACATGCCACTGTGTCACCTGGAATCGGGCAAGAACAGAAAAATAAAACTCCATTGTTTTCACATCTTAAGGAAACAAAGAGAGTGAAAATGAATGGAAAAGGAAAAGATAACCACTTTCTTTCTCTCACATACAATCAGTTAGGTGAAGAGAATTATTCTCAGACTTCCTTATGTCTGTCAGTAACAGGATAAAGCTGGTATTTTCACACTTTGAGTACGGAAGTGAAACAAGTGTTTCGTTATATTATAATAACCAAGAATTTGGTACAGTTTTGAGTTTAAAAAAAACGTTTCATATTTACTTACATTTTGTTTGCCAACCTCAGGGATGAACAACTAAGACAAGCGCGATCTCCCAAGTTACCTAGGAAAATACCAATTATTAGCATTCATTCTGAATTCAGAAAAACATTTATCCACATAGTGAATTGTACACAAATGTGATTTAAAAAGACCTGTCTTACTAAGAAGCAGCTACCAGTAAAAACAAAAGAAACTGCTGTTATGCAACTGGATTTTTATTGTAAGCACATTCACATTTGGGATGACTGTTCATCTCAAACATCCTAGAAAGAGGAGCTTTTCCTTTGACAATCACAAGTGAAGTACTGAAGTCCCAGAATCTCATCCTATTCCAACAGGCATCAAAGTTCATGGCATGTTCTCCACATTTCTCTCAATCTACCACCTTCTGACTCACACAAAAAAATGGAAAAACAGGCAGGAAGCCCTTCTGTAACATGGCTGACATCCCCACACGTGTGAAAGCAAAATGCCCACGTATGCAGCCAAACTTTGTGGAATGCAAGGTAATGCATGACCTTGTTCAATTGCCTGACAGGTTTCTGAGTCCTTTGGACAAACAACTGCAACTCTGAACAACCTCACTGAAAGCAAATGCAGCTTTTGAATGACTCCACAACAACACAGCATTAGATAACCCGAATGGATTACCACCTACTACACTACTTCTAGTCAATTCCAAGAGATGGTAGGGTTTAAGAGCCGTTTTCAAGGTTACTGGTCAACTTTTCCAACATCAAAGCTAAGATACAACCTGTAAGAGAAACCGAAGTAGAGGTAGTCACACCTGAGAAGAAGTACCAAATCTGACTGGCAAAAGCATTACCCAGCAACATAGCCTCATAGCCTAATTATTACAGGAAGAGAATCTCCAAAATCGGGTAGGGACCTCAAAAGGCACAACGGAAGGAGAAGAGAGGGGACCAAAAAAAAAAAAGTTGACTTACTAAAGAACAATCACTGGATGCATTGTGCTAACTGGGCTTTGATGTCATTAAAGTTATGGCATTAGAAAGTCAAAGGGAAAAGATTTACCCATCTCAAGTTATATGAAACAGACACTTGCTGTCACTACAAGAAAGAGTCAGGGGAAAGACAGCCCTTCTGGCTCACAAACAAGCCCTGGGAACCTGTGAAGGCATTCTGATCAGTGGCTGAATTCCTTGACCTGAGAATCAAGCCCTATCAAAAAGGCGCTCCTAAGAACAGCTGAGCAAGCCAGCAGCATTCAGGATCTTCACAGATGAATCCCAAAACCATATGTTTTTCTGCCTCAGTGCCAGGAAGTACACAAAGGACATGTGTAAAAAATGAGAGTCCTACTGGCAGAGGGCATTATCCTCTGCAGACAGGTGCTCACAGAACAAAGAGAGATGATGTGGAAAAGATCAAAGTTGGCTTTAAGTTTCTGTGATAAAACTCTGTAAGAGCAAGATGCTTTCATTTAACTTTATTTGTCTTCCAGCTAGGACTCATTAATTCCAAGGAAAGGGCAAAGAACAAAACTCCATAGTTACCATACAAAAGAAAACATGCTGACTCCAACGACTCTTGTCATATTGCCATTTGGAATGTGAATGGGCACACGGAAACACGAATGTCACCTCACCATAGAATTCTAGAGAATAACTTCATTTGAACTTGGCTAGTTTTGACTACAAGATCTCTCTATATAGTTACACTGAATCTATGTTCTAATCGCAGTACCTGGGAGCAACCCAGCCCTGAAGTGAAATACTTACTTTCTTCAGAAAAGAGCAAAGTCCATGCTTCTGGCCTCAGGGGTAGTACAGAAATCCAGACATGTCTGAGCAAGATGAATATAGCTCACCATACTCAACACTGTTAACTTAAGAAATTTACAATAGGATGAGTTGCTTGGGAAATAGGGAAAGCGAGTGTCAGAAAAGATATGCATACACATATTCCTTATGGAAAAAACGTCATCAGAACGCATTAAATGTAATAAGACATTAAAATGAAAGCTTGTAATGTAGAATAGCTGTGTTCTATTATTGCAGTAATGGGTTTGCTGACAGGAAGTAAGTCCCTACAAAGTGTAAGCAGCTTGATCTGTACAGGAAGAACATTTAGGATTCCTAGAAGCACTTAGCTTTAACTTAATCTTAGATTACTGACATGTAAAGCAAAGGAGATGAGGTAAGTAAAGCAAAACACCACATAAAACCCACTCTGAGACACAAGGCACTGGAACAGGCTGCTCAGCGGAGTGGCAGGCACTGTCCCTGGAGGAACCCAAGAGAAGTGGACATGTGGCACTGAGGGATGTGGTGGAGATGGGTTGATGGTTGGACTGGACAACCTCAGTAGTCTTTTCCAACCTTAATGATTCCATGAAAAAATGACACCATAACATACCATATTAATAATGGATTAATGCTCCATTAAGAGTACTGAAGATACCATAAGCACAAAGCATTACAGCACAAAAGCTATCCGATTTTACCACAACATTCCAGCAAACGATTTCCTCCACGATGAGCTTTCTAACAAGCAAGAAAGCAGTGACAGCTAAGCTCTCCTCACCCCACAGCTAAACCCTGGCCGCTCCAGATCCCATACGTAAAAAGCAGGCGTGAGGCTGACAGACGTCACAGGGCATCAGCTGCTCCACGTCCTTAAACCGCACGGTGCTGAGATATTTCAGCTGCCAAGTTATCTCAGTAATAGAAACCGTATCACGCGTATGGCTGAGCTTCTTTTTTGTTTTCCACCGCCTTCAGAGCCACCCGGATGAAATCGAACCAACACCGCCTTCATAACGTGAGGTAAGGAAGGTGAGATGGGCGCAGCGCTGAGAGCAGCACCTCGCAGCCACGCCGCGCTGCGAACGGGGCAGCAAGGCCCGACGGCAGCGGAGCGAGCCCGGCGCGCCCGGCCCTCCCTCAGGCCCTGACGGGGCCGGACGCCCTCAGCGCCTCACGTCCCCCCGCGCCGCGCACCGGGCCCGGCCCAGGGCCGCGACCACGAGCCCCCACAGCGCCTCTCCCGCTCCAGCCCTCGCTCCCTCCTCAGCCCCCCCGGCGACGCAGGGCCGCGTTTCCCTCCGTCCGCGGGAGCCTCACCCAGCGGGGCCTGGCGGCGCAGCGCGCGGGGCAGGCGGCAGGCCCGCCGGCCGCAGCTCTGTAGCAGCATGGACGCCATCTTGGCGCTGGGCGGCTATCGGCGGGCGGCCGGCCCGCTCGTGTCCCGCCGCACGCTGCGCGCCCCGCTACGCCCGGCAGCGCCCAGCCGGCTCGACCGCATAGCGCCACCCCCCGCCGGAGCCGGGCACGCCGGGAAGTGTAGTTCTCGGAACGCGCGGCATGCCGGGAGCTGTAGTCCTGGGTGCTGCGCTGGCGCCGATCGGAGAGGGCGGCTGGCGGCGGCGGCGAGGCGGGGCTCGCTGAGGGGACCCGGCCCCGCGGCGGTGACGCGTGTGGGGCCGAGTGAGCCCCGCCGGGCTAGGCTAACACCGCTGCTCAGCAATTGGTCGTTTTATTGAGCGCGTGTGTATCGCAGGATGTGACGGGAAAAAAGCACCTGTCTGCGGAGTGTTAGGATATTTTAGAGCTAAAATTGTACATAAAGCAACAGCCAACAGCGGTGCTTTGCTAGGGCTGGCTGCAGTCAGATTCCTGTTGTTCCACACACACAGGTCTGCTTCCGACCGGTGTGAGCATCTCTTACCAAATACCCACGTGCTCAGAACAGCATAAATTGTGCCATTCGTTTTGCTTAACCTTTGATCACAGAGACATAGGGAACAACCAAAATCAAATGGCAGAAGTGATCGTTTAACGTGAGAATAATGAAATGCTAAAAATGAGGCGCGTGAAGTTTGGGTGGAAAATGGGGGCAAACCTGCTGCAAGTTTCTCTACAAGATGGCTGACACCACCGGCAACAAGATGGCTGCCTCAAGGGCTGCTCTGAACCCACAAAGGTTCTGCTGCTGTGGACCTCTGGCATTTCACTTCTGTTTATAACACCGGGCAGTTGTTCACCTATACACACACCAAAGCCCTGAGGAAAACAGGGGCTCTGTTTCTTTACCTGCAAAGGGTGGCAGGATCGTCAGGATTGACCCAAAAGGAGACTGGCTGAAACAGAGGAAAAAGCAAATGTGTCTGAAGTCGTCCCTTTATTCCGAAGACTTGGAAAATGCGGGAAATTGTTGATTTTTAAAGTTATTTTTGTGTATTTAAAGAAAATCATCAGGGTTTCTCCTAAATACGAACAATTAAATAAAATTTATGTTGTTTATACGCGCGCATCAGTACAGGTTAAGGGATGACCTGCTGGACAGGAGCCCAGCAGAGGAGTGGGGTGCCCTGATGGACAACGGGTTGGCTGTGAGCCAGCAGTGTGCCCTGCCAGTGGTATCCTGGGGTGCATTAAAAAGAGAGTGTGGCCAGCAGGTCGGGGTGGGTGATTCTCCTTCTCTATTCTGCCCTGATGAGGCCACATTTAGACTACTGTGTCCAATTCTGGACTCCCCAGATCAAAAAAGACAGGGATCTCCTAGAGTCTCCTTGAAAAGGTAACAAAGGGCCTGCAGCATCTCCCGTATGAGGTAAGGCTGAGAGACCCTGGTCTGTTCTGCCTGGAGAAGATAGGGGATCTGATCAATGTTTATAAATACCTGAAGTGTGGGAAGCAATTAGATAAGGCCAGGCTCTTCTCAGTGGTGCGTAGCAATAGGATAAGGGCCAATGGTCAAAGACTTTAACATAGGAAGTTCCACACAAATATGTGGAAGAACTTCTTTTCAGTGAGGGTGACAGCACTGTAACAGGTTGCCCAGAGAGGTTATGGAGACTCCTTCTATGGAGATATTCAAGACCTGTCTGGGTGCCCACCTGTGCGACCTGTTGTAGGGAACGTGCTTTAGCAGGGAGCTGGACTTCATGATTTCTAGAGGTCCCTTCCAACCCCTACAATTCTGTGATTCCATAATTCTGTGATTCATCATATAGAATATCAAAGGATGGAATATTCAATTGACCAAACCTTAAAATAAATCAAGATACCCATTTCTTATGTATCTTTTAACTGTATTGGCTACAAAACCACTATTGTTTGTTCTATTTAGTGACTGTTAGAAATGTAACCAGTATTTATGTGCTTTTTATCAGAGCTACTTTTAAAATGTATAGCTCCAAAACATAATGCAAGACTTTCAAAAGTCTTCTAAGAGTCTGATATATTTAAATGGTTAAAGTTGCTTAAAATGTGTGACATAACAACATTGCTTTATTTTACTACAGCAATCTTAAAAAAAAAAAAATCACTAGAGTGGATTTGTAGCCTTCTCTTGTTATTCTTTTTTCTTTCTGGTTGGATGATAACTAAACTAAATGAAATGGGGCAACTAATGGCAGTTCCTTTAACAAAGCTGCTTAATTATGTAGAAACACTTTATGAAGTCTATAGAACAAGAAGAATATGCTCTGAAGTCATTAAACTATTGACAAGAGCCTTCAGACAGCAAACAGATGGTTACAGTGGACTCAATACACTTAAGCAGATGAGTAATCAGACTCTCAACAGTTTCATTAATTTCAGTGGTATGCAGCATGCCAGACAATGTACACGCAAGCCTTTCAGACCTGAATCAGTTATGTTTCTGTACAGCCTTTTGTTCCAGATTTGTTTATACCTGGAAGTTGTGTGCTTTTCTACCATATATTAAAAGGAAAAATAATACACTCTGTGAAAATTCCCTAAACAAACACAGTTTCAAAATAGTAATTGATTTTGTGCACTTAACAAGTATTGTAAAATAAAGCTTAAGAAAAAAAAACTATTAATAATTTTCAAGTCGTTGTATGAACTGTTCCCACATGAAAAGGTCCAGTGACTGTGGTTTATATCTGGATTATCCATACAGGTCAGTTTTTGCTTTACAGAAAAGCATATTCCAGTACATTTAAACAGTCTGTAAGTTCACAAGATCACTCAAACACAGAATAAGACACAAAACACACAGTTACTAGGATTTTATTTTGAAAAACCTTAAGCTACTACAGCCATTTTAGACCAGATTCTTAAAGCAACCATGTTGTTCGGAAAAATTGTCAGCCATCTTGTTGAAAATGATGTGTTTTCTGGCAGGAATAGGATGAGACTAAAAGGAAGAAACACAAACCCTTTTTAGATGGATTTAATGAGGATCTGAAAATGATGAAAATAAATGCAGTATTTAAACAAAATTAAGGTTATTATTTCTTATTAAGCATCAGCTTTTTTTCCCCCTGCATGTTAAACAGCAGCATGAAAGCTGACTAAACAATTAATAGGTTGCTCCAAAAGTAATGCTTTCTATTTATTGCCATGGAAACCACAACAAAAACAAAGAGCACAATAATATATCAAAATATTTACTAATATCTGAGCATAACCCAGTGATACGAAAAAAAAATGCAAGAATGTTTTATTTATTTAAAGAGAAATGTACATAAGATTTATAAAGACACAGATTATGCCTACATCCGTGTTTTGCTGGCATAGACATGAAAAGTGGGCAGATAAACCTTCAATTAGAGATCTGCCTAGAAACTGGGAACACACACCAGTATGAACAGGGAGCAAAACTAAGGTAGCTATCTATATAGGCAGATGCATATGGGGAACAGGATTCCCCCATGGCCTGCTAAAAATATTGGTTGGAAGGGGCATCTGTCTGTGTTTACCATAGTTGCTACTCTTTTCCCAAGGTTAGATACATTCCAGGAAGCAACTGCTAGATCCTGCTCTTTTTTTTTTTTTTTTTTTTTTTTTTGGAGAGTGAGTAGCAGGACCTTCACTCCCAAGTTGCCCTCTAGCTTGTGCAAATGGTTGTGTATCAATAGAAAATTTGTGACACTCCTGCCAGGACCACATTCATTTCACACACATGGCCTCGGTTCCCTATTGCACCAAAGTGACAAGCAGAGCTGGCAGCAAGGCACTGGAGATGAGACTTGGTGCATGAAGGGGAAGGAGGTGCAATTTGTCATGCTGTGGGCTGGAAGTGGGGGGAGGTGGGAACACAATTAGCATCTAATGGGATGAAAGACAGGCTTGCTGTTTCTCTGATGCAGAATCATTTTTGTTTACACAGCCTGATTATACGCTTTGTAGTGATCGAGGTCCATATATGATATTTAAAAGTAGAATTAAGGTTTTAGTCTGCAGAATCTGTTTCTATGGCAATTACCAGGTTGTCTTACTGAATAGATTCAACAATATGGAATCAACCTCATCTGTATTCACCACTGTTCAGCATAAATGTGAAAAAAAGACCTTACTGCGTAGGCAGTTACACTAAGTTTCCACTCGAGGGAGAAAACCAAAGGATTGTTAGTAGTTCTTTAAAAATACTCCCATTCATAATCATAGATATTTTGGAGAGACTCCCAGGATACAAAGCCCATTGCTTTCTAAATGTTAAAACCCAAAGGTAAAAGTTCAAGTGGTAGCTGGATTACAGACTCACTCTCTATGAACGTCCAGGTCACAAGTTCATCCCTGTTCCTTATGTGCCAAAACCAAGCAGTAGTGGCTACACATTAGCAACAGCACAGAAGCAGTGGGAGTTGCATGCAGTGCCAGAGAGATTTCCGTAGCAGTAATATTGTGCTGAAAACAGTCATTCCAAATCTAAGGATGATTACCTGCTC
Source organism: Phasianus colchicus (assembly GCF_987193195.1). Classification (NCBI taxonomy): domain Eukaryota; kingdom Metazoa; phylum Chordata; class Aves; order Galliformes; family Phasianidae; genus Phasianus; species Phasianus colchicus. The sequence goes on along the minus strand of NC_143439.1, from coordinate 64,663,865 downwards.
CAATTCTAGAGAAAAAGTGTTTTAAAATATTGCATAAATTTGACCCAAATTGGCCCTGTAAAATAATAGATTACGTGGTCATTACTTAAATTTTACCTGTAGGCAGACACGAGAACACCACTGGAAGAATACGGATGTGGTCTATTTTCAAAGTGAGGGAAAAGTAGTATTTGCAGGTCACAGTGAAAAGTCATACAGATTCTAGCTTTAACCAGCAGATGGAGCTTATGTGAAACAAACAAGCTGAAAAGATGCAGAATCATTGCACAAAACAGTGTTTTGGGTCACTGCAGTGTACAGGACTAGAGGAGGACATGGGGAAAAAGCTAGAATGTTCTGGGCAAGGCAGAAGCAAGCAGAGGAGAAAGGGTAGGCAGTGTTCAGACTATACACATAGCAAAAAAAAAAAAAAAAAGATATAAAATAGCAGATAGCTATAATGTGTAAGCTGATTTAGACACTGAAAAAGATGGAGGAAAAAAAAAGATAACAAAAGGAGTCTCTGATGTGTAAATGCATCTGTTAGTGCCAGCTCATAGGAGGAAGGCTGAGATTTTGCTACAATATTACCAGTGTTGTAATTAAAATTCCCTCTTAGGCCTTCCAGTTCGTCAATTTGATTTTATCAATTACAGGCTTTAAAAATATGCATTTTCAGTTATTCTTTGCCTCCAGTTTTGTTTTTTTTGTTTTTTGTTTTTTTTTTTTGTTTGTTTTTTTGTTTTTGTTTTTTTTTTTTTTAGTCTGGAGGGTTTGCAAGTTCCTGTCTGCAATTAGAAACACAGAAAGCTGACAATCTTGTGCCATCATCTGCCTCTCAGAGTTAGGTCTTTAAGAAAACACCAAATGTTGTGTTACTGTCAATAAAAGCTTGAAATCTGCCACCTCTACTTTCATAAATCCATCAGGAGGTAAGGCAAGAAAGCCCTGCAACCATGGAAGGTCCCCCCCACTCAATCCCAGATTTAGTAGTCCTGATCCTGCACACCTTGTAGATCTTAAAATTCCTGGTGAAGTCAGCAAGGATTACAGGAATGCTGCGGCATACAAAGGTCCTGCAGCCAGATACTTTCTAGCCTGTGTCCATTAAAGAAACAGAAGAGCTGCACACCACTGTAGAATTGTTAGCTTTGTATTATAAAAGACAGGGAGAAAAATGGGCTACTTCCACGGGCCATTTTAGTGGCAATAGCCTAACTTTCTTTAGCAATTTGGTAAAGCTGAGGCTGCTTGTGATAAGCACTGCTTTAGAAGAGAGAGGATTACAAGCACACGTACGCAGCCGTACCACTGGGTAGCAGGGAAAATGCTATGTCTCATTGTCTCCCAGGCATATTTGGGCTTTGTCTGCCTGAAAGGAGGGAAGAACTGAGCGTTTCTTTTAAAAGAACAAATAAGAAAGATATTGAGGATGGAAAGGATGATTTGCTGAAGCCTGATGCAAAGAATTCCTGTGTAGAATTTAGCCCTCTTGGGCCTCAGCTATTGTTACCTCTTTCTTGCTGGTTTTGCTGATGATCCTATCAGTCCTAGCCCATATATTTTTTCCTAACAATCAGTCTGAATGACCCTACCAGAATATATTTCAGCCTTTGAATCACTCTCTCTTGTTTACCGTCCCTGGTTTAAACTCGCTACCTTACATAATCCAGACCAAGGCTGTAACACAGATCTCACACTTTTTTATCCTGTTCTCCTTGACCTGACTAACACTCCCATCTTCTGTGCTGCCATACAATGACCTTCCCATTCCAGCATGCAAGCCCACAGCCCCTCCTTTATTCAAGTCAAAGAGCTGCTTTTCTCAAGAGGCCTCCCCACAGAGATAATGAAAAGCAGATTAAGAGATTTAAAAAAGGAGTTGGTTCCTTTGGAATGGTCATCGAGCTTTCCCTTTCTACAACCGTCCTCTAATACTGTAAATTTTCTAAATCAGTGTTTGTCTGAATGTCTGTGCCGTGACCTCGGCAGGACCTAAGCTGCTGGGCCCCAATCCTATGCATGCATATGCATGTCATGTCCCTTTGCTATTAGCAACATTAACAGATATAACGTGGTAAGGGAACATGCACAGTTAGGTATTTGTAGGATCAAATTGTGGTGCTTGCAGATAATATAAAAAAAGTATTGGAAAACGTTTCTAAACGTTTTCTAAATCTTTGTTTATGTGATACAAGAAGAACAGCAACTTCCAAGGCAAGTAAAGTACAGCTCTGTTGACATTTGGTTTGGACAGATGTGTAGGTATATAAGAATCTTGAGGGGAAATACCTGGTAAAATGGGATGTGAAGCTATAGAAAAATAACAAAAAGCCATCAAGCACAAGTGGTGCTAGTGGTGCTTTGCCTGCATCCTGCTTTTTTTCCTATGTGGCTGAATTTCAGGCATCAAAAACAGAAGACGCTTTGTCTGGGTTTTCCCGTGCAATCAGCAACCTCTCTCCTGTGTCTTAGACCTCTATTCACTTTACTACTATTATAGTGTCCCCTAGAGACAGCCTGAGGAGGCATTCACCCCCAAACGTCCTGTTACCTTAAAGCTATTTTTGTTTTTTTTCTCAGTAATGCATTATATTCTTTAATCTTGGCTATGTGACTGTACAAAGCGTGGCTAGCAAGTTGTATCTGTATATAAGAAAACACAAAGTTGATGTTAAAGAGCTTTACTGTTGGATTTGAACAGTATACTGGGGAAGTAAAGTCCCCCAAACCGGAAACTCTTCTCTGAAAGCAACTTCAGGAGGGAGCTTTGTGTGAGAGCCGAAGGCGCAGCTGGGGCCACGCATATCTCGCAGTTCATCAGCTGCATTGGATAGAGCAAGGGAAACTCGGACTAATCTGAGCAGCAGGTAAAAGTAAGCTATCCGGACTGCTTGTCAGCTAGGATTACAAGCCTCACGCTCATTCCAATATGACACATATCTCTCATTTTCTATTTTTTATCACTAATCTAACAGATGAAAGAGGAAGTATACCCAGCAGATACAAGAAGAAAAGAAAGACTCCATTCCCCTTTGGCTCGGGCAACAGAGCTTTCTTGTCATGCTAAGGGAACAACCTCCTCCCCTTTCCGAGGCCTCTCCTCCCAAGGAACAGACATCTAACTCTCTCTGAGCTGGAAGCCTCTTTCAGTGTGCCAGCTGGGAATCAGGGCCCTGGGCTGGATCCCAGCACCTGTGCCTAGTTTTCTTACAGAGTGAGGCCAGCTGCTCATCCAGGTCCATAAACGTCCTGTACACTCTATTTCTTTTCCTTTCTGTACATTGCTTTGGATTAGCAATGTTAGCGTGTTGCATTTATTTGGATTTTTGCAGATACACTATTTTAAAATTACTTTAGCCTGCTTTGTTCTAAGGATTCTAACAGGGCACTGAGAAACAGAGCTATGGCATCTTTTTTGTAATCCTCAAAGTAGGGCTGTTAAACTACCACAGTAGTGCCCAGTATCCCTGTGCTTTGTCTGTTGGAATTTGAAGATGAGCAGGATACAACTGCAGGCCACTTTGGAAACTGGTCACATGGTGTTTGAGAGGAAGAAGTGTTTTTGATGGCTAGTGTTTGTCACAGAACTTTTCTGGCATCAGGGAGGGTAGCAGAATGCAGTTGACCCTGAGGGTTGACATGTATTAGATAATTGCTTTGGCTCTGAGTTGGTTCACAGCATGTTAGACGAGTCATTTCTATCTCTGACACCAAAGTATCAACTGCAGACTTCCTGTATTTCTTTCTTTCAGTGTGTGGAAATAACTATGCATCTTTTCTGAGTTTGCATGACGTACTTATTTATCCAACAGTTCTTATGCACTCTGCTGAGAGAAGACTACTGTCACTACTAATAGCTTAACACTGAAAAGCCCTCGTGTCATTCAGAAGTAACAGGGAGAGACTGGGACTTCCATTCTGTACTGCAAACACAGAAAATGATTATTACCACTTTGCATAATACCATCTTAATTCAGTCTATCAGGGAGAAGAGTTTAAAAAGAAAAAGAAGGAAATACATTTTCTTGCCACAGGATGTTGTAAAACCCCAAAATATAAATAAATACGTTCAAAAAGAAAATAGATGAATTCATGGGAGCTAGGCTCAACAATGTCTCTGACACTTGCTTATCTAGATAGATCTCCGTCAGGAAATCCCTGAACTACTGATTTTGAGAAGCATGTATGACACAACCAGGGATGGGCTAATTTTCCTATGTCCTATTTCCGATTCTAGACATACTTTACTATGTACTTTGCTTCTTGGTTTTCCTTGAGGAGAGGACATGGCTGAGCTTGCTTTTAAGTTTAAAAGTCTTTTTCATTCTGCAGATAAAGAGAGGCAGGAATAAGAGACCATAAATGATTCCCCATGGGCAGCTAATGAAAACCGGAGGAACTGAGTTGTAAATTGCAAGTAAGGAAAAGGTGTTTGAGGTGAACTGCAGGGTCACTGTTGCTAGGTCTCAAACCAGTTGATTTCAGGCACATGTGACCAGCCAGTGATGGGGGGCAGTGACAGGTCCACAAGTCCCAAAGAGCATGCTGACAACACACAGTTTCTGCCATCCTTAGCTCCTGGTGCTGCTGTCACCAACAGAAGAACAAACAGGCTAACAGAGATGGGGATTTTCTGAACAAAGGTGTAACAAAAGCAGGACAGAAGGGAGAAAGATATAAGTCCAATTGGTGACTTTCACAGAACTTTGCACCATGAAATTCTACTGGGGTAGGGAACTCACATCGTCTTTGGCTTTCATACTATAATGCTTCCTCCTTCCAAAGCTTAACAAAGCACAAATTCTACTACAGTAAGCCTCATGGCTACAACTTACAATCTCTCTCCCTCTAGTGGGTAGTTACCTATGGAAGCAATAGGAGCACATGCATTAGAAATTTGCCTTGCACTTGCTTCCTATTATCTTCTTCCTCAGTTCTTTCTTCTTCTGTGCTCCATGATCTTTTTTTTCCCAAATCCATTCAGTTTTCTTGATACCCTCTGAGCATCACATCTTCTCTTCCTTGATTCTTGTGTTATGTGAGGATTTAGGCTGTTGAGGATTTTCTATTTGACTTTGATGTAAGTGGAAGTGAAAGCAAAGAAGCTGTCCAGTAATTAATTTAAAATGAAACATTCTGGGGATTGTTGGTTTTTGCACAGGCATGTGTGTAGGCCCCAGTAGTCCAGAGACTTAGAAATCTGGGAAAAAGAAACCCCTAAGATCCAAGGTTCATAATTTTTCTATCTCGAGCCAGTCAAAAGAAATTTACACTTGAGTTTTCTTATCTTTAAAATTGACTTATTTGGGTGGAAAATCTGCTGGATTCTGCTTAATAGATTGTTTACTTATAATTTGTTGTTCCATTACCAAAAATATTAACAGCAAAATACATAAGCCAGCTGTGCCGTGTCTAAAGTTAGCTCTCTAACAGCAATAGTTAACTACCAAAGAGTATTCCCAGAGCAGAGCTGACATTAATTGAGAAAGATAGTGCTCTCAAATATGTCGAGACAAGATGCTATAGAAATTGATTTAACCAGAGCATGCCTTTTGTCATGGAACTGCATTTCTCTCCTTTGCAGTCCACACAGACTAAATACTATTGCTGTTACTCTATTCAGATTAATGAAAAAACATTAGAAATGAATCTCAAAGGTGTTTCACTGCTGTGACTACTCTGAATTTCTGTCTCTTTAAGCACATTTTAAAAAACAGGATGAAAAATCCAGTGTTCTCCAAATAGAAAATGACAGATCTGGCCAGGAGAGATTTTTGTATCAGGCTTTGATAATAATATTTTTCGCTAGTCGTAGGCTTTGTAGTGATCACTATCTGCCATCCTTTTATTTAAAATTCTGAATTATCTAAATAAAGGGACAGGAAAGACATTTTGCTCCAACACAAGTACTTTCACAGATTCCCTGATGTACTGACCTTCTCAATTCACTGTGGTAATGGTGCTCCTCAGAAGTTACTAATTAGAATCATAATAGAGTCTTTATTATGGCAAACTTAAGTAACACAAGGAGAATCAGTAAATGAGGATACACTGGAATTTAACTGAAAAAAAAGAAACAAAAACAGTGTCATTAATCATTTGCTCTGAACTAATTCAGCCCTTACTAATACCTACGTAACTCATGTATTTACATTATTTTGTTAAACAGCATCATACAAAAATAATTTTGCGATATAGCATATCGGGATTGTCAAGTGTCATTTTACCTGCACAGATTAAAAAAAATAGTTGTTTCTCCCTTTAAAACTGAGTAACTAATTTCTTTTTACCATAAAATAGATGAAGTAAATTCCTGTGTCACTAACAACATATTTTTATTCAGCTGAAACATTTCATAAACCTGTTGAAGCTAAGAACTGCCAAGGCTGCGGAAGGCAGGGAGAAGACACTGAAGAAGAAATTCACAGATTTTGTCTCCAGAGCTTTATTTGCATTGATGTACAGGAAAGCAAGCAAGCAATGACTATCAGCTTTCAAGATGAGCTTGTAGTGCTGACAGTAAAAAAAGCGTTCCTTTGCTTCCAAATTGAGTACATTTGTTCTGGAACTTATTAAGACACTGTAAACAAAGAAACTTACTGTGCCACATCCTGTTCTTTATTTACAGTGGATGAGAGCTATGTTGGGCATTAAGGAAACTAGAACAACTGTACTGGCATAGACCAAAGGCCTGCAAGTCCCTTTATCCAATCTCTGATCATAGTCAGAAACAAGTGCTTAGGGAAAGAATATAGGAAACAGGGCAAGCACAGAACACTGCTGCCATTAGCCTACTCTGCCTGCAGCAGTGACTGTTGTATTTCATCACTGCTGATAACACAGAAGGTAGTCTAGTGGTCTGAGCACAGAGCTGGGAGCTATGAATGTGCGTTTCAGTCCTGCTGCTGTCACCAAGGTTACTTCTCTATTGCTGTGTCCCAGCTTGTGTGCCTGTGTGCTTGTGACAAACCTGTCTTCCAGCCTCTGCACTGCAGAGGCACACACAGTCCACACTTAGGCACCCACACATTCGTGCTGTAATTGGCCAGGTCTGGTATTACCATTTAGAGAGACTTGTGCCTCACTAATGAGCTGCTTAACATCTGTGATTTGTTTCCTGCAAGAGCTGCATAATGTCCCAGTGCAGTTCTTACTGTGCCCCTTTCGCTCTCCCCTATTCTTATCAATTCCTCTATTTTTCACATGGTTATCACCACCAATCCTTATGGATCTTGTGCTTTGTTTTAAACTTGTCATCCCTCAGTTCCTCGGCTCCAGAAGACAAGCTCAGAGCAATGTAAAGACTGCAGATTTTTTATGTGTACTGCTTAGCCCTAGTCAATTTATGAAGTCATATAAAAAGGTTGACTCTTAATGTCCAGCTCAAGCTGCTGATGAAAAGGTAAAAGTTAGATTTCCAGTGCAATCAGAAAGATAACATTTAAGTAATCTCCTTAAAATTTCCTGTTAAAATTTTTGTTTAAAACATGCTTCACTTTACTTCAGGACTGCTCTTCAGCATTAGATCATTCCTGAATTGATCCTCAGAAAGTGAATCCATCAACTGCTTGTCCACTTCCCTCAACATCACTTTCTGAAACTCTGCAGGCTCCTCCTCAGCTGCCTCCTCCAGTGCAAACATTGTCCCACCACTGCCAGTCTACTTGAACTATCCTTCTAGAAACATCATGTGGAAAACTCAGTGCACTGTTCAGAACATCACGATGTAGGCAGGTAAATGGGAATTTGCCAGAATTAGTTTCCATCTTGCAGTAAAGAGCCGTCAGCAGTTTAGTGCACTATTTACCCCATTCAGCCATTGGGAGTACCCTCATTTCTGCAAGCTGACTCAAGCTGGCTGGATCAAAGGGCAGTTTGGGGGTATTTCTCCCCAAATGCTTATCCTCCAGCTGCTTGCAGCTCAGCTTGAGCAGAACCCTGGAGAGCTCCTCATCTTCCTGCTGCCTCCATGAGCATCTGTGTGGGGCATGGGGCCCGAGGCTAGGGTGAGTCAAGTGCACATCAAGGTGATGGGAAACCATGAGTGTCTGAGCAGGGGAGCTGGGAAAAGAGCATGGCCATTAGAAAGGAAGAAAGCTGGCAGAAAAACTAGACTATACAAGCTCTCATATACTGGCATGTCAGTGGAAGGTTATGCATAGTAAATTAATAACTACAGGTGTGCATGCTTTAGCTATGACCCCAGGGTAAAGCAAGTAGGATTGCATTCAAAGAATAGTATTTGCTTTACACTGTCCTGTGAGCATAGGTTCAATACACACATTGACAAGTATTTATAGGTTATATGCAGAGGAATTTAGACAACAACCTAAAAAATCAGCAGCATGCACAAATACTAACAGTCTGATCCTAATCTCAGATTCCTCACTTCCGCGTTGCAATTCCACGAGCAATTAAAATGGCTACTTAGCTACATTATAATATTAGATATAATTTATCAAGTACTTAAAATATGAAAAGTGAGTTAACTATTAGGCATTACTAACCCAGTATTAGGAATGCACAACAATATCCCATTAACTTCTTTAATATGCTAGCTTTGAAAGTGATATGTTTTTCTTTTACATTTCTGCTACAAAAGCCTTGTTATTTCTTTGATCATTAAAATTCTGCAATAAAGGTGATTTTAAAAACCAACCTCATCTCTAGAATTTTATAATTTGACAATTCCAATACATTTCAACACAGACCCCTGTACGTATGCTATATATCGCATTGCAGATTTCATTCAATAGCAGAAAATGTACTCTGAATGCAATATCATCTTATCAGTATTCTAGCACCATAAGCTTCACACTGCAAGCAGGGTACTGTTCGTTACAATGAAACTGAAAATGGAATAACTGAAGGGTTGATTTATATGACCTTCTCTCAGAAACATTCTAATTCTGACATAATCTCTCTGACTGAAATCATTAACACTGTATAATCTTGATTTATTACCTTTAAAAAAAAAAAAGGTTAGATCAACAGATTACCTCGTATGAAAAACACTAGTGCAACAGTTCATGAAGACTGCAAGAAAATGCAGATTGATCATGTGACTTACTCCAAACATTGTCTCAGCCAGCAAACCCAAGGGCTGAAAGCAAGTAGAAAAACATTATGCGGACATTTTCACAAATCCACTCCATCACTCAGAAATCTCTTCCAGTTATATACATTTTTATTGCAGAGATAAGAGCATCTTAATAAGTAAAAGGATGAAACAATCTGTTTATTAAAAGCTGTAGGAAACTTTCAGAAAACAGCTAATTTATGGCAAAACAGCCAGCTCCTGATTCCCGATATACTACACAAAAGGCTGAAAAACTGCTTTACCAGGCAGTTCAGTTTTACTCCAGCTCCAGTGGAATAACCTATTATATGCTATTCTGTTCAAATAGAAGTCACAGGGACCTAGGAAATACTATTCCATGTTGTGAGGGTATGTTGGACCTATTTCTAACTGCTAGCAGGTCAGATTAGAACATCCCTTCAAAATAATAAATGTTATCCATAAACTCAAGTAGTTGGATTTAGGCCAAGTAAAACTCTTATTGGACTGAGAGGTGAATCAAGTTGGATTCCTTAATACTTGTTTTCTTGGGGTGAGGTGGAGAGAGACATTAGAAAAATCATGGAATTGCAGGAGTTGGAAGGGACCTCAAGAGATCATTGGATCCAAATCCTCTGCTAAAGCAGGTACCCTACAACAAGTCACACAGGTAGGCATCCAACCAGGCCTTGAATATCCCAATAGAAAGAGACTCCACAGCCTCTCTGGCCAACCTGTTATAGTGCTCTGTCACCCTCACTGTAAAGAAGTTCTTCCTTGTATTTGTATGGAACTTCCTATGTTCAAGTTCTAGACCACTGCTCCTCGTCTTTTCACTACACACCACCAAGAAGAGCCTGGCCTCATCCATTTGCCTCCTACCACCAATTATATACCCATAAACATTAATCAGTTCCTCCCTCTCAGTCTTCTTTTTCTCAAGCTGAACAAATCCAGGTTACTCAGCCTTTCCTCATACAGGAGATGCTCCAGGACCTTTATTTTCTTTGTGGCTCTCTGCTGGACTCCTTCTAGGAGATCCCTGTCTTTTTTGAATTGGGGAGCACTCCAGGTGCGGCTTCACCATTGCAAAGTAGAGGGGGAGGTCACCTCCCTTGACCTGCTGGCCACACTCCTTTTAATGCACCCCAGGATACCAATGGCCTTCTCAGCCACAAGGGCACACTACTGGCTCAGTGGCCAGCCCTTGTCCACCAGGGCACCCAGGTCCTTCTCCACAGGGCTCCTCTCCATGCACATGGTTATTCCTTCCAGGTAAAAGACTTTACACTTGCTCTAATTAAACCTCATCAGGTTCCTCTCTGCCCAACTCTCCAGTCTGTCGAGGTCTTGTTGAATGGTAGCACAGCCTTCTGGTGTGTCAGCCATTCCTCCCAGCTTGGCATCATCAGCAAAATTCCTGAGGGTGGATTCTCTCTCTTCATACAGGTTATTGATAAGTATCTTGAACAAGACCAGACCCATGACCAACCCCTGGGGAACACCACCCATTACAACCAGACTCTGTGCCAGTGATGACCCACCCTCTGAGCTCTGCCAGTTAGCAAGTTCTCAATTCACTTCTAAAGAAAAGACAAACTATCCACACCAAACTTGTCTGATAAATTAACAGTATAAGCCCAATGAACACACCTTTAGTTGCTTACAGAATTAAAATCAACATGTCATTTAATTCTAAGTGAACTAAGAAAAATCAGTTTGCCCCCCCACCTGCTTTTTTCTGTTCATAGTATGCAGCAAAATGAATGTTTGCATCCTTCCCTCCCATACACTCAGCTTGTAGTTGCCACTTAGCCACTTCCCAGGTCTGTTTTGGACAAATCTGTATCTTATCATCCTTCCCTTACAAATCCTTCTGTAGAGCACTTAACATCCTCCTCTTTTGCAAATTCTACCTTTTACAAGTGGTGCCCAATCAATCTTACTTTACGCTGTCTGGAAAGCAAAGGGCTTTATTTTAGAATTCTTTTTATTCAGTACATTTCATTACTGAGATGAATATTTTGTTTAGTTTTCACAGATGATAGTCTCCTCAGTGCAGGACCATTGTCTGCTTCAGTGTATTGCACAATGCTAACCCAAGCATATTATTCTCACCTATGAATGAGCCTGTTCCTTATTACTTCCAAAGATCAAATATTACACAATTCCTCCAGTATTAGTTGCATGTGGACCATTTGAGCTGCAGGTAATGCAGGCACTGCAAAACCACTACAGACTGAAAGAGATTATTCCTTCCTTCCTGAATACGTTAAGAGTGGATATAGCAGGAACTAAATTTGTGCTTAGAGCAAAACAGGAAGTGCTTGATTCTTTTAATGCATTTGTGGAAAGAAAAAAGGGAAAAAAATACAAAAACTTGGAGGGAATCAAACTTGAGACATTTGTTCCCTTTAGCTATAATGGACACAATAAATGATTTAGTAGAACAAAGAGAAGAAATCTGCACATTATTTTCATAATCAGTTAACACCATATTTGTATATGGTACACATCAAGAAGTGTAAATGCAGACAAAATTTGGACTAACACTTTGATGTAAAGTCCAGTTCTACAAACCAGAATGCCTGACTTTCAGCATGAGTTGTTTATTGAATTCTTAAATGAATGTATTTATCAGTAGGAAAAAATCAAAACAGCAGAGGAAGTAATATAGCCCTAGATTTCCCAAAGGTGAATTCATTAACAGAGTCGATTCTGAACTCAGCCTGGCATCTTATCCACCAGACAACACTCACTTTCCTGCATAATGACAGATGATCATAGAAGCTTAATGTTTTGCTGTGCATGTAAAGCAAAAATGAAGGAGAATGAAGAAAACCGTGGTATCATCTTTGACCAATGGCAGAACATTAAATATGAAAAATTAAGAATTAGACTTTGCTAGGATGATTATCATCACCCTCAGCAACTATAAAAAGCTCCAAGTCAAATGGTTCTGACTCACTTGAAGAGCGGTAGCATCTGCAGAGGAAATTCTGGGTATGGGCTGTCACCAGTGGCTAATCCGCCTGGAACAGGTGCACAGTGGTTTGCCAGTCCCTCTTCATTTCACAGCCAGAAGCCAGGGGATGCAGCTCACAAAAGGGATGCCCATTTGGAATAGAAATTGTACAAACCAAGTAAGGGCACTACCTGTTTTGGCATCTCGAGAGTGTCTTCTGCTTGTAAAGTTATGGTGACTTAATGGAATTTGGAAGCCTTTCACCGCTCAGTGTACATCAGTGGTAATATCCTACCTGTCCTTTCCCAAGATCAAGTTCTCCTGGGCCACAGTAGCAACCTTTTGTTCAAGTACTTTTACAGCCAATATGTTTATAATTGTAAATTCAGCTGATTTTCTATGATCTGGTGGCTATTAATATTTAAAAGTGTAACTAATATATACAAGTAGCAGATCAGTATAACCTAAGACCAAAGAACATTTATTGAGCCCTTTAGACAAAAGGTGGAAATATTGTAAAATTGACTTTCAAATGAATGAACAAGGAATACATACTCAAAATCTCAACTCTGGCAGATGCTGAACCCAGAGTCATTTGATCTGCAGTAGCAGTTGAATGTCTGAGTAGATCAACTGGAGCAGAAAGAAGTCTTTCTCAGAAATTACTGCTTAGCTAGTCCAACTGGAGGCTTCTGAGTAAAACATTTTGATTGCATTAAAATTATTTCCATTGATAAAAATACACCTATGAAAGAAATTATATATTACAGAGAACTCTATAGCCAGGTCTGCATCAAACAGACCAGACTTTTTCAAAGGATTCATTCAATATATTTTTTTTCCAGATTAAAGTATTTTCATTGATGGAGAGTCTACCAGTCACAGCTAGCATTAAATATGGAGGTTGGTGGCCCTGCCTGCAGCAGGGGGCTTGGAGCTTGATGATCCTTGAGGTCCCTTCCAACTTAAGCCATTCTGTGATTTATGGTGATTATATTTTATTATAAACTTATTGTATATATTAACCCAACCAGTAAAAGCTTGAAAATGAGTAATTATGAAATTTGAGAACGATCCAAAAAAAAAAACCAAACAAGGGAAATTAAGCTCATTAAACATCTTGATTGCCAATAGCTTCTAGTGTTAAATTATGAGGTATTTTATTGTCTTCTGCAGCCAAGCTCAGCCATATTCCATTCAATAACCAATAATTTAGGTCTTTGAATTAATAATTATAAAAAGTTTCCCTCATTTTCTCACATGCTGTGTTTATTTTAGGATGTTAACACAGCAATCCAAATACAACACATAAGACTCTCTCAGGGCTTTCTGTCTCGCATCCCAGACCTTCTGTTTCTTTCTAAGCTTTAGCAGCCACAGTTGTTAAGAGATATAAATAGTCCAAAGCACAAGAGAATCTCCCTTCCCTGACAGAATCTTTATTTACAAGCTGTACAAACCTATGCAGGTCACACAGTCCCTTGCTGGCAGGTTAATAAGGCCCACCTGCCAAATAAACCCACCAGTGAACTCCGCAGAGCCTACATAAATCCAAGAGGCTTGGACAAGAGAAGAAGATTTGCTCCCTAGGAATCGTGCCAAAATGAGATGCTTATAGTTCAAAAGGGGTTCAACTTTCAAACTCCAAAGTGCTTCTCTACCTGGCACACACTTGTAAGTGTGCCAGAAGCTTACCGAACATGTGATTCATGCTTTTGAAGACAGCATTATTTAGCATTTATATTTCAATATTGCATATTGGACTCCAGTAAACAGAGAGCTCCTGTACCACAGCCTTACAAACATTACAAAGATCAAGTCCCAGATCTGTAGAGCTTTTAGCAGGCAAGTGCAGTTGGGTCATAAATCAAGTCAAAATTAATTTGCCTACAACGCCATGAAAGGGAAACAGAAGACTAGAACAACAGATTATTTAAGCTGACCTAGAATTTATTTCTTACAAGCTATGGCACATATTTGAGTTAATACTGACCACTACCAAAGTAGAATTCTTTTCCAAGACCCATATCATTCAAATACGACTCTTGAGTAAGTCTTTCCCACTGAACCAATGACTTCCTCATGGCCTTTCCTAAATCAGACAGGCTTAGCCCTAGAAACCATCCCAGTGTGGGCATACCTGTAGATCTTTCCAGAGGATTAGTCACTACGTTTATAATGCATTAGGAGTTTCTCCAAAACATCTTTCAGATTTCTATTTGCAGTTTGCAAAGTCAGGAAACTGACAAAGCCAATATTTAATAGTTTTAGAATGGCACCAGGCAGATGAATACAGGTAGCCATGTAGTACAAGCCCTTGCCAACTCCAGTCCTAGCACACTGCCTCTCAAACAGGAACTCATGATCCTGGTTTACTTTTGCATACCCAGCTGAAAACAGCAGCAGTGCCAAGCAGATCACAAACAATTCATGTCTTTGCCTCTGAGGTAGCAGCAGCAATCAGGGAAGGCAGTGCATGGCTGCAGAGGCAGCGTGTGTGTCCATGGGGTGGGGAGGAACTCATAGGCCCCATTTTAACTAGCCATTTGAAGTCTGATGAAGTTCTTTAATGTATTACAAAGCACACGTCTGTAGAGGACCTACACAGGCAGCCTGCCAAAAAATCCTGAGGGACAGATTATACACAGATTGGAGAACACAAAGGCATGCAGCTATTTCTTCCAGCAGGTTGAGTGAACTAGACCAGAGATTTCCCACAGTTGGTGAGGACTACAGCTACACAGAAAGAGATAGAATTGGAACTGCAAAGAGACAACTCGCATAACGTGAAAGGTTAAGGTGATATTTTTGCTTTTTATTTGCCAGAGTGACTCCACATATAAGTCAAACTAAGTGTTTTACAAGTGTACAGGAAACAAAGAATGCATAGAACATGCCTTTAAGATGGTATGCTGTGGCAAAGCAATTAGTAAAACTATGAAGACCTCTGTCAGATCACTGGAAGTATCACTCTGCTTAGGGATCCTGTTATTTTAAATAAGCTGCATGTTGGGAGGGATGTACTTGCACTCAAAGGCAACTGTACCTGTTGTAGTCCCTGTAAAGGGCTTCTGGGATAAAACAGAAGTTAAGGCCTGGGTTAACAGGTTAGACTCCTGAATTCTCCAAGTGCCATTTAAAGTGCTTATCTCCTTCTTTGGATACTGTAAACAGTTTTTTCCTGCCTTGAAGAGCAGTTTCAAACCCAGAAGATTCACACAACCTCAGCCCTTCAGCAAATAGCATACACCCAATGGCTGTAAGTTTCAAGAGGTGAGGTACCCCACATATGACAGCATATGTCCATGGGAATGATGCTTTTGTTGGCACAATGGTATACAACTGCTCCCAGCTTCAGCATGAGACAGCCAAGCAGGAGAATCCTCATCTGGGACTTTCCTATGTGCTGGCTAAGCCCCAACATCTCCAATCAGTTCATTCTTCATCTGAATCACTGTTTAATTCAATTGCTCAAAATGCAACAGAGACAGTGAGATGTCTTTGTACTCTACGTAAACTGGATGCAGATCCAGAGCTGGAGCCAGAACTGCCACAGTGGAATCACTCTTGCATTTAGGGTTGAGCTGCTGACAGTGAACCACATAACTCCTGCAGGCAGCTCAGCAGCCACCTTGCACCTCCTGCTAGGGCTTGTTCACCAAGCCTCTCATAATATGCCTGCACTGATTTGTGAAGTGTAAGCTCTGGCTCATTAACAATAACTGAAGCGAATAAATATAGCTTAGAGAAGCTAGCATATCAAGCTCAAGAACAGTGTAAGAACGTGGTAACATGTGCAAGAAACACATCCTACTCCTTTCAGTTTTCAGCAAAAACAGGACAGGTGATAATTTAGCAGTTAGGTCTGCATTTGCAAGCCTGCTCAGCCTATGGCTTAAATCCAGTTGTTTCAGCCCTTATTTGTCAAGTACACTTGAAAGTAGCCAACACCAATATAAAACAAGTGCCAGAAATCTTATATAAATTCCCAATCAGTTTTCAAAATTAGTGAACATTTCTGAAAATGTCTGTCAGTGAGCATTCTTCTCAAAGCACATACACTGAGTAAATGGGATGTGATCACAGTTACAGCTTCTCAGTCCAGGAAATTGCCAGCCACCAACATAATTAGAAACAGTTCACACGATGAAATTAATCATTCAAAAAAGAGCAATTACTGTTAACAGAATAATGGCATGCCTTAAAGAAGAATGAAATTAACCTTTCGGACTGACATAGTTACCCTCACCATTCTGCATCGAGGCAGCAAAGATTAATATATGTGCAAAATAAAACACTGCATTAGAGTCCACTGAAAACAGAAGTAGCATTATCTATCCGGTCTATTCAACCCTTAACAAACTTTACTCTTTGGCACTGGCATACAGTAGAAATAGCAACAGTCACTTCTCTGCCAAAATGTAAAAACTTCAAGACATTAATATAAAGCTTACCACTTTGTGCTTAACAATAATTATGTGAAGATTAAGCATAAAGTCATAATTTGAAATGTAACAAACTTAACAGTAAAACCTCAAAAGGTAGGAGTTAGAGTTGAACTTTAGTTTTAACAAGCTAAGATCTAGAAAATTATACCAATGGTAATTCTATTCTAAAGCTAAACATTCATTCTGATTTTTAATGAATTTTAGTCTATTCCTAAAAGAGATTATGTTCATAAACACAGGGGCATACTATGTAGACAGAACAGAGTTAACATTTTGAATCAAGCTGTGTATTTCTACATAGGTTTATTTTATTCTAAATGTCAGCAATGTTTAAATTAAGTCATACTGATGTTGAAGATAATTAGAGACATATAACTCATATAGATAACTTATCAGTGCACTGAAGTTACTTATACCAAGCTGGAGAGTGTTAGCTACTTAGAATTGGTATACAGCTGTTTTTTATCATCCCAACACTGGACAACAGCAGGGATATGATCCTCAGCCCTCCTTTCCCCTGGCCTCTGCTTTCCCCTGAAGATGTATCCCACTCTGTCATGTCTTCAACATTACTCTTCCTTTTGCTCCCTCATTGACACTTCCCTTCCTTCTGCTCAGCACAAATGATGCAAACAGAAATAGCTTATTTGCGAGTAGTGACATTTACTCCCATTATTTTCCCCCACTGAAAAATGAGTCTGCTGAACAGACTGGTGCATAACTCATAGTATGAAGAAGATTCACATTTAACTGTCTGTTTTCACTGAGGTTTTAATTTCTTACTCCAAACAGTATTTGAACTACAAGGTACAGTTGCACTTCAAACATCTAACATAATTAGTCTGTCCAAATGAGAGAAATTCTCTAAGCAGATAATTTTCTTCTTCCTGGAGAATCAACTTGCAATTAAAAATACTACTGCTCCATTTTTCTGAGACTGTAAAAAACATGCAAAGAAGTCCAAAATCCCCATTCCTTCTCATTTTAAAATTATTTAACACTTCAGGAATTCTAATACACAATTTTCAGATCACCATTCCCACTGAACTTTCATTCAAATTGATCACCAAAAGTAGGCTCCCAAGGGTTCATTTAGAACTACAATTTTGGTATTACTGTGCTACAGTTAATGCCAACTATTTGGAAACACTGCTTTAAGTCATTCTTTCTTAGTTTTACATCAGCAGCTTGCTCTCTTCACGTTCAGCAGAACACAGTATGTTGCATGGCCGAAGACAAATGCACACGTGCTTATGAAGATTTTTTCTTAGCAGTCTTGATGACATGTGGACTGACATATTGACAGATCAGTAGCTCTGTCTGCACGTAACACAGCTAAGGATACATTCAGACAGGCTTCAGGCAGGTTGGAAATAACCATTACTCAATGTTAATCCTAAGAAAAATCATGGACTGCTAGCTGAAGCCAGAGCTCAGGTGATGGGTTACCAACTGACAGTATGAAAGAGCAGTAACAGTGATGACAGATGACACTGGGAAGATATCTCTGCATCAGTGTTACCACAAAACAGAACAGGCAGCATTAACTTTCCCGGTGCATTCACATTTTTATTAGAACTACAAACGTATTCAGTGTTTAACCTTAAAAGGTGAAAGTGATACAAAGCAGTAAAACCAAAGATCTCCATTTGTGGGTTCTAAACAGTCTAGTACATCTCTTATCTCATTAAACACCTGCAGGACAGTAAAAACTGTGGATAGCCTGTGCTGTTTTACTACAGGTCTGATTAATTTGTCAACTGCACTCCCATATCTGAACAAAAGTAAAAAGGGATTCAGAGCAATCAGTGCCTAGGATCTGTACAGGAGATAAATATAAACTTGAAGCTTTTACCACAAAGATCTACAATTAGATTAAACGCGCTTGCTAACAGCACCTTTGTTCTGTTTGGCCTTTGGCATGAGAAAGGCAAAGCTTTAGTACAGAGAATGCAAAACTCCATTATTTCCAATAGTGAAAGATGCCCCAAAATGCGCCCCATCCCCTTGTTAGCAGGGCTGACCATACTCTCAGGGGAGAGATTTTTGCACTGTTGCGTGGAATAGTGCCATGCACATTCAATTTGTTTCAGAGCTCTGTCTAATGCAGTGAAACTACAGCAAATGCAGCACAGGCCTTAGCTTTTCAGGCACAGCCTGTCCCTATGGTGGCAACAAAAATAATTATCTTCCTTTGCTTTAGAATCTCAGAGTACCCTAATGCATGCCTAAGGCCAAGGGCACTGACTACTGCTATTGCTGAATAAATAGTGGAAGTGTTCTTGGAAAAGTGTTTAAATTGCAAATTATCCTTCGGCCTAGAAACTAATTAGTAATCTCTAAAACATAAATGTTTCTAGAACGATATGCAACTGCTACATTTATTTAAATTCATTTACTCAGTTGAACAGAGATATTGATCTTGATACTAGTTGTTAACAAAAGTTGAACGTAAAGAGCAATAAAATTTTCAATACCAAATGAAACAGGACTCAATAAATGAGTACTATGATCTGCTCTGAGTATACATCATTTGGCTTCAATGACCTGTCTGAGAAACATCAAGCTGCTAAAAAACACCAGCTAATTCAGAATTACAAGAACAGCTAATGAAAAGGTAAAACCCCCCTAGAGGTTCAGTCTGGAAATTTGCAACCAGAAACAGATTAGGAGACATTTACTTCAGTTATTTCAAGGCCATCACTCAAAAACAAGGCACTGTGACTCCTATTTGTCAGCATAACCTCATTGTGCAGTGTGCATGCAGTCATTTACACCTGCATAACAGAATTTAAACTCAGTTTTCATAAACACAGGCATAACAAATACCTACTTTCAGAAAACCAACCTCACTGTGTACTGCTAAAGAAAAACAGACTTCAGTACCATGGCCTGAGTTCAAGAAAATTGACAACAAGGATTGTTTTCTGGTTTTGAAATAAAAAACTACATATGTAGTTTTTCTCTAAATGTGCCTTAACTTTGAAATTCACACTGATGTCTACATACAGTATGAGTCAGTGCCATTCCAGTTAAAGATGCCATTACATGGTTGCAAATCTTAGTCGTGCAGACAAGGCCAATTATCTGTATGAATTGAAAGGTGCAAAAAAAGATTTCATGTCACCTTGACCATGGTAGCAAAATCCCTCCACTTAAATCTGCAACAACAGAGAGAAGGCAAACGTGAACTATGTTATCTGGAGGATCTTATAGATTAGTAATAAGAATACAGTAAATAAATCTGTTTACTTCTCTTTTCAAAAATTGCAAATAGAAGGATTTATATTACTAAGCCTGAGCACAGAACTTGTTGCCAAGAGAGCAGAGAATGCATTTGTAGCATATCAGTTATTGGTAACTAACCTCATTTCTTACAAGCTTTTTCAACAGAAAACAGCAGCTCTATCTCAAGCACGTACCACACTTCAGGCTTTTAGTATTTTTTACATTACTGATCAACTACAGAAGAAAAGCACTCCTATACATGCCATTCTGCAGGAAAACTGTAGGATCCACACACTTGTAGGTCTATTAATTTGTACCAATACTTGCTTTCTTATTAGAGGTGAAGGCATCTTTTTTTTCTGCAAACATCACTGAACTTGAAGGAACAGGAAACTTACCAATGATGTTGGCAACCCAAATTAGCTGTTTCAAAATGATAGCACCATTAAGGTTGGAAAAGACCACTGAGATCACCTAGTCCAACCATCAGACCATGCCCACTGCCCATGTCCCTCAGTGCCACCCACCTCTACTCTTTTCTTGAACACCTCCATGGACAGCGAGTCCACCACCACCTGGGCAGCCTGTTCTAATTCTTGAGAAGAAATCGTTCCTAATACCCAGCCACTTCCCCTGGAACATCTCTTTTTCTTTAATACTGTACAACTGACATCCAGAAGCTAAGTCCCACAAGCCTAACACCTTGAAGCATGTTTGTTGCTTTTTTTTTTTTCAAATGGACAGGCTGTAAGCAAGTTAAGATACCTTTATCATCACAGATAGGTCTCCTTCAGCTGATTAAAGCTTTAATCAGCCCACGATTAACACTCTCATTACTAAGTAATTAGCAGCAAGCACAAACTTCTTGGCTGCTAACAGCCAGTCTAAGGAGGGTGCACCCACCATTAGGCACAGGCATACAACCCCCCACATCTGCCAGCACTGGGAGCCTATCTGGGGCACAGGCACTCACCCTGGGGAGGACAGTGCTGCTCCTCAATCACCTGCCTGTTGACCTTTCCCATAAGCAGGGTCTTCAGCAGCACAGGACGGCATCCTGAGCCCCCAGCAGGCATCAGAGCCCTGTGGCAGCCGGCCATCCGCTGCTTTCCATTCCCCACCTGACAGGAATGCTTGTTCCTGTCAGAGCACGACAGATATTACCGATTCAACCTGGAAAAACAGCCATGCGCTCAGCTGGCAAATTGCGAGCACACATGGTTTGGTTGATG
Source organism: Phasianus colchicus (assembly GCF_987193195.1). Taxonomy (NCBI): domain Eukaryota; kingdom Metazoa; phylum Chordata; class Aves; order Galliformes; family Phasianidae; genus Phasianus; species Phasianus colchicus. The sequence continues at coordinate 64,642,952 of NC_143439.1, read as the reverse complement.
TAAGCTAGAGAAAAAAAAAACACCAGGCCAGACAACCAGACCGGGTAACCCGCAGCCAGGCACACCTGGCTTCCTACACAACCCGGAGCCTTCAGAACCGTGTGGAAGGCAGAGCTTTTGGATCACACCAGGGTTGGGGTTTTTTTTGTTGTTTTTTATAAGGGAATGCACGTGTAGGGCTGCTGAGGAAGGCACGTTTACCACACAGCTACCTGAGGAAGGCACACACAGCACACCGTGAGCGCTTACCACCGCGGTGCGGGGAGAGCCTCCGCGTCCGAGGGGGAGGAAAGCCGCGCCGCTCAGGGCCCTCGACGCGCTCTCGCCCACCTGGGCCGGGCCCCACGCAGCTCCCGCCTTCGGCCCCACCTCGCCGCACGGCCTTCCCTCCCCTGGCACCCGGCCCGCCCTCCTCTTCCTCCCCGCGGCCGCCAGCGCGGCCCCCGCCGGGCCCGGCCGCTCCCGCCGCCCCGCGCGCACGGCGGGCGCCGCTCCGGGCCGCGCGTGCGGGCGGCTCCGTGCGGGGGGATTTGAAACAGCCGCTCCGGGGGCAGCGCAGCGGCGGCGGCCAATCAGCGCGCCGGATTTTTCGCGCTGGTTCTGGCCGGAGGAGGGGGCGGGGCCGCCGCGCAGGATCGCCGGAGCCGCCGTTACCGCCGCCGTTGCCGTTACCGAGTCGCTTCGGCTCCCGCCGGTACCCCGGCTCCGAGCTGCCGCCGCCGCTTCCGCCCGGCTCCCGGGGGACAAGGATGCGCTAGGCCACAGGTCGGTGGGGCCGGGAGCGCGGCGGGCGGGCGGGCTGCTCTCCCAGAGGAAGGGAGGAGAGGAGGAGGAGGCGGCGGCGGCGGCGGCGGCGGCGGCGGGGCACACGGTCCCACAGGCCCCGGGCGGGAGGCGGGAGCGGCGGCGCCCTGGGGATGGATGCTGCGGGCGGCGCTGAGGGGCCGGGCGCCGTGCGGTGGCGGTGTGGGGCTGGGGGCCGGCACCCGCTGCCCCCCCCATCGGACCCCCGCAGCCGCGACTCTGCTTCCTCAGGCGGACCGCAGCTCCGCTATCCCTGCGTGGAGATTTTGTATATTTTACGTATCGTTTCTGGGTGCCCCCGCCGCCCCCAGGCTGCGGTCTGACTGCTGTGTGGCGGAAAGCAGCGATGCTGTTCTGCCTTCCTCCTCCTCCTCCTCCTCCTCCTCATCCTCCTCCGTGGGCGCTGCGGGAGGTCGGTGCTGCATAAAGCGCCGCGGGCCGGGGGGGCAATCAGTGCACAGCGCGGAGAAGAACGGAGAAGCCGGGTGGGGGGGGGGGGGGAAGGCGGTGAGAAGGGGGAAAAAAACACACACACACAAAAAACCCTCCTCCAGAGCCTCACCTCCTTCCCCCGAGAGCTGGGGGGCGGCCGGCTTGCCCCCGTGGCCGTGGGATTGGGGAGCTGCCCCGTGCCCTTCGCCGCGGGTAGGACCGGCTCGCCCGGCAGCGGGAGTGCGTGTAACTCGGGAGATGTATGGAGGGGAAGCAGCCATGTTTGATTTATTCCTCCTCTGAACGCTGGTGCGATGATCCTGCTGCCACTTACACCCTCCTGAGCTCCATCCTGCACCCGAGCCTCGCTGGGAGCACACGGGAGGAAACGCGAGGGCTCCTCGTCTCCGTCCTCACTGAGGAGAGGATGGGGCTTCAACTTGAATTGGTGTTTGTGTGGTAAAGAGCCTGGGGAACTTGTATTCCCAAGGCCATAGTTACAGCTCATCCGCTGTGGCTTTACCGCTCTGGGGGTGGAGGAGGGAATTCGCCACACTTCTTGAATGTATTTATGCTTGCATTTTGGTTTTGGTTTTTTTTGTTGTTGTTGTTTTTAATATGTCGAGTGAAAGGAGGGTTACATACTAGTAGAAGCGCAGGGAGAGTAAACACTGTATTTCAACAGATTACAGAGAAAACAGGCCTCTTGCTCCCAGCCATTAAGCAAGCAGGAGACTGGTATCGCTCATTGCCCGTGTATTTTGTGTGTTTCCTTATTGACATTTGCATTAAAATCGGTTTATAACGATTCACAGATTTAGGAGCTAGTGCTGCTTGTGCTGAGTAAACTCAGCAAGGTCTCTGTGCTTCTTTGCTTTAAAAAAAAAAAAAAAAAAAAAAAGGAAGATCTGTTTGGCTTATAAGCCTTTTCAGACATCTAAGGAAGGTAACTGTAAACATTAAAGGCTAGCAATGAAGTTTGTAACAGATCTTGCAAAGAGTCCTTGCTGCTGGTCTGTGTGCGCTTAGATGTTCATGGAATTCCTTAAACATGGAGTGCGTGGCTTCAGCTGAAGGAAGCAATGGGTTCCTCACCAAAATCTGCCTACGTTCATAGGATCTCTGTGAATGTATTGTTGAAGCTATTATTTGCTTGTTCTGCTGTGGGAATTCTGCTTAGGAAATGCAGCATATCAGCCTTAATAAACTACTCAATTTCATAGCATGGATGTAATCATTGCATAAAACCACTGCTTTGCAGGGCTATTCTGAGCTCTGTACTTACCATGTATGCAATTTCTTGGTTGTTGCAGTGGGTATCCATATCCTATTTATTAGAACATGCTGAGATTTCCATCTTGTTTGTAGCCATCAGAAAATATGACAATTTTCCACAGAGTTTAAATGTAAAAGCTCTGGGTGTTCCCGGAGACTGTACGGCTGATTGTTGTGATTATAGGAATTCCACCCTCATGCATGTTCAGAAAAATTCAGATATGGAAAATACAGTAAAAGCTATTAATTTATCAAATGTTATTTGAAAATGTCAGAAGAGAACTAGGCCGTGATATTTCGAGGGTGTGGAATTTAAGTCGTTTATACATTTGAAGTTAAATGTAAATATATATTTCCTTTTAAGAATAGGAAAATGCCGTATTTTACTATCAGGAGGGCTGCATGCTTTCTGTGAAGCCTGTGGTTGCTGTGCAGATGAGAAAATTGCATTTAAATTACGACTGCATGCAAAGGACTGGTTATTACAACCTAAAAAAAACTTTTTATTTAGACTGGAAGCAAAAATGACTGGGGTGGGGGTGGGAAGATGGTTGCTTTCTAATATTTGGGTGGTGAAATTGATCTGTGTGGATGTAGGCTTGTACATATATATGTGTGTGTGTGTACTTGTGTGTATGTCTGAATTCATTTCCAAAATATCATGCTAGCAAGGCATGATGGAAATGGAGAGAAGCGACTGTTTTTCAGTGTCCTTTTGTTTGTGGCCCTTTCACCTCGCACTTTTTGCACTGAGCCTGCTTTTTGTTCCACCGGTGTCAGTATGCTCACAAGGCAAGGCCTTATTTCTGTGGGCTGATAAATGCACGTCTTTCCTCGTGGTTGATGAAAGCCTGTTGACTGTGTGATAACCGTGCATATATATAAGTTCACCTGCTCAGGGCAGATGACTGAATCATGGATGCAGTTTATGATCAGAAGATACGTTATTTGCGCAGCGCTTTGGTCACCTCTGGTCATTCCCACTTATGTAACTGCAAAGGTGTCTCTTAGGTTTTAAGCATAGAAGATGGTTGGGTGTGTGAAAATTGCAAGTGTTGTTTTCTTTATAGTCTGAGGCAAAACACCTTGCCTTTTCTGGGGGAAAATTTCACCTCTCCCCGGAAGCACTGTGCTGCACAATGGGAAGCACAGTTAAGAGGTGTTGCTGAAAGCAGCAGATACCCTAATGCTCACTGAACAGACATCTACGGAGAAACATGATGGAGATAGTAGTAAAGCCATAGATGATGAGTGCATTTTTGAATGCTGTGTTTGTGGCGTACTGTTTGAAGTCTTTCATTTTCTGCAAAGACAAATGAGATGGCCTTATGGTTGAGTAAATATGATCTGGTATAATTCTTTTATTCAGCCTCTGGGTGAAGAAAGAATGGAGATACTGAAGTGGATCTAAGTGGATAAGTAAGTCCGTGTTTCTAGGAGGCATCGCTTTCCAGTTAGAATATAGCTTTGAAAAATGCCTTCCCTGAGGATGTACCCACGTGTTGGTGGTGTAAATGAGAAGGTGGAGAGGGAATATGCCAAACAAGATAAGTGGAGAAAATGGAGTCATGTGGTAAAGTGGAGAGAGAAAAAATTTGCGTGACATGGGAGTCCAGATTTCCTTTGGCAAATAATTGTGGAGGATTTGGGGGCAGGGTGAGGAGATCCTTGTTGGCATGTCAGTAGTCACCCTGCAGCTTGTAAATCCAGTGGCCTTTGGAATGGGTCAGTTAGTGATCTTATAAAATTAATGGTTACTGGGAAGACTTTGGTTCTGGAATATTTTTAAAGGACAGGAGAGAAACTACCTGAATTAACCCTTCACTACAGATTAGCTTCTGTTCAACTTGCGGTCACTGGAGGTGATAAGACAGCTGTGAAAGTGTACTTAGAATTTTCAATTTACACTGACAGAAATTACAAAAATGATATATCAGACGCTATTTTTAGTCATTTTATCACATTGATGATGGCCAGCATAGGGTTTTTTTGTGTTTTCTAGCTTCAGCTGGAAGTTCTTGGAACATGTTATAACAGAAACTTAGATCATTCTCTGTTCTGCTGCCCTTCTGAGGATCAGCAAACTACAAAAATACCCAAGATTCCTGGAGAACGAACCATCTATGCTTATACCACGTGTCTGGTGATGAGAGGTTCGTGCATGTAGTCCATCGTGCATTACCGTGCTCACAAGCAACTCTAAACTTTAGCACCAGGTAATCTACTGAGTCTCTGGTATGTTTGAAAAGCTGCTTCTGTCTGAGGCGTGAAATAGACTGTTCCAAAGCCTAATTCTTGTGTGCAGCAAACAAATGCCTGTTAATCATGGTTGGACCAAAAGTAAGGTTTTTCTACTCTGCTTTTTGCCGATGTTAAGGGCAGCTTCCATTGTGATGAGCTATGTGTGAAAGGAGATGTTTGAAAACCTTGATTTGAGTGTTTCATGCCAGAGAAATTGACAAAGTATGGAAAAGTGAAGTGCTGGCCCCTATGTACATCAGAGTATCCACACTTTGGACATCATTGTTACAGATTCTGGTAGTTGACATAATTTGGAGCTAATAAAAGACATGACTTAAAGCACGTGTTAAATTACAAGGGTTACTCAACAGGTGATAGTTCAATTTCCAGTTTTGTCCCCATCCTTTTAACTTGTCCTATTTTTGACTTGGTGCAAGATAGCAATTTGATCTTGTTTTGAACTTTGGTATTCAGCTTCCCAATACAAATTGGAGCTGTTTTATATTCATCCACATTTGGAGTGAATGACTGAATAACTACAGCTTGAAGCACTACTTTCCTCCTACCTGTATCCTTTTGCAGCACAAACAAATACACAGCTAACAAAGGAAAAAAAAATCTCTTCTGCAAGCCAAATAGTTCAGTACTTTTTAGGTTTATTTATGTTCTTTATAAGGAGCTCTTACACTGGAGCAGACTTTCATAGAAGCTTGAACATTTTTCTTCTGCTGTCTGTGAAGGACAGCCAGGTTTCCATGTGACTCTTTGAAGAAGCGCAGGCCAATCTTGCTCAGTTGGCCAACAGAGATGAGCACTTAATGTCTTTGTGAAACCCTTCCTGGTCTGTACCTCATAATAAAATACTGACGTCTTCCATCTGTGCTAAAACACGTAACAAATTAGAAAACTTGTATTTTAAAATAGTTATCTTTAAAGATACTTTGCTTTGAGGGATAATATTGGAATTCCATCTTTTCTTAGCCATGATCAAAAACATAATGGAACGGATGTTGTCCCGTTCTCCTGGTTCTGCCTTGCTAAATAATAAACACACCAAGGGACAGAAGATGAGTGTTTTGTGACGAGATTATTTTCAAGAAAGAAAGTTGAAGTTAGGTAAGATTTTATTAGAAATGTGATCTGAACTCCATATGAAATATTTTGAGAAACTAGTGTTTAAAAGAAGCAATAGGAAGAAGGTGCAGTAAAACAGCATCCCATCATAGTGTTTGAGACCCGTTTCATTTATTATTCATTGTAATATGTTGAAGTGTAAATGTTTCTGCTGTGGCATGGATTAGTCTGTGGAGCTGAAGTTCACCAAAGATGTATCAGATAAAACAATTGTGGAAGTTGCCAGCCTTGGTGGGATGCCATTGGAGCAAAGGACCTGGCTGTGCTGGTACTCAGAAACATCTCAACTGGGGAGTTGTCTCTGTAGTAAAGAATGCCCAGATTCTAGTCTGGTAATAAAGCCAGTGGGATTTAAGCCAAAAGACTAACCTTGGGAAGCTGTGTAGGATGAAAGATATGAATATGGATAATTTTGCTATATGGAGTAGTTGCCAAGAACTTTCAATCAGACACTTCAGAATGAAATTAAAGATATGATTTTTCTATGGATGCAAGATGTAGGCTATCAGAAGCTCTTGTATAGGAGAACTCCTGAATAAACTGGAAACAAATTCTGTGATCCAGACAGAAGAATGGTCAGGTTTCAGCACTAGTACAAAAACAAGGTATATCATTAATGAAGTAAAAAGTAATAGGCTCAAAATGTAGAGTAGGAAGTGTGTGTGCAGTATCTGTTCAGTAGTAGAAGGCTTGGCTCTGCAGTGGTAGTTGAACTTCGTCAATTAATGATAGCAACTACAATTGTTTAGTATTTCTGCAATCAAAACTCTAGATGTTCTTCTTTCTTTTAAGCAGTTACCTCAATTTCTCAAAAAAAAAAGTTTAATAAAGCAGTGAACTAATGTGCAAGAACTAATACTGTACTAAATGAAAGGAGAGCAAAAATGGCAAAAAATACCCATTGTAAACCCCTCAAGGCAGGGTTTGGAAAGTGAATAAGAAGGCTAAAGGAACTGGCTTGTTCGGCAGGAAAGTGTTTTTCTGTCTCCATGTTGAATGGGTAACCCATAATATATCTGTGGAAACCTAAAACTTGCTACAAATTGTGTTCCCCTTACCTGTAACAGTCATACTAATCTCTGCTCTGGAGACATTCTTGATGTAGATTAAGTGGAAAAAAGTAGGGAATGAAGAGCCATGGGAATGCTGGTAATGCATTTTGGCAAAAGTACATTGAAGCACAGGGAGGTACTTCATACTTCAAATGGCATCCAGTCAGAAGGACCACTTTACTAGGAAGTATTTGGATTTGTTTGGTAAGTGTCTAATGTTCCAAGACTCCTGTGAGCTTGGGCTTAGTTTGAGTACTCCTGGCATACATCTGCCAGGTGTGTGTGCTAGTTTACTTTGAAATAATGCATTGATAGTATACATCACATAACCATAACTGCATGTATATTGTTACAGTACATTATACCTGTGAAATACACCAGCTCTGTGTGACCAGGAATACATTATAGACATAGTTACATTGATCAGATTTGGTGATAGGTGCAAGTCTATCAGTAAACAGTGCAGTCAAGTCAGTATTATCTGTCTTTTTTTTTTTTTTTCTTTATGGAACATGAAATTTAATATGCTGGATGGAAGAAGTTCTGTATATTTTTACTGGAGTTACCTGTCCATGCTACAGATGTGTTATCAGTTCACTGTGTCTCTATTTGTTCAAACAGAAGACACAGGCAAATACTGCTCTGTGCTAAGGATTATACAATTTGCATAGCTAGGCTTTCATGCTGTAGTCAAGGCCTCATGTATCACTAGTGGCACAACAGTGCTTTTTAGAATGATTGCAGTGCACTGAGTGTGCTTCTGGCATCTGAATCCACCTGCTTGGGTAAACAATTTTTAATGCAGTGATAGATAAAGTTCTAAAAGGTCCATACAAAATGGATGTATCTTCTTTATTAAAATTAGTCGCAATCTGGTCTGAGCAACATTGTTTATTTCTGTAGAGCTGTAGCAGATAATGTTTTGGTAATACAACAATTTAATTCATTACTTACATTGATAACTTGTTTTGTGATGTCATCCCAGATTTGATCATCCCTCCTCAGAATATGCATGATCAGAAATTTTCATGGTGCTCACAGCAAGGCTTCAGACAATTACTGTGCGACCGTCACTTCATGGGAGAAAGGGCAGAATCATTGGCTGCAGTGAAGAGGAAACAAACAAATTAGAGTGCATTAATCTGCAGCAGTGAATATTATGTAGAACCAGAGGATCCAGGTCCTGAAGCTCATGGTGCAAGGAGCAGAGGTAGGATGCTGAAAAGAAAAAGCAATAGGGATTAAGGGAGGAGTGGGAAATCAAGGTAGGCTTAGGACAGGTGAAAAAAGAACACAATAGCATAAATGAAGAAGAAGCTGTGCAAGTAAGCACTCTGTTATCTGAGATTGCATTTGCACTTCGTTCCCAGTCTAAAATAGAAGTCAGAAACACAATTCTGGCCCTCTTAAGAGAGAGAGACGTTTCATTGGTGAGCAGGTACCTAGACTGCACATATTCTGACTGTGGCGTATTGCTGAGTGCTGTTTTGCCAGGGAGCAGCCTTCTTCTAAGCTGAGCCATTTAGAACCCCCCAGAAGAGAGTAATGTCTCAGTACAAATTTGAAAACATAATGGATTTTTTGTGCCACTTGCTGAGCATCTGTTGAGGGCTACCTATTCTATCATCCTGCTGGTAAACCTTGTCATTTCTACTATTTTAGGCACTGATGTTCCTCTCGGCTTATCGTCAGAGAAGCAGCAATTCTTTTCTATTTGATCTGTGGTCCTGCAAATGAAGAAGAGATCTATAATCTCTCTTCAGTCAAAACCACCAAATTTTACAGGAATTTGCTCACATCTATCCCTCTTCCTTCACCACCCACCCTCGGGAGGAAAAAATGAACAAAATTCAGTTTCTTCAGAAGTCAAAAAAAAAAAATCTTTCTTGTGATCTTGAAGAAAACAAATTAATGGGGAAGAGTCACTTTGTAGAATCTTCTAGGCTTATCCTCAGCAGCAAGGGTTGGTTACAAAAAGTATTTCTGAGGAGGAACAAAATGTTAAGTTCATCAGTTTTGTAAGCTTGCTTTAGCAATAGCAAGTAACATTTACAGTGAAGAAATTGTTTACTTGCCATTGTACAATTCCTAACTGTACAAGCAAGTATTTTGTACAAACTGGTGTTGCCTGTTGCCTTCAGGAGAAGGCTGTAAATACTTGGTTCAGTCAATGAAAACAGATTGTTACAATTAAGTTCTGAAGTTTTATTCATTGGGAAAAAGAACAAATAAAAAAATACTGATGCTAATTAAAAAAAAAAAAAAGATGGTGGCAAGCAAGTGCAACTCTTAGTACTCTGATTATTCTAAACTTTTCACATGGTTTTCGAAATAAGCTTAGTCTTGTGTAAATGCATACTGAGGCTCTATATAATCGTTGTTCTGTTCTGCAAGCATGAAGAAATGTTCATGTACTGCTTTAAAAATACCTTGGTGGTCAGCTTTGCCAGCTGACAGGTTAATTGGAATCATTGTTGCAAAATTAATGAAGATCTTCAGGTGCTTTTAAAATTAAAATGGGCTCTCTGTACTGAAGTTTTTACTTTTCTCAGTCTTCTAGGCATTTCTAAGACTGCTAAATTGTTAGAAAGTTTTGATATAATGATTTTCAGTTATCTACTAGCTGCTCTAGTAATCTTTGTGAATTGGCTGGATAGAGCTGGTTTATAACAACTATTGGCAAATCCACAATGCTATTTTCAGTTGTACGTGTTTTTTTTTCTAAAAGTAAATTGTGTTTAGTAGTCCTTTAGTAACCTTTCATTATTTTAATGCAGTGAAGAATGGTCACAGTGTAATATATGACAAAGAATATGTCATATGATCTTATTCCTATTTGATATTCTGGTTTGTTCTTTTATACGAGGTAGTAGGAATGAGCATACTCCAGGCTTTCAGCTGAATGTGTTATAACTGTGCTCATCTTCAAGTATTATGTCTAATTCTGATCTGAAAACAGGAATTTTAAGGCCTTTGACCTTAAAATTGGTGAGAGAATGGAGAGGACTTACCAGAGTTACAGGAAAAAAACAAACAGTAGCAATCTATTAGCTTTTTAATACAGCTGAAACCTGGTATTTGTAGATAATAAATGTACTTTTTGTGCATGTTCTCTTACTGTAAATTTGTGTACCTGAGAAATGACTTTAAGAAAACATTTAGATAAAACAGAAGTGGTATTTCATGTGATGTTTGTTGTTGATCGTTTACTCTGTTCACTCCCTTTGACCAAATTGGAAAGAATGGGCTGCTCCGTTATTTCTGACACACAAGAAAAACATCCCTGAAATTAAAGCAGATGTGGAAGAAGTGAATAATAAATATCACATAATTGATGGTGGCCTGGACAGTAAAGAAAGAACGTGACATGCAGGCAAACTCTGTTTGGCTCATGAATCCTGTCAGATGACAGACCTTTAAGTAATTAATAAAACCACTTAAATTGTCTGCAAAATAATTTGCCTTACATAAAACCTGTGTTTTATTATGGAAGTACATACAAAGCCACTACCAGGACATATCATTGTTCCATCAAAATATCTAGAGACCTTTCTCTGGTAAGTCATATTCCCTTTTGCTTATTGAAAACTATTTGTTCACAGGCCGAAATACCATGTTTATTCAGCAGACTTCTTGGCTCTCATGTTTTTTCCTCTTCATTAGAGAAAATGGTACTTGTTGGGTCACCAGACAGTCAATATGGGACGCTACTAGCTTAAGCTCATTAGCAGCTATTACTGTATGGTGCTATTGTCCTGCCTTTCCCTCCCCTCCCCCAAGCTTCCTTTTCTATACAGTGTCATCTAGAAAAAGATAAGGGATTGCTTTTGTTTCTGGGCGATATGTCTGTCTAAGAATGAAGTTATTTTAACCACAAAACCTATTCATATGCTGAGCTGCTGCAGGAACTTACAACTCTGATCAGCCAGATCTTTTCTGTGGTGTATCTCACTTCATCCTTTCATGTCCTGAATTCTAGCTCTCCTTAATTTAATTCTGAGCTCATAGTACAGCCTGTAACTTTTTTGTTCTTCCTTTTCTTCATCTCTGCTCTGTTGTCCTGTTTTCACAACATGCTCAGTCCTTTTTGTTTATGGTATTGTGCTACCATAAATTTAAGACAGCAAAAATTGTGTAAAATTTTACTAGCTTCAAATCTGCTATTCTTTCCCAAGGCCCTCTGTTATTCCTGTGAGTGCAAATTTCCTGGTTTCATCATTTTAACAGAATTCCACAGTGTAGTTTCTATTTCAAGATAAGGACTGAGAGATGTGTCAAGTGAATTAACTGTTTCCCTCTCTTCCACTGGGTTCTCCTAGAAATGATGACTGACCTGCAGGTTGCTTTCTGCAAGTCTCATCTCCATCATGGGGCTACTTGACTTTATTTGCTTCTAGGTACTCATGTCTTTGTGTTTTACCATTATTCTGCCTCTACTCCTCTTTTCGTTTGACTCAATTGTTCTTTGTACAATCACAGTCTATTTCTCACATTCTAAAGTCTGCATGCTGCCAGTTGTGATGGTCTTTCTGACTCAGATTATGGTCTTTGTCTTCATCTTCTCATTTACTGTAGACTTGCCTGCACTGACTTCCTTTTACCAGTCATGGAATTCTTCTCTCTTTAGGCTCCTGCAATTGAGGAGTCCTTTTCAGTGCATTCAGTTTTTCAAAGTGCTCCATGTTACTGGGAGTCATTAACCAAACCTTTTCTCTGCAACTGTCACTTCTGCAGCTCATCCAGTTTTTTATATTGAGCGCACTAATAATATAGTCTGATTTGATTTGTTCTTTGCTTTTTTTGTTTTCCTGGTCTGCCTCAAGCTTGATGGCTTTCTAGCTTAAGGAAATAAGTAATGAAAATAAGAGAGTTATTATTAAGCAGGAATAAAAAAGAATACTGGTAGAATTGCAGATGGAAAATGACAGTGTTACAAGATGCAGACATCTTGATTCAGAAATCCAGAGCCTGGTAAGCAGTTAATGGAGCCACTTATTTACTTACTTACTTAGTTACTGCTTAGTTCATGGATTTGAAGTAGTTGCACAAGACGTTTTTGGTGCTGGTCATGTTATGAGAAGCTGTGGTCTGCAGCATTCCTGTTGGGCAAGGAAGCAGCAAGCTGTGGCATTTGGTGCTCTGGCCCATCCGGAGAGCCACTGGAGGGCGTCCACAGCCACAAAAAAGGGAGCACCACGTTCACAGCTGCTCAGCTGCTTTTTTTTTCAGATCGATTGAATGTAGAAGCCGAGATCAAATCTCTGGTTTGCTTTCTGGTTTACTCTATCAAGAATGTGGGGGATTTTCTAAAAATTCCGTGTTTTAGGGAATTTTGTTGTTGTTGTTGGGGTTGGTTTGTTTGTTTGTTTGTTTTAAAGATATTTTGCTGTCATCTGTGTAACTGTAAGCCTCACACATTCTGCAATGGACTGGCCTTTCTGCTAAGATTTATTGAATTTGTCATCAGTGGTTACTTAAATATAAATGTGATTTCAGTTAAATCTGCTAAATTACAGTTTGAAACGTTGTCATATTATTAATTGGGTTCAGAATCTTTTTAAAAATCATCCATGTTTTTGGAGAAGATCTTGCAAAATTGCAAGAGTTCTGTTTTGATTCAGTGAGTTCTTTGTTTTGCTCTGGTGAAGTTTAGGTTTTCCATTTACTTCTGATTCTTCTCTGAAAACAGTTAATACATCTGACTCATACTATCAGAGATTTTACTGTTAATTCACACTTCACCTGGCTAAAAAAAAAAAATCAAAACCTTTTCTCCCTTGGGTTCAGGTGCACTTGCTCTTCCTTACTTTGTTCATGCCAGATTTTCAGGCTACTTTTTGTCCCTGGAGAATGTAACTTACTTCAACCCCATGCTTGCATCTCTCAGGTGAGTCTGTATAGCTTGTGTGGAGATGGACACATGAGAATGGATGTGATGAATCTTTGATTGGGAATGACTTGGCTTCTTGGCCTATATCATACGTGAAATGGGATACCTTAAGCATAGATATGATGATTATTGTGCTGAGATTTTATAATATTTATGGCAGTGTTTTTCTTTATATCACGTATGCTGGACTTGTTAATGTGAAGAGTCTGTACATATGAATTTTGTAAGTGAAAAACAATCTAGAACCTGATCTAGAAGGTAATACCTGCACAAAGGAATCCTTCTGCCAGATATCTGTATTTCCTAAGATGGTATAAAGGTGAAATGGGCAGGGCTAGATTTTAGAACGCTCAGAAAACCTGCTTAGGGCTGATGATAGAGTAGGTTTGTAGATTTGGCTTGCTGGATTTTTTTTTCTCTTTTTTTCAAATGTCTGTATGAAAGAAACATTGTTAGATAATGGAGTTTCAGCTCTTCAATAACAATAACAGCAGTTACCTTGAGAAATTATATTTTGCACAGTGTATCCCTGGGCTTGTAGGATGAGCTGGTTCATACTGGGCTGATGTTTATGAAACAAAACGATGGCCTTTTATTCATTCTCATTGTCAGAAATCCGTGAGCTATGGTGAAAGTCTGAGCTGTGTGGGTGGTTTCCTCAGGATGCTTCCATGGAAAATTGAGGACCTGCCCTTAGAATGAGGTGGAGAAGCTTGTCGTGCTGCTGTCCATGGTGTAGTACTACAGCAGTGCAGCCCTGTGGGGTTTTACTCTGGTGCAGCCTCTTAGATCTGGACTCATGATGTTGTTATAAATAATATTTGCTTGTGTCTTACTTGATTTAAACAGCGCAGTACTTCTGAGTAATTAGTATGGGTAGAACCCTGCTGTAGATCAATAATAGATTATTAAAATGAAAGCTGTGACTTTGCTCTATGTTTTTATTTTAATAATACTGATAATCTATTTTTCTTGGCATTTTACATAAAGCATATTAACACATTAAAGTATTTGGGTAATGAAGTTTCTAAGCAACACTTTTTATTAGTAAAACTTGAATAAATACATTCTGAATGTTATACTGTTGGAGAAATCTCTATTTAAATATTTAGCAGCTTTTCTCATTTCTGTATTGCTAAAAATATTTTCTGTTTTTTTTTTTTTTTTTTGTCTTCATATAGCAGTGTAAGACTGTAAACATCTGGGCTGGATGGACTTTAGCATCAAAAGAAGTTCTCAACTTTTAACTCGAAAAATTAACTACTTAAAAATGAAGCAAGTACCAGAGATCCTTGGAAATACCAATGGGAAACCTCAGAATTGTGAAGTGAATCGTGAGTGTTCTGTCTACCTGGGCAAAGCACAACTTTCTGCCACTTTGCAGGAAGGTGTCATGCAAAAATATAATGGCCACGATGCTCTTCCGTTCATCCCAGCTGATAAGTTGAAAGATCTGACTTCTCGTGTGTTCAATGGTGAATCTGGGGCCCAGGATGCCAAGCTGCGCTTTGAACCCCAGGAAATAAAAGGAGTTGGAACACCACCAAACACTACTCCTATCAAGAATGGTTCTCCAGAAATCAAGCTGAAAATCACTAAAACCTACATGAATGGAAAACCTCTGTTTGAATCTTCCATTTGTGGAGACAATGGTGCAGATGTGTCACAGTCAGAGGAAAATGAACAAAAACCAACAAACAAGGAGAGGAGAAATAGAAAAAGAAGCATAAAATATGACTCCTTACTTGAGCAGGGTCTTGTTGAAGCAGCGTTGGTGTCAAAGACTTCAAGCTCCCCTGAAAATAAGGTACTTTTTAAAAAATGTTTTCTTCTGTTACATTTGTTTGTTATTCATATTGATACTTCATTTGTTCGTGTATTAATCATTATTTTAAGTATTTCCATAGGTACTTCACCTGAACAGTTCACTTTCTGTGGTATTCTCAGTGACCCTACTAAGCACCAAGGTCCCAAGTTTTTTGTCTAGAATTGGAGGACTTTCTATATCAATTCCAAATAAGTTTTAAAAAAGTCTTTATTAAAGATCAGGACACATAGTAGTATGGGATGAATGAAAGAGAAGCTTCATCCAGAGACACAGCCAAAGCATAGACAGGATGTGCACCTGGGCAAGGGAGCTTGGGAGGCCTTGAAATTCACCTATAGCCTTTAAGTGGTTTTGGCAGTTCATTTGTAGTTTTTAAGCTTGCTTGTGACCTAACTAGCTTTGCTTGCTATAACCTAGTGAATTGTACTAGCTGAAAATGCTAGATACTTCTATGATGTCATTAATATCTGTGATTCAGCTGGTCTGTTCTTGAATTTTTTTTAGCATGGGCAGAAATAGAAGTTTAACTTTTTTTTTAATCCGATTTACCAAGTTGAAAGTAAGAATGCTGTTAGACCTTTTCCCTCTTCAGTTTTAATTAATAGTCTTCATTTAAAGGAAGGTAGCTTACACTCATTTCATCTCATATTACAGAACCTGCACAGCAGGGATATTTTTGTGTATATTAAGTTTCCTAGGGAGTAATTCACAATAGTGCTGTATAATGGTGATGGTAAATGGCGACCGGTGCTTTGGCAGGTGATCAGGCTTTTACACACTTTAAATGCAAAATGAATGTTAAAGCTATTTTTTCTGCCATCTGAAAGTTTATTAATAAATGTTGACTCTTAGTCTTTATTCACATGCAGAGAAGATCCATGTACATTGCTGCTGGATTACTCATTTTATTTACCTTTGTTTGCATTAAAACCACTTAAATGAGTTTATGGATCTGTATAAGCACTCTTCAAAGTATCCAAAATATTTTATTTTTATGATTTCAATATATTATTCTTTGAATAAGTAACTCTTTGAATAAGTATCTTTCTTTGAATAAGTAATTCTTTGACCAGTAACAGTATTTTCAGGATTTTTATTAAGGAATTTATTTTCTTTCATTTTATTACAGAGAGTGTTTTAATACTAACTGGCTTAGATTTTTCCAAATCACTTCTCAGAGGTAAAAATTATGGGTACAGTCAATAGTTTTAATTCTTCTTTCTGCTCACTGTTAATGAGTGAACATAAATTGAAATAAAAACTGGTGTAATTGTTAGCATTAACAACTCTATTATTACACTATTTGTTTATTAAATCAAAAGCAATATTTAGTTTGCCCATCTTAGTAGTTCAGCCCGATCATCTTTTCATATTGGTTGTCAATTAAGGCTGGCCTGTAATGTTTTGTGATGAACAGCTTGTTTAAGATGAAAAGATTGATCTGTGTTCTCTGAGTTGTTCTGTGATCAGAAATTGTCAGGGCAAACTGTGTAAATACATTTCCCAAAACACCAGGGACACGATGGCTGGAGAACAGTGCTGACGCAGTGGGCTACCAAACTGCCAGAGCAGGGCAACCCACTTCTTGATCAACGCCTTCACAGTGTTATAGCCCTGTTCTTTGCAGAGCACTTGGAATAGCAGCTCAAGCCTCTGGCTCTTTTTCTTGCACTTCAAAGCACAAAGGGCAAACAGATTTGAAGATCACAGGCTGATGTTTTATGATAAAATACCTTAATTGTAAGAAGTCTGGGGCTCTTCTTTCTATTTCAAGGACAGCTTGCAACCCTACAGGTTTAAAGTAAAGGAAGAAAAACCTTACTAGGGAGCATGTTTGTCCACACGTGGACTAGTGATAAAAATGTGTTCTCTGTGACAACATCTGTAATGTCTTCATTATCAGTTGTACTTAAGTTCCAAGCTCCTGCTCTAAGTGTTGTTTCATTGCCATTATCCCGAGGCTTAATTAATGCATTGTTCTGTGCTTTTATGTTCTTGGTTGTGGTCGCAAAGCAGTTGGAAAAATGTTCATGGAGTAAAAGCTGATACATTTTGTTTTTAGATACCTGTTTATTGTGGGTTACAAGTTAATATAGAACCTGTTTGTCTGGTTTTGTTTCTGGACTGTTTTTCTCCCTCAATTTCTTCTTGTCCAAGCTCTCATTCTTTTATTCAGCAAAAATTGCCATGGTTCAAATACTGCCTTTTATGTAAGGTAATTATATCTCTGTTTGATGGACATACCAGATTACTATCTTGCTGAGGTGAGAGGCATATCATTTAACAAATGTTCCACTGCTCTGTTGTTGGGCTGTCTTGTTTGGACATTTTTCATTAACATAAAGGAAAGTTGTTTAAAAATCTATCTGCAAATCTGTTTTCAGTCAGGAATAAATGTGATCTACTCAACTCTGATGTGAATTAGATTTCTGCAGATACACAGCTTTTCCCAGGCCTCTGAGGGAAAGCTGTAGTGCTTTCACTTTCCCAGTTTGAAGGAGGGGAAGTAAGACAAATCATGGCTCTTCCTTCCCTGCCCTCCTGCATTTCACCACTTTCCCTCTACTCCCTTATCTCTCCACCTAAGGAGTTCTCTTTAAAATCCAGGCCTGTTTTAATGATGGATTTAATGGTGGATTTAGCAATTAGCAGCTTCCGCTCTGAGGAACTACGTTGACACTGTGCTAAGAACACCTCTGACTGAAGGTATTACGTGTGAAGTGTTCCATGTTGGATGCTTGAGTCAACGCCAAACCCACGGAGTCTGATAGTTGCCCATTTTGTAGTGCTGCTCGTGTTAAGTGGCAGGATGCTTCTGTTCTAGATCTTGTCATGGCTGCATTCTCGCAGCGCTAGCAGTTATGGATGGGGACTTGCTAGATTTTTCTCACTCACTGCTTTTGTTAGGGGTGAAATGATTTTCCTCCTTGTTGGAGGAGGATGGCAGAGATTTACTTAATGCAGTAACACAAAGTAATCCAGATTAATCCCTAAAGTAATGAAGAGTTTTTGTACAGGAGATAGAGAGGGTACATATATTTCCAGGTCTTATGCTGGTGATCCCAATGTTGGCCTGCAGCGCTTTGCAGCCCTAGTAAGAGTTGTACTATACTGTCACATTTGAGCCTACTCTACATAAGCCAGTTCGAGCCTGGAAGTGGCAGCTTGCCCATTTGGCATAGCTTCCTGGCATAACTATCTAGCATGGGTGCAGTAGCTCAGAAAAGCAGCAACACTGTGTCCATAACAAACCTGGAAGGTCCGCACTGCTATACTTGCTAGCTTAGAGATTCCAGCTGTGCATGATGGATGTGATCTAAAAGCTGTACCTTTCACAAAGCTTCCTATCCTGTTTTCTTGCGGACCTCATGTAGTATTGTACCAGAAACTTGGCAGTTCATTGCTCTTTCTACTCAGCACAGTCTATAATGATTTTGCAGCGGCTACCTGGGGGGCAGCTGCAAGTTACTGGAGAAATGCCACTAGTCTGTGTCTTGTGTTTGTGTTGCTGTTTTGTGTTCACAGAGGAAAAAACTGTTCTGGCCAACTTCATTATATCTGATGACTACATAATGTTATAGTGCCTTTGCTGGTGAATGGTAATGATTTAGAAACCAAGCAAGGGTAGAACAGAAGCAGTCTCAGGATTATCTGCTGGTTTTTACGCTTCTGTGCTTCTTGCTGGAAGATGGGCTCCACTGGAGGTGTTGCTGTTGCTCTGGCCACAGGTTGCATCTAATTAGTAGAGCTGGGCAGAAACCAACAAGTTTCCTCTGTAAGACTGGAGAGCTGATCTCATCAAATAATTGATTATCCTGTTTATTATCCTGTTTATAGCTGCTAGGAGTGGAGAAAACAGCCAGATCCTGAGATGACCTGTTTTATTTTA
Source organism: Phasianus colchicus (assembly GCF_987193195.1). Classification (NCBI taxonomy): domain Eukaryota; kingdom Metazoa; phylum Chordata; class Aves; order Galliformes; family Phasianidae; genus Phasianus; species Phasianus colchicus. The sequence continues at coordinate 64,624,407 of NC_143439.1, read as the reverse complement.
AGTACAGGAATAAAAAATGTCAAATAAATAGATCTTTTCCAGGAAGAGGACTTAATTGGTTTTCACCGTCAGTCATTAGGAAATCGTGGTCAACATGCTGTAAAACGTTCAGCTAAACAGCCAGTCTGCAGTTGGACTCTATGACTTTTTTTTATAGGCTGTTGTTGAGTTTTCAGAGCCTGTCTTCAGGCAAATGATAAGGCAGGATTCTTGGCTGCTGTCACTAGAATCCCAGTGGATAGGAGTTACCTTAAAATCTTTTCTGGGTGATCCCTTCAGGAGCAAGAGAAATGAATTCTTAGCTCTTTGGAAGGGTTCCATAGCTGCTGTTACTCTTTAGCCCTCGGTAAAGGGTTATGTTTAGCTATGCCTTGAAAATTTGTTTGTTCTCAGCAGCTCACAATGTGCAGCAGTAATTGTTACTTTGGAATTTCAAATCATTCATTCTTAATGTCTCATAAGAATAGTACTTTAAAGAACCACTTGTATGTTACGTAGCAGCAGAAGCATACAGAGTGTACTTGTTTCAGAGGAGACTAGAAGCTATGGGCTGTCTTAGAGTGAATGCAAAATCAATTGCAGAAAGCTGACGTATTTGTTCAAGGCTTTCCTCTGTACCAGGCTTCTTGTTGTTGTGTACAGAAGTGGTCAAATTAAGTGTGCTTTCTGCATCAAGCTGTTGTCTCAATACATTTTTTGTGTCTCAGGTGGAAAAAGTGTTTTTACATTCACATCTATTCATAAACACGAGTGAAAGAATCCAAATCAAACATGAAGTAGTATCTTGATGTGATGACAAAAATGATAATTAAAAATAGCTGTAACAAGTCAGTTGAAGAACCTTCTAATTCAGCATCTGAGCTTGGAGGGCAAGGGTCAGCAGAGGGTGCAGTAGAGGGGCAAAGCATGGAGCAATGTACTCAGCCCCTGGCAATTTGTGACTCAGGTTTCTAGAGCTCACGGTGATGACTTTGTACTTAGTAGCTGTAGATGACTGAATTCATGCAGTAAAACTGCTCCTTTTTGAGTCAGTGCAAACTTGTTACATACATGACATTCTGTAATGGAGATAGATGTGTATGATGTGAGGGGTTGGTTCTTTTTGCTGTGTCTCTTGATGCTTTCATCTCCACCGTCTTTTTTTTGGAGAAATATCAGCCAGAGCAGCATAAGACATTCAAGGTACAGTTGTCTTGTGGATGTATACAGTGGCATGATGTGTCTCTATATTGTTGCCTATATTATAAATAGTGTTTTATATAAAATATATTAATATTAAAAAATATAATGGCATTTTGTTGTTTCTTGGCTGCTTCTGAGCCACTTGTCACAGAAGTACCTAAAAATCCTTGAGCCAGGTCTTCCACATGTCTAGAAATACTCCAATAAATTTGTGATTCTTAAACTTCAGATCAGATATATGTTTCTTCCTCTGCACCCCACACCTCACCCTCTGGGTCTGACGTAGGATAATGAAAACACCCACACTTGTGTTTTAGTAATCATTACGGAGCCAGCTTGAACAAGATGGTTTTGATCCCCAGAGCTTGCTTTCTGCTCAGAACCCAGTGATAGCGACCCTGAGCAACGAGAATGTACTGCTTCTAAGCCTGGACTAATAGTGCAGAGGCTAGCTGTGAAGCAGTGCTGTCATATTACAGTTTTTCAGTGAAATGTGAACCAAAGAGGTGCGTTTTGAGGGAGGAATTGGGTTGTTTTCAGAAATTACCCATTGCTTGCAAGAATAGTTGTGAATCCTGAACTTGCTGAACCCTTTTTCCTTAATCACCTTCCTGCAGCCCAGCAGACTGCTCCACAATAATGTGAGCACTGAAAATGTGGGGCTCAGCTTTAAATTTTCCTGTCAATCACATATATGCATCTCTGAGCTACCAGCTATGTGGAGGTTGGAACAACCCTAAAGAGCTGACCAGACAAAAGGAATCTAACTGATTCAAAGAGTGTTACCAAATGCTGCATTGTTTTATATTTGTCATTGGTTTTTGTGTTCCAGGATTTGGTTTTATTTATTCTGTTCTTTGGGTGTTTGTGTGGATATGGTAGAGCAGGCACAGTTCTTCTGGAACAACTAACTTCCCATTCCATCTCAACAATGAATGGTGTGCGATAACACAACTGAAATTAATGACATTTTTCATTTGTTTGCTTTGACTAGACTTATTTTCAGTCATTGCACTAGTACTGTCACTCAGTAGTGATGCTGTCACTCAACACTCAACGTGAACACTGTCATCTCAACATCTTGTCCTCATGCTGCACTGGCTGTTAGTTATAATGACAAGCAATTTGGTTGTTTTCATTGCTTTTCTGTCCAAGATAAGTGAAGCCTTTCTGTTGCTTTACTCAGTTTTCTGCTTAACCAAAATAATGCATGTCTAACTTTTGCATTTAGCTGAGAGTTATATCTCTAGTTTAGAGCTACGCTACTTGGATGGATTTACAGACAGATTTTTGGGAAATGTTAGTGGTATGTACCAGATGTCATTTCTGGCCCTTAAAGCTTCCTTTTGTCAGGAAAGAAAGATGCTTTGTAGTAACTGCTAAAGAAAGTAACAAAAGCAAAACATTTTGATCTGTCTTGGAGTAGTGGTTCAGCCTTCTTCACGAATTTCCTTTGGGAACAGATTTCAGATAGGGCACGTGGACTTCAGGAACTCAGGAGTTCTTTGTTCACAGACACTAATTGTCAGTTTGCCTATTACCACTGTTTAGTTTTCATTTTATTTTGAGTAAATAGACCCAATTTAGCTAACATTTCTGTGACTGCTTTTTGTGAGAGCACTTAAAGGAATTGTTTTATTGAGCATCATAAAATGGACAGCCACTAAAAATGTAATTTGTCAATAGTAAGGAATAAATTCCTTTTTCACATAAAGAGCTCATAAACATACTCTGGTTTAGAAATCTAGCACAGGAGGGAAAACTGGATCTTGTACAGACCATTGCTGAGCAAGCCCAGCTACCTTTACGTGATGAATCTGTGGCCTCGAGGCACCTAATGATAGAAAAGCTACATTTTTCTTTTTTTAAAGGAGGGAGGAAGTAGATAAATAACTGTAAATTAGAATGTATGCTGAGGATGCTTGCAACAAACTAAAATAATTTGGGATCTTAATCTTATGGAAATGATAGCACTTTGAGTTTGTGCTTTACTATGTTTTACTGCAATGACCAACTTATTTATATGGGATTGGGGTATTCCTGATTGGTTTTTTCAGCACATCTTTATTGCTGAAAATAAGAAATGTTTCTGAAATATGTTTCATCATTGCCAAATCAAGGTTATGTTTGTGTTTTTTTCCCCACTTGTCACTGAGCTGATTAACCCACTGATACTCTTGTGTTTAATCTTTACAACTGGAGGACCTGCTAGCTGCATGTAGCAACACAATGGAAATTACTTACCTGGAAACCTCTCTGGCCTGCTTTTATGTGCAGTGTTCAGTTTAAAGGCCTACTTTCAAAATCTAAGTAGTATCTGGACTCTGCCATGGATGCCCTTTACACCAAATCAGCATTTGTTTTCCTTAAACCTAAACTGTTTCTTTCAGAAGTGTTCTTACGACAAGGAAGTGTAGAGACAAGTATCTGTCTCCACTAGAAGACAATGTTTGGGAGGTCTGGGATTTGGTGGTGTTATCTGGGCTTGGGTTTTTCCACTAAGAGCATTAGGATTCTGAACTTTTACCTGTGCTACCTTGGATCTTTGTGCGCAACCAAGAGCATATCTGTTTAACAAAGTGCTTTGGGAAATCTCTTACTTACTAACCCTATAAGGGTGTTAGAAGAGTGCTAAGAATGGGGGCCCTCATACAGGTTCTAATCTGGAACGTGTGAAAACACTGTGCAAGCAGGTAACAACATGTGGATGTATCGTTCTGAAAACGTGCATGTGTGCTGAGATGATTTAGGTTTGTTTCTGTTATGCTGTGTGAAACTTTAAGGGGAATTCTTCAGAAAGAACTCTTTCCTATTCTAAACTTCCTCCTGGCTCTGTCACGGTGCTTTTCCAGACTTCTATAGCATCTCATACCCACACTGTCTTATGTACTGAGATACCACAGTTAAACCTTTTGAGGATGGGCAAATGTTGGAAAAGTTGAGTGAAGGCAGAAATCTTTTTATAATACTTGCTATAAGAGAAAGTTTCATTTGTTCTGATCACGCCGTATCCAATTTAAATACTGATTTTTTGGAACATGGAACCTTTCAGCAGTAAGCCAGTAGCTTGTGATTTAAGAGGTCATCTAAATGTAAATGTAGAAATTCAGTAAAGCTGCTGAATGAAGCTGCTCTCCACATTTGCAGAAGGATTGAGGGTTGGGAAGTGTTCCAGAACTTCTGTCTTACTGGGTCTATCTGTGAATGATTGAATCTGTTTCTTTTCAACTCTATACTATGAAAAAAAGATAGCGTCCTAGTTAGTGAAATGCCATGTGAAGATTATTTCTAAACTGCTTGCTCATATAGTGTTTGTGTAAGGGAAGATTGCTGACTTGGATAGACAGATTTGTTTTTAACTGTAAAAGCATCTAGAAAACATGTCATCGGCTTAGAACTTGATAATGAGGGAAGTAAAGCCAGAAAAAATAATTGAAATGTCATTGATTTGAAATACAAATTTGATATTTTATTTTAAAATCCATAATCTAAATTATGAATCCCCATCTAAACTTTTTTTTTGTTTTCTGCTTTCTTTCATCTCAGAAGGGAGGATCCTGTATGGTGTCATGAGCTGCTCTAGATGAGTTTGTGGAAAGAAACGGAGGAAAGAAAGCTACTGTCATTAAACTTGTATTTGGTTTTTGAAGAGCCTCAGCCACCCCAGCAAAGTTTTTAGGGGATTTACAAGTAGAGCAGAGATGTTTGTTTTTTTTTTTCTATTCTTTTTTGGTTTTCCTATTTGATAGCTTCAGCATATGGTCACATAGAATGAAAAAAAAAAACAACTGTGGTTGTGCTGGAAAGAATCAAATGTAGTATCTTCAGAGGTAATTCCTCACAGTGTCATGATCTTGACATCCCCTTTTTTCAGGTGCTTAGTAACAGCAGAAAAGAGAACTTAAAGGTAGTTGTTGTAAAAACTGAATATGGATGTTTTTAGTAAAGTATCTGTATTGGTATAAAACAGTTAGAAATCTGAAAAGCTAATAAGGGAAGCCCCGATATAGTTTGTTCATTTAGTTTTGATATGAGCTTTTTATGTCCACTTCCCCTGCAGTCTGTACCTCACTACGTGACGTGATGCATATTTTGCAGAAGTACAGATGTTTGGAGCAAGGCACAAGTTTGCACACATGGGTGCAATGGTCTTTTGAGAACTGCAGTCTTTGGATACTCTATAGTGTCCTTTTCTGTTGTACTGAAGATGAAACACAAAATTTCAACAGTTCATTGCTTCTTTCTTCGTGTTTCTTCATCATTCTCCGTTTTCTAGCAATAATTAAGCTTTTTCAAAAAAACCATCACTAAGGTAGTTATTTCTTTGAAGATACTGTTTTTAATATAATCATTTAGAATAAATATTGGCCTCACTTCAGAATGATTCTTGGGTTCTTAACCTTTTCATTTGAAGCAATAGTATATATTGAAGGATTTGCACTGATTTTAATCAAGCTTAGGTTCTGATTTTTGGTTTTGAAGTGACTTAATGAGATTTTTTGCATTTAATGAGAGTGAGAAGCCACTTCTGTATCCTGAATGATAGAACACAACTCATTAGGAGCGTAGCTGCATCCTTCCATTCTGTTGTCTGAAGGTTGAAGAGTGATTTGCCCTTTGTCAAATTAGAGTCTTGAATTTTTCAGGAAGCAAGAGCTTTCCTAAGAAGCTAATTGGGATGGTTAGTTCTCAAGGAAGATAAGCTTGGAATCTTTGTCTTTTTATAAGGAGTGTCTTTGTCTGTTTGTTAAAATTGAACCTAGTCATTGATCAATCTAGGTGATAAAACATGAGTCTTTTCTGCTTTGTTCTGCCCTTTTTCTTCAGACAAGTTCCCATCTTTCCTGAACCTCTCAAAGGAATGGAGTTCTATAGCCACCTCCCTAGTTCACTATCTTTCCTGCTAGAGAGGCAAGAGAAGACAAAACATCTCATTTTTATTTTTATTACAGAAATCCAGGCTAAAAAATACACTGTATTTCATCCACTAATACTCACTAATAGAAGGCAGGACTGGAAAAATACGTGGTCTTGGTCAATGAGCACTATTTCATATTGAAGAAAAAAGTTAGATTGTGTTTCTGTGTTCTAATTTTGATTTGAAGTACATATCAACTGCATTTATTCTGTTTTGGAACCTTGATTATTTTGTCCTAGATCCTTTGTAATGCTAGCAAATTTTTATTCCAGAGTGCAAGTGGACCTCCAGCAGTCTGTTTGTATAGCATGGCCTAGGAGAAGTTCTTGGTGCAGGATTACAAACTGATATTACTTTCATACAAATTGAATTGAAAGTGAAAACAGGAGGGAAGATGCCTGCAAGTTGTTCAGTATGTGCTTCCCTGTTATGTTACAGAATACAATGTGTACTGCCTTCATCTGTCTTAAGTGTTCTCTTTTCTGCTGATACATTCTCCACCTCTTCTGGACTGTGTTCTTTGTCTGATCCCCTGGTGACAATGTACAGTTAGATGAAGTTGACAGTTTCTGTAGCTTCCAAAGTTAGTTCAGTGAAATACTGAACTAACCGAATTAACATTTCGCTTAATTCACGATAAATTTGAGGGATTAATTCCTTTTATGTGCATGCACATATACACTAAATAGATCATTGCTATTTTATTAATATCTACTATTATATTAATATCTTTATTCTTTACCACTGATAATTTCAGAACAGATAACTTAGCTCAATCTGACATCACCTAGTAAGCCTTGTAGGTGTTTTTTAAAAGAGTCCTTTGCCAGCTTAAAACTGATCATAGTACTTTTATAACAAAGTCTACAAACAAATGTGAAAGCTCTGCATTCAGTACAGTAACGACGTTGTTCTTGAATGCATCATGCTTTGTAGTTGCTTTAAAATAATTTTAAACTTTGAAATTACCCATCACACACAATATGTTCTTGTCTCCTCATATTCGTCGTCAGACCAGAATTAAATAAAAACTGGATGAATTCTTTTGATGGGTTGTAGACAAAGTTAATTAAATGCAAATGTTTTCTATGACCAAGCCATCACATTTCACTTCTTTGGTCTGGTAGAATGCTAACAGAATTGTCAGGAATTCCTGTCAATCTGCCTGTCACTCATCACTTAAGAAAGTGCTGAGAGAAATGGCAAACAAATCTTGGAAATGTTAAGAGAAGAGGAAAGACATGTTAAATATTCTTTTCTACTTTGGTATATCTCAGCCTATTGCAGTTGCTGGCTTGGATGAATTTTTAAGAATGCTGGTATTCTTCAAGGCATAATTTCTTGCAGAAAAACTCAGTTATGGTAATTGAATTACTCTGTTCCACACTCCACAGTCCCCCAGACAAAATAAACTTGAAATCTGTCTAGCTGCCTTTCAGAGCAAGGCTTTCATTAGGTTCAAATCCAGAAAGCCAGAGATTTCTGTTGAAACCAATGGCTGCAATGCTAAGGAATGTAGAGCCTGTCAAATGGCCTGTGTGTTCAGCACTGGGACTGCAGGGTGTCCTCAGACATCACCTGCTCACCTGGGCTTCAGCCATCCTATTTATGTAACTTCTCTGCAATTCAGTGTTTGAAAAAGGAAAAAAAGCCGCTGAAATTATTGGCAGAAGTAGAAAAGGTAGAAGCTCCTGAACTGTTTCTGCCTTCCTGTTGGGTGCAATTGGCTTGAAGTTTGGGGGGAGGTGACTGCAAAGGTATCTATCTCAGAAGCTGCAGAGCTTGCTTATAATTGACGTGGGAGAAGTAGGAGAAATTCTGAAACTAAACGTGTTTGCTTCTGTCAGAAGGACAGGAGAAGGTAGTAGGACAGGGCAGAACAGCAGACCTGACTTACTTTAGCAATTACAGTAAGCTCAGAGTGATCTATGCTCTTCTGCAGCATGGAAAGTCTTACAGAATACAGACCTACCATTTGTGGGTAGGTTATCTCATCAGAAATCTGAAATGTTTTAATGAAGTCTGTATCTTTTCCACTTCAGGCACGAATTGAGGGAAAAGTATTTTAAAGTAGTTTGACTCATTTGAGCTTCCCTCACTTTACAGTTGTGTTCTTAAACAAGGAGTTTTTCATCTTATTTTTGCCTGTTTAAGTATCATCACAGGAAGAACTGATCTACTGTTGAAGCAGTATGAATTACTCATCACAGACCACCACAGGAATGATTCCAGCCCTACTTCTCCATGTTCTACAGATGCACAGTAATTGCTGTGTTATTAACTGCGTATTGTTAGGGATACTCAATTATTGCTTAAAAAAATTGTCCTAACAGCAATTCCTGTTTTTCTCCAGGGGAAAAATACTGCTAGCCACATTGCTTATTTCTGTACAGTGAATACAAGTGTCTCCTGAAGAAGCTCCAGCCCAATTCATACAATAACACAGATTTGTGTAGAGATGCTCTCTTCCCATCTCAGCAGTAATCTAAAAACAAACAACAACCTGGAAGCTGGAGTAAAATCTATGTATGTGACTGCCTGCTAGTGTCTATCATTTCTTGATGATTTTTAAGTAACTTTAATACTTAAATTTCTATTGCTATGCTGGCAGCGTGCAAAAATACTATACAGAAGAAATATTAAGGAGACTGTTAGTGTCAGAGGGCTGCTTGTTTCAGAAATACGTGCCAGGCATTTCACTTCACCATTTATAGTTGAGATACTTATGAAATGAATCAGAGTAACTGCAAGAATGAGGAAATCAAAAGAAATCAGGCTGATGTGGGTAAGGAAGATGGATAAGAATGAGCTCACGACAGTACAGTCTATAGATTTTTAAATAACCTCATAAAAGACCTCCTCAAAAAAATTATGCTTGTAGAATTCTGTGCTGCATTTTGCCATCCTTTGAAGTATGTTCATTTTATCAATAAAAGAAAGCATAAATACAGAAAGTATTACATAGATCAGCCTTGCAGTTTTTATCAGAGGGCTGTCGTTTTCCCAGTTTTTTTAATCATCATCCATCAAAGAAGTTAAAATTCATGACACGCCTGTGGATGTGTTGAAATGCAATATTCACCCCTGTAGTGCCATCCCTTTTAGATTACGCAGCATTAAGAAGCACTGCTTGAGCCTTTTCATTATTCCAGCCAGATCCCTCTCAGATTGTAGTCATAAATCTTTTCAGCTTAGTTGCACTTTCTGAAAAATACTGGGGCTTGTAAATTAAAAATGAGATTGAGAATCCAGAATAACTTTCACATTTTCAATTAGTTCGATATTTCTGAAAATATTTTCATCCCATCTATTTTGTTTAAATGTTAAAGTTGGTTTTTGTATCTTAAGATTAACATTTTTCTGGATCTGTTCTTAACATATGTGTTTCTTAATTCATAGCTTTTAAGCTTAACTTTTTATGTCATGTTTAACTGCTAGAAGGAGCATTTAGTTTTTCACATCTGCTTGGAATCTTTTAGGTCTTTTGAGAGTGCTGGACTTGAGGCAAGCTCAGCAGCAGGGGTTTTCTGACAGTCTTGCAGATTCCTTAGAGAGCCAAAAACCTTGAGACATGGGAACACAGCTCTTGCTGCAGGCACATGAACCGAGTCTAAATTCGTCAGAAAAGCTGAATCACTGGATGAGTAACTGCTCCTAACAATCAGATGACATAGTATCATGTGTGTTTACCAGGAGAAGCTTTAAAAGCTTTGAGGAGAGGAGTTTCTCAATTCAATGAGCTTTAAGTTTGTTTTTTAGCAGGATATACTTCTGTGTTTGAGTATTAAAAATCCTCAGTGCTATTGCAGTGTGTCAACGATCTGTTGTTTGGTTTTGGAAAATAACATTAGTTTTAATAGTGTTCTCTGGATTTAAGTCTATTTATAAGATAACCTTGTCTGTTTTGATTCAATATGATGTTTCAAATACTCCATGTTTCCACATTGTTGATTTTCAGGTTCTTAACAGTATTTCCTCTTTCCTTTTGCCACTTGTATTAATTAAAACAGAATTTTATTCCAACTCTAACATTAAATCCACTGAAAGCCTGAAGCTCTGTTCTACCTTCTGTTTGTTGAGCTGGTACTAGAGAAGATGAATAATATAATGCATTACACATAAATACAGAATAACAGGAAAGCAAAATAAGTAATTATTTTTACAGATACCTGCAATGAGAAATGTTCTGTGCTTTCTCACATCCAGTGTTGAAGTTTACCTAGATAAGGGCATTTGTTATTTACATTAAATAGAACAAATGAAGATAAAAAGAATGATACTAACTTCATAGAATGTGACATAGTTTTATTTTCTGAGTAAGTGAATTGGTAAATTTAATTATAAATAATAAAAAATATGTACCTGCCAGTGGGAAACATAAAACTCCCTTGTACTATTTACATCTACCCATTGAAATGAAAAGAGATTTGTGATAGTTTTCCAGCAACTGAACTACCGTTAGAGCATGAACACTCACAAACTTCTGCTACTAACACTGGAATGGAAAAAGAAGACATTGCAAAAGGGTGTGAGGGTGTAGAGTTTGTGTCATGCTTTCCTTACAATGTAGAAAGAGAGCTAAAAAATGCAAAATTGGGGTTCTTTTTTTTCTTGACTGGTTATGCATGCTGTTTCTGTATTGACATATAGGCATTTCAATCTATTCTAGATTCTAGTCCAGAACAGATTTTTTGCTTATATAGCACTTAACTTGATTGATAATGTTCAGTAAAAACTGAGATTGACTCTTCTGCATCTTCAGTTGGTTCTCAGTGAATGTGTTTGACATTAAAGCAAGCCTTCCTGATAGTCTCTCAGCAGTTACTCAGAACGATAAAGGCAGGCCACAGCTTACATGCTAATATTTCAAACTAAAAAGAAAAACAAATGGAACTGGGATTTTTTTGCTGTGAAAGAAGAAAAAACATGACTTAGTTTTTGTTATGTGTGAAATATAATTATTGTTTGCTAGCAAATGCTATAACCTTTTATTTTAGTGTGCATTTCTTATTTTTTTCATTATCACTATGATTTTACATTTTACTTGAATGTTTAAACAGAATACAAATGTTAGTTTCTTGTTTATTTTTGTGTGATGTTTAGTAATTCTAGAGTATATCTGAAGGAGAAATTATGATAATATTTTTCCCTTTTTTTCTTTTTTAAGGCTCCTGCTAAGAGAGATTCAACACAAAGTACCATCAAAGATGACAAAGTCCATCTGTTGAAGTATAATATAGGAGATTTAGTATGGTCAAAAGTATCAGGTTTTCCTTGGTGGCCATGTATGGTTTCTGCTGATCCTATTCTTCATTCCTACACTAAACTAAAAGGTATGTCCCTGATGCTACAAACATCTGGATTGCTTTCAAAATGTAAACATTATTTTGGGCAAGTTCTGTTCATTTTATCTGTTCGTTTGCATCAGTAACTGAACCAGTTCATCACTGTCAAGAGGGATGTTAAAATCATGCAAGCACTATTTTTGAGCATACAGCAGCCTGAGTTTGTTTTTTCTACTGTACTGGTGTTTTGTTTTTTGTGTTTTTTTAATTTGAACATTATCCAAAAGAGATCAAAGTTTTGATCTGTGAAACTGGTTGAAGTCCTATTAAAAAACTACCCGATGATACATGCTTTCCATTGTTTTTATGGAGATGTTCGGAGCAGTGATATGGGCTGAATATTTTATTGAAAACTCATGGGAGTTAAATAATCCCAATGATTATGATTTACTAAAAGCAATCTCTAATTCATCTTAATTTTCTTTGGTTCCTGGGATCAATAGTTATCTGCAGACAACATTAGTTGATTATACTAAACACAGGCACTAGTGAGTGAAATTCTTATGTAGGAATCTCTACCCATTTATTCATCATCTCATTTGTAGTTTCTTACTCAGTTCTTATACCTTAAACTGTAAAGGCTTATCTGTGCTGGATGTAGAATGATAAAGTAATAAAGGTTAGAAAGGATCCCTGGGAGTTGTATGGTCTCTAAGCTAGACCAGGGTACATAGTGCCTACTCCAGCACAATGTTTGATGTCTTCAAAGATGGAGACTGTACAACCTTTTATATTAGTACCACGTTAATCCAGAATCTGTCTCATTCTTCTGCATATCCTTTCTGCTAAGTTGTTGAAGACAGCAGTAAGATCTCTTCAAATGTCAGTGGGTTTGATGTGGTTGGTTTTCTTTTGTTTGGTTGTTGTTATTTTTTTGAGGCTTAAGAAGTGAAAGCTCTCTGAACATCTTACTGTACTCCAGCTTCTTGGTGCCCCCTGTCTTCATTGTTCTGGGGAACCCAAAACCAGGTAGAGCATTTCAGAGGTCTCATGGGGGCTAAATAGAAGGCAATAAGCATATCTGACAGGCTTTATTCTTGCTAATGCAAGTACCTGGCCTTCTTCACTACAAGGTTGCACTGTTGTTTCAAGTTTAATTTGATATCTACAAGGGCCCCACACCTTTTTTTGCAGTCTAGGTGGACAGCATCCATCTGGTTACTATTATATCAGGTTATCCAATCTCAGGTGCAGGACTTTGTATATGACGCAGTTGAATTTAATGAGGTTCCTATCACCCTGTTTCTCCAGTGTTCTAAGTTCTTCTGCACAGCAATATTGTATTGACTAGAATCACCCCCCAGTTTGATAAAGGTATGCTCTGCTCTTGTCCAGATTATTGTTACGATGTCAATCAATATCTGCCTTTGTATAGATGGATTCAGCTAGTAAAGGCCACAGGTTGGACTCTGTGTCTCTCTTCACAACACTGTAAAACTCAGTGGCTAAGCCTGTTTTCTCTCTCTCTTTCATAATCATCTCTCATGTAGTGTTTTAAGAACACTATGGAAACCATTTTAGTTGTCAAGTTAAACAACACTGCCCTTCCTTTATCCCCTCATAAGAAATAAACAGATTAGGCATGATTTGTCCTTGGTGAATCTTTGGCTGTTCCCAGGCATCTTCTTTTCCTTCAAGTGCTTGGGCATCTCTTCAAAGAGGATTTGCTCTATTATCTTGTAGGCATTAAATTATTTGGCTGAGCTGGTAGTTCTCCAGATTGTTATTTTTCTTGAAGATAGGTGTGATGTTTGCAATGTTTGTCTTTTTCCAGTCATGAGGGATATCCCTAGTGTGGCCTTTCAAAAATTACAGAGATCAACTTTGAATTGCTTTGGCTAACACCTTCAGCTCCTTCTAAAGCATTCCATCTGGTTCCATAATTTAATATATGTCCAATTTGTTTACGTGCTTCCTTAGTATTCTCGGTGGTGCTTCTTTGTTATAGTCCTGGTCATTAGACTAAGGGATCTGCAGGCTTGGGGTAGGCATTACCAAATTAAAAAGAAAAAAAAATGGAGGGAAAGAAGACATAGAGTGTTCCAACCTATTCCGTGTTCTCTCATACTTAAAACTATGAACATTCCTTAGGCTTTCATTTGCTACTGTTGCATTTACAGAAAGTGTTTTTGCAGGCACATTGTGTCCCTCACTAGGTTTAGCTCCTTTTGAACACTGTAAAGTATTTTTACTATGTTTATTTCAAGTTTTACTGAAAGCTTGAAAAACCTGCTAATGGAAATCCAAAGAAGTTGGAGATTTAGGGGAAAAGCAAGTTAATAGGAATATCAAGCCAAAGTAGGAGCACATAACCTTGTTTTTTTCTTTATGCTCCTAAATATTTTGATATATTTTATTAGGTCAAGAAAAGGTATCAGTTTCCTTTGCGAGGAACAGAGTAAGACATTTACTTGTTACTACAAAACTTTTAAGTATGTATTTCCAGGGTTTAGGGGTTTTTTTGTATGTACGTGAAAAAGAAGGGAAGAGCGGGGTTTTTTTAGTTGGGGAGAAAAAGACTCCTCCTTCACCATTCAGTTGTTATCAGGGGTTGAAAACAAACTATACATGTAAAATTTGTATTAGAGTTACAAATTTCTAATGTAGAGAGACTGTAAACATGTAGGATTGGAAATGAGTGATCTTGATGCTTTGTGGGTGTGGTCTGAAAAATCCTGCTCAGTAGGAGTAAGTGGATTTTTACAGTGGTAGAAGACCAACCTGGAAAATGAGTGAAAAGCTGTGTTACTGCAGAGAAAAATCTGAGTGTCATAATAGCCCCATATAGTTTGTTAGCTGTAGGACCAAAATTATACTGTCATAAATAATACTGTTCATAAAATACATGAAATAGATCCTTTCCTTTTTCAGCGGTTGCACCATGTTCATTTCATCCAATTTGAGCCATTTACTTCAAGAGATGTGGACCAAATACAGAAGGTACTAAGGGAACATAAACAGCAATGTAGTGTGAGAACTGAAACTGAAGGAACTGGAGTTGTTTAAGCTGACTAGGAAAACTCATTAACTGCTCTTAAATAACATGCAAAGGAGAAAAAGCATAAATGCTTCTTGCTCTGGAAAGAGGCAAGCTTAGTAACAAAAAATATTTAGACTACATGTGAAAATCAACTTGGAAGTGTAAAAGACAGTGAAGTGTTGGAATGAATTGCTAGGAGAGACTGCATGATCTTATTCACAGTAGGTTTTTAAAACAAAAGAGGATCTCTAGAATTGTAGGTAGACTCCATGTTGATAGTAAACTAAGTGGCTTCTTGGGATCCCTTTCAAACATTCATGCAATTGCTAAAGTGGCTATTATAGATTCTTTAATAATATAACCTTAGACAAATTTTTCATGTAGCAGTCTTTCAGAGTTTTGATCAGGTAGCCTCTGTGATTTTAGTCTTTTGACTCTTTGATCTATTATGACATAGAAGAGCTGGATTTTGAGAGAAACAAAGCTGGTTTCTGTTCCTGGCTGAATAACTCATTGAAAGGAGCGAGATTGTTGCCTCATTATCAAGAATCTCTATGTGAGCTTTTTAAAAGGAACTATAAAAACAGATGTAGCAAATAAAGTGTCGTATTTCTGAGTCCAACTTGTGGAGTGTTAACAGAAAGAGGAGCCCATATATTTTCAGCTATTAAATTCAACCTCTTTGAAGAAATATACTGGGGGGGGGGAGGAGGCTTTTCTGATATTTACTCTGGAGTTGCTTTGGGGCTTTCCTTTTCCTCCAGAAAGTTTGACTAGCTCTTGGGCAGCCTTCATAATTAATAAATGCACACTAATGATTTTTCAAAACATCATTATGTATCCCTAGTCTTATCTTATCTTCCACTACTGTTTACTGTAGAGACACCATCAAAAGTCTTCTGTTCCAAGCAGCAGAGTTCTTTTATGTGGGAGTTGTAGAAATCCCCAGTTAGGTCTTTATTTCTCATTTCTAGGATTAGGATCAACAGTATGTATAAATAGTCTGAATTTCTTGCTGTTTGTACTTGATTTCATCATTCCAGCTGCTTTGGCTTGAGAAGTTTGTAACTTTCAGCTTCCAGGATGCATGCTTGCATATAAGAAAGCCCATACTGATTCAGAGTAGAGCTCCCATTTTATTCAGTATCCTGTCTCTGCCTGGTCAAGAACAGATGCTAGGGTACAGTAGAAGAAGAATAGTGGTAAGCCCCACTGATCCTTTAGTACCTGGTGGTTCCAGGATTCTTTGAGACAAAAATGGTGTATTTATTTGTAGTAATCCTTAGTAATGTCCCTTATTTTATCCAGGAGCATTGTTTTGGATTCTGTCCAGAGGAGACACCTGCAGATTCAAAAATAGCTTCAGTTATTCTATCAGCAGACACTATTACTTACACTAATTAATTAGGCAGGTACAGATACTCTGTATTACATTGCAAAAGGTAGATTGCCTTGGTACTGGGCTGCTGGATAATCAAAGGCAGATCTTAATGAGTGGTTGTAAATGTAGCATAGACCATCTCACTATCAGCAGCTTAGGCATCCTGGTTAAATACAAAAATTATCCTTTATTTCATCAGAGATAGTTTATTGGAGCTCAGTAGTCTCTAGTTAAGAATTTTCTTGATGAGGACAAGCTTTACTGAATTTACAGGAATGTGTATTAGGATACTGGATTGCATGTATGATGCAGACAGACCACGACCTTTTCCTGTGCCATTCCTCTAGAGCCTTGTACCTGATCTCAACTGAGTCATCATCATTCTTGTAGATCTCATGTATGTGGTATATATGGTTGTAATGGTGAATAGAACGTCCGCTCATGCCATTAATTAGGTTGATTTCATATTATTACTGTTCCAGATGCCAAATCTTGAGGCAAGATCAAATGCCTTGAAAAGTAGCTACTGTCTGAATAATTACAAAAAGAGTGTTTCTAGGCTTACAAAAAGAAGACAGTAATAATACAGTATATCAGGTAATCAACTAGAAGGTATCCTGTGAAAAACAACAGAATTGAGACCTAGTTTAAAGACATCTGTTGCCAACGACTGTGACTCTTATTTATTCTTACTCTACAGAAACTCTTCCCCGATTTCTTCTTTCTCACAGACTAAATCTTATACATACTAATATGGGGCACCTTGAAAAACCAAACTAAATGACCAAAGTGGGCAACTGATCCTTTCTAGCAGGATTGACAAGCACAGAAGTGTAGCTTATTTCAGTTGAAACTTTTCTTTCAAGGATATCCTTAATCTAAATACTTGGCAGACAACAAATCGCATAAAACTTATGAAGGAGATGCTAGAAGATATTTTAAGTCTGATTCCCTTACCTCTACCATTTGCCATTTAGAAATTCATTGTTAACTGGGAATTCCTCCATGAATTTTGAAAGTGTTCCGTTCCCCTACTTGTTAGAATACCTGATATCTTTAGAAAGGAAGGATTATATGCCTGTTTCTTAGAGAAGGAGACAGTATTCCTCTTTATGATTTAGAAGAATATTTCTTGTCTAGATTTCAGAATTGTTCTCTCATCTTCCCACTCTCCCATCCACCATGCAAATCCTTTACCATTCTTGCTCTGATTCCTTAAAAGCTTGGTTAGGATGAAGTGTTTATTGCAGTTGTTCAAATCGGCTACATGTGTGCTTCTATTCAAGAATACTAAAAGGATAAAGTTTAGGCAGATTGGAGATCAGGCTGAGTGCACAGGCTATTCAAGCTTTGAAATCTTGGATTTTTAATCCATTTTCATATGTAGCATTTTCAGAAAAATGCAGGCTTACATGTAAATTAATATACACAGAACGCACTGACAGATGATTGTAAGTTAATTTAGCAAAGCATATTCTTGTTTAGGTTAAACTAGTGGGCTTTTATGTCAAACTTCATTGCTTAACTTAGAGACTTTAAGACCAGCAAGTGGGTGCTTCGAAGGTCAACTGTTTGTACTGTGCTTTGGTCAATGTAATAAATGTAGCAAAAATTAGAGAACAACTTCAGTTGAATCTTAAATACATTTGTTTTTATTTTTCAGGACAGAAAAAGAGTTTTCGGCAGTATCATGTTCAGTTTTTTGGAGATGCTCCAGAACGAGCCTGGATATTTGAGAAGAGCCTTGTGCCTTTCAAAGGAAAAGATCAGTTTGAACAATTGTGTCAGGAAAGTGCAAAACAAGCCCTCACTAAAGCAGAGAAAATAAAGGTAAGAGGCTACCAAAAAAGCCAAGATTTTCAGACTTATATTTTACTGTTATAGGTATGTATAGATGTAAATAGATATTCTGGTAAGCTTTTAAACTGGCATGTAATCTTATATTTTATGTATAGATGAGAAGCAAGGGTGACACATTACTGTTACTTATTAAAAGTCATTTCTGTTCTGCTTTGTCAATGATTAATGCTTGGTATTATTACTCTCAAACACAGTTCAATTTGAATAACTGAATTGTAAATATACATTACACTTAGTCTCTTGGAATTGTTTTTTCTTGATGTTCGTATCTTGGAATGAAAAACAAGCAGATTTCTCACAGTATTTTCTTATCTTGCAGATGTTAAAGCCTGTTCCAGGGAAGCTGCGACCGCAGTGGGAGATGGGCGTTAAGCAAGCAAGTGAAGCAATAGGCATGACAGTGGAAGAACGGAAGGCCAAATACACCTTCATCTACATTAGGGACAGACCTCATCTTAATCCTCAAGTAGCAAAGGAAGTTGGCATTGCTGTGGAGCTTTTAGAGGAGGAGGTAGATGAGTCATCTTACTCAAATGAAGAAACCACTGAAAATCTGAAATCAATGAAGGAGTCTGGCATTCCTACCAAAAGGAGGAGAAGGACATCAAAATTGTCTGCCACTGATGATGCACAAGAAAGCAGTCAGTTGGAGACTAAGAATACAACTCCTCAAAAGTCATCTGAACAGGCTGAATCCAAAAGAGGGATAGGCTCCCCTCTCAGTAGAAAGAAAACTCCAGCATCTACTCCACGAAGCAGAAAGGGCGATGCAGTATCTCAGTTTTTGGTCTTTTGTCAGAAGCACAGAGATGAGGTTAGTCTCTTTTAGCTGTTACTATGGATGATTGCCTCTGCTCATTTCTGTACTTAAAGGAAATTCTTCACTTTCGTTGATAACTAGCTGTTACTTTAGAATCTGTAGTATTCTAAGTTTGTCAGATTATGCCTGCATCTTATCTTGGTCTAGACAGTAACAAAGAAAGGAAAGAATGTATATAAATAATATGAACAAAATAGTGATAATGCTGTTCACTTCAAGCATGTCACATTAGTATCTTCTTACTTGTAATTTAAAAGTCCTTTTTATTAGCTTAATTTTCTTAATATATGTAAAATGTAGATATGTTATACATACACTCAAGCAAATATAAGCAAGGTTATGCTGCTTATGGTCATCTACTTGCAGTTAGCTTTTGAATTCATTTTGATAACATGGCTCAAATTATACAATGTGTTCCCATGTCTTAACTCCTCAAAAACTCAATTTCCCTACCTAGAGTCCTTTGCTGAGCTTCAGAAAAAGCTTCAACAGTTACCAAAGTGTATGAAAATCACTGTCAGTGTGCAGTATCTTGGGACAGAAACTAGGCCTTCTTGAGAGGACTGCACTCCAGGGCAAGGTAGATTAAATAACTACCATAATATCAACATTTCATAGGAAGACTGTTAGAGGTATAAAAGCAGTATCATTGTTCTAACTCACTATTTTAAAATCATGAACGTCATTTTTCTTCCTTATAACCTTCTGCTGCATTTGCAGCACAATTCCATGCACTGGTGGAACCATGAGTTCTGATACTTTATATTAGTTGTGCTTTTCTGTAATACCCACAAAGGCAGAAAGTTACAGATGACTTGGTCAGAGACTTCAGCTGTTAAATGTTTGATTTCAATTGAAGATTTTTGTGTTAGAAAATATTAACAAATCTGAACATCGTAAAGAAAAACTGAAAACCAGATTATATTGTATGGTGATAAATTAGTTGTAGTTCAATTTAAGGATCTTTTTAGATCTTTACAACTCATGATACTGATAAGAGTGAAAATGAATACAGTGTGCATATAGCTTCTAGTGGGTTTGGTTTACTTGAGAAGAACACTGGCAGATCAATTTGCTGGCTCTGGAAACAAGAGCATTTTGTAGCTAGGCTATTAAATACAGATTTTCATATATTCATTATGAAAAGCTGTATGTGTGAAACATCTGCCTCATGTTTGAGAGAGTTCTATTTCCACTTCTGTAAATAACCTTGCATCTTGTGTAATGACAAGAGAGTATTTCCTTGGCCTGTAAGGTATGCAACAAGAAGCCTTGTGCAACACTGAGGCACATAAAATCACTACTCTGGAATAAATGAGATTATTATGATTGGTTTTACCCATACACATCACAGAAGAGATACGCTGTGTCTCTGATGTTATACTCTTATTTTCTGCACCAATTAACATGCGTCATTCCTTTCTGTGATTATACTGTTGCTCTCAAATGAATAGATGGAAAACACAAAGGATATTGCACTATTTAACACTGAGGAATCTTCCTCAGTGCCACTTTGAGACACTGAGAAACTTCTATGAACTTGAAAATTCACACTGATTGTAATGGTTAATATTCTACAGAGTTTAAAGTAGAGTTTCAAAATATTACATATATGGAGAGGGCATCTTGTCTTTTCTGCCTAGAATTCCTTTTAATAAAAATCAGTCATGAAAATGCAAATACATGTAATAATGCAATTCATTCTAGTCGATACTGAAGCACTTCTGTGCGTAGAACACAGCGAGGTTACAAAAGTGATGGATAACAAATAGCAGCAGCTACCAGTCCCTCTATCAAATTAAGATTGTTAGGGCTTAATTTTTCCTTTCTCTTGATATGAAGATGACTGGCATTTTAGATACCTGCTACCTCAGTTTGGTTAACACTTCAAGCTTGTTAACTTGCTTCTAGTTTTGTGTCTTCAGTGGACTGTGGAGACTGTATCCAAATAATGTTGTGTTTTCCCTTCTGTTTGGCTTGTCTGTTTCAACTTGAATAGCTTGCTGTCCATATAAGATTTTTTGGTTGGTTGGTTGTTGTGGTTTTTTTTTCCATTGTAGATGCTGTTATTTTCTATGAAGTGATAACATTGGCTTAAAAACCAGACCACTTTCTAAGCCACTTGTGTTGGTGTCACCTGAAAGAGTAGAATATGGTTAAGTATTTGCAGATAGATACTTAGGAAAAAGGAAAATTGGATTTACAAGAGGTTCTCCCAAACTTGGGAGGAAGACTTCAGTCAATGGAAAGGGAGGGCTAAAAACTACTCATTTGGGGCTTCTAATAATCTCAGGGTATCTTAAAAGTATATACATTCCTACTGTGTCTTGTTTGGAGTCTTGTATTAGGATTCTTATATCAGCTTCGTTATTATCAATTACTAGATATTGATTTTCTGAGAATGGGACAGGAATAGTTGAAGTTTTCAGAAATTAATAGTGGCTGCTTGAAGACAGGGCAATAAAGGAGGCAGAGTTGTTAGTGTGGGTCCAGAGGAAGACCACGAAGATTATCAAAGGGCTGAAGCACCTCTGCTCTATAGAAAAGTTGAGGGAGTTGGGCTTGCTTAGCTTGAGAAAGAGAAGGCACTGGGGAGACCTCACAGCAGTATTCCAGTACCTAAAAGGAGCTTACAAACATGAGGGGGACAAACATTTTACACGATCTGATAGTGATAGGACAAGGAGAAATGAATTTAAACTGAAAAAGGGGAAATTTAGGTTAGATGTTAGGAACAAATTTTTTACTCAGAAAGTGGTGGGTGCTCCATCCCTGAAGGTGCTCAAGGCCAGGTTGGATGGGGCCCTGATCTAGTGGTTGGCAACCAACCCACAGCAGGGGGTTGGATCTTGATGGGCTTTAAGGTTCCCTTCAACCTGAGCCATTCTATAATTCTATGAACTGCCTGAGAATGTTTTTAGTGATTTAGCAGGAATGCTTCCATAAGGAAGGAGGCATTTAAACTTGGAACACTTTCATAGTTCCAGTGATTCACTGAAGTATTTTGTGCTTTGTGAAGTTACCAAATAAGTTCCAATATATTTTATACTGTTGGCTTTCTTGTGCACTCCCTGTGTGAAATAGAGCCATCATAATTGTTAGAAGAAAGGCGTCTTGACTTGAGATAAAGGTATTTTCAGTGAGAGACAAAGCCATATTGTTTGTTAATGACTTGATTTGGGCCTTGAGTCTTTTTTGAAGTAAATTAAGAACTGATTTCATTGGTAAACGAAGGACTAATTTCATTAGTAGGGTGTACAATTTAAGTTTTCTGCAAGCATAAGGAATTGTTGAATATCGAGACAAGAGTGGAGGTAATTTGCTTTACGTGGATGGGCTAGTACATGCCTGATCTAAGCACCATGTTTTGTACACTGATAGTGATATTAATTGCTAGATCCAATTTTGTCCACATTTAGAAAAATATCTTGAAGAAGCGCATGACTTTCACATATACTGTTTCAACTACATATGAGAGGAATGTTATAGTACAAGATGTTGGTGTCCGACTTTGCACGTCCCTAATCATTAAGAAACGTGGATTTTTTTCAGCCTGTCATCTCACTGCTTTCCTATTTGATTGACAGTTATTTTTATTTGTATTTTATTGAAGCTAGAGGCACCACTAAGGTTGTTTGCAAACAAAGGTAGATATTCCTCAGAAAGCTAAATAATTCTATGCCCTATTTGGGCACGATAAACTATATGCAGTCAGCAGCCAATGGTCAAAACTGATACTACCTAGTTTGCTTTAGGAAGTGAGATGTGTGGAAGAGATATCTTGTAGATCTGTCTGTGTTGTCTCCTCTCAGTAACTTTTTGGACACTTCTCAGTTTTAATCGGACTTTGAATAGAGGCCCCCAAAGGTCAATATCCTATTAGCAAGTAAATTATATGAGGTAAAAGGTCAATATCCTATTAGCAAGTAAATTATATGAGGTAAAAGCAAGAAGAACCTTAGTACTCAACCAGGGGAAAGATTACGTGTGTTTTCTTACTAGACTCTAATTAATCTCAATGGAAGGAAGGTATTACAACCATTTCAACCCCTGGAGAAGCTTTAGTCACACTTGTACCTTGCTTGACACCAGAATTTTTAATGTAAAAATACTCAGTTCTAAGAAGTTAGGGTTAATTAGTTCCATAGAAAAAAAAAGTCTTACTGTTGAATGGTTAAAACACTTGGCTTTATTGGCCTACTTTTTACTTTGCTCTCTGATTTTGGTATATTGGTTGCATCACAGCAGTAATAAATGGTGGGACTGCTGATTAGAATTGGAGAATGCTGGTTAGTGAGGGTGACCAAGGGCTGTGTTTCAAGGTATTGTTTCATTTTGATAGAGTGCAAAATCTTAGAGTTTTCTGATTTCTTTATCAAATCCGTCTTTCCTTAAGAGAAATTATGGAAATACTGAAGGGGTTTCTGGCTTTTTTGTTTGTGTTGAATAAACTTCCTAGGAAGTCAGTTAATTTCAGTGATGATGGTTATGGTGTATTGTGTTTATATTAAGAAAAGATGCACAGCTTTTTTAATTCCTAGTATTTGTATAAATGGTATAGAATGAGAAAATAATACAGGAAAATGTTACCTCAGATGCTAGTTTGAGTAGATCCCTCTGGTAAGATAGGAGCTTCCCTATGAGTAGCGAGTTCCGCTATAAATTGGTGGATGTCTCTCTAGGCAAGCACATATTCCAATCTATATGGAATATTCCAAAATATGTCTATTTTCTGTGGGATAGATTTTAACTTCATTCAGTAATAATAGAATCTTTTTGAATCACCATGCCACAGGATTTACGTGTACTCAATTTTCTGTATGTTAAAAGGCAAATGGTTGCAAAATGGTACTTAATGATTCTGAATCTGCTAAAAGATTCTCTTTTTAGAGAGAGAAATGGTAATTAAAAAAAAAAACAAAAACAACAAAACTGGGTACAAAATGCTCAAGTGTAGTTCCATCAGTAGCAGAAACATTAGATAAATTGTTTGTATCCAGTTCTCTGAAGCTATAGAAGAACATATTCTGTTCTTTTCGGTGGTCTTTTTTTTTTTTTTTTTTTTTTTTAATAAAACCCTATTTCTGCATGTATAGGTGGTTGCTGAACATCCCGATGCATCAAGTGAGGAGATTGAAGAGTTGCTTGAATCGCAGTGGAACATGCTTAGTGAAAAACAGAAAGCTCGCTATAACACAAAGTTTGCCATAGTGACCTCTCCCAAATCTGAAGAAGACTCTGGTAAACGTAAAACTGTGCTAGTGTACTCTAACTAAATTTGATAAACATAGTGGTGTTAAACTAAGCACATATTTCAGACCTGTAGGGAAAACAGCTTTCACTGTTTTCCAAGTTTTAATTCTTGGTGTTTGTGCCAATAGCAAAGGAATGCCAATGGTTACAATAAAAGCAACCCATGAAGTCTACATTTCTTGCTCGTTGTTCTGAAAAGTTGTTATATGTAAACCTTCTACTGTTTAGAGATTGCTGATTTCTCATTCTTCTTTTGCCCATAAGCAGCTGCCATTGCACCCACTGTCTGTTATAGGTGGATGCTGGAAATGGAAAATGAAGTGTTAATACTAGTAAAATTAGAGTTGCCTTTTTTTAAAATAGAGTAGATAGTAAATGGCTACAGAAGAGTGATCAGTGCTACACCTCTTCTTCATATGAATATCTGTAGTGTATTACCTCATCATCATCAACTCAGGAAAAAGTATTCTGATCTTTATTCTGTATCCTTCATTCACTTAGCATTTTATTGTACTATGCAAAATTTTTAGGACATTGTACAAGATTTCAAATACGTTTTTTTTTTCCTTTTTCTTGTCGCTGTTGTCTAGCATCTGCATTTAATGATCAGTCTCAATTATTTTGCAAAGTATTTGAGGGTCGTGGACTCATGTATTTGAGAAAGGAGGAAGGTAGTTTGGCATTTACATGGATTTTAGCAATTTTTTAGTAGTTATGTTTCAAATTTAAATAGTTTCTCAGCATTGTAAGAAGACAATGTGGAAGTGTAAGAAACGAACAGGTGCTGCTTTGGGCAATGACAAGAATGAGAGTGAGTGTTTGAAAGCTTGTGAGACTTGGAAAAACTTGTATAAAAATGGCAGTCAGTTTTGTTAACTATCTGTGTGTGTGTGAAATAACATAATTTTGTGGAAAACTGAAAAGTTTTTAACTTAAATTTTAAGTGTCAAATATTTGGATATCAGTTTAAAAAAAAAACACATTCTGTATCTCTCAAGGTTCATCATTGAAGAATATTGGAGAGGCCAAACGTAAAGTGTTTCAAGACTCACCTAAAAGGAGATCAAGATCCAGAAGTAATTGAAATTTGTGTTGTGTGCAAATAGTTCATTATAAGTAGCTATTGAGTGTATTTTTTTATGTAATCGCCCACGTATCATAATCTCTTCATTTTATCTCAGATGTTGTCTTCCTTGACGATAGAATTTTAATGGATCCCAAATTAAATATCTAAATGCTGTAGTGCTGAATTTTGTTCAACTTCCTCAGTGTCATATTGCAAGAAATGTAATTGAAATTGTACCTGTACCAGGTGTTTCTAGTACATATATTGTGTACATTTATAGTTATCTACAGATGAAAACACGTCAATTGAATCGTTTCCCTACCCAAATCCTCTTATCTTAAACTTGGAAGAATACTGTGGGATTTGTTTTACTGGCTTTTTGTAAGTAGCAGGTTCTCCTGGAGCCACTTCAGTCTGCTTTATGAAATCAGAGTCCTAGTTTTTTTAGATAGGAACATTAATTTGAAAATTATTCGTATTTTCAAGTTACTATATTTTTAATATTTTCAACTATTTGTTCCCACTGGAATGGAATACTTGTAGCTGTAGGGCAATTTTCAGTTTACATATTTGTGCCCCTGGAGCTTGCAGTCTTTGAAATAATAATACTCTGTAGCTTCATAAACTAGAGAGTACTGGAGAGTGTAATGATGTTGTCATTTCATCCTGATGAACCAGTATATTTCTTAAATCTTCATCTATCTTTTTGTGATAGAGCAAGTGTAAACAATTGCTGAACCTAGGGAAAGAATATGTAGGTTAGATGGTGACCTTTTGTTATTTAGTTAGCTGCTTTTGAACTTTACAGTGAATGATCATATAGATGTGTGAATAAGTCTGTTTTGGTTTAAAATGACCAAAGTGAATCTGTTCTTAAGAATTTTGGTTCACAAACAAAGGGGATCTTATGGTCTCCTGTAAAACGTAAGTAATCTTGTTGGAAGGAATCTGGAATTGCTATGCCAAAAGAGAGAATTAATCTGTATGGTTGGTGATAGCTTGTTTTTTTCCAGAAGCCCCTTAAGCTGATCTCCAGTGCCTTCACCAGTGCCAACTGGAGAGCTCCTGGCGGAGATGTAAAAATTAGATTCCACGATAAGACACTATTAGAAAGTGGCAGAAGAGTTACAATGAAGAAACAAATGTTGGGCAGTGATATTCAGATCTTATACTAGAGCTTATGTAGGCATACTCATCTTTCTAAAATGACTATTGACCAGTTGATTTGGATGTGTTTAGAGCTTGCCTTCAGCAACAGAAACCAGACCTTAGGCATTAAGAGGTCATCAAACTGTGTTAATGTTTAACCATGTGTAGAAATAATGACTGAAAGAAAAGTAACTTAAATAACTAGATCAGTTCAAAATAATTTGAAAGTGGGTTTTAGATTATTTTTCATGTAAGTTTCCCCCATCCCCCATCCCAAGGTAACTTACATGGAAATAAAAGAAACCAAAAAAAGAGGACAAAGGAACCTACAGAAGATTTTGAAGTTCAGGAGGCACCTAGGAAAAGACTCAGGATGGATAAACAGAATAATCGGAAGGTAATTATGTTGTTGGTTTGTTTGGGTGGATTTATAGCAGCACCAATCACATTGCTGTAGTTAAGTTTGTCAGCATTTCCATTTCCAGGACTAAAAAAATAATGTCTTTGAATCAAATTAAACTGTTGTAAATATTCAGAGAAATGTGAGCTTGTTGCCATGGGTTTTCTTCTTTGGTTTCAAGCAAAGAGATGTGAAGTTGCTTTTGCTACTTAGACTGTGGTGAAAATGCGTGCTGAGAAAATCTGTTTCCCAAAGGAATATGCAGAGGCATGACATCTCAGTATTGCCAAGCCTTATAGTACTTTTCCTTTCCCTGTGAATCAGATTTCAGGCGTGTATACAAGAATGTGTACAAGACTCTCTAATGTGTTAGTGATACTTCTTTTAGACAAAAGTTGGGGAAGAGAGGAATGCAAGTTAAGCAGAACAGGAAAACTAATTTTCAAGAACTGGATTGAATCCTACAGTACATTTTAGTGACATCCTGTCTAATTTCTTAAGATAGGAAACTGTAGTAAATACAGCATATTTATCATGCAGATCACAAGCTTCTTCTTTTTAGTTTAACTTGCTTGTGAGAATGAGAATTTTCCTTACATAAGTCACTAAAATTATGTATGTAAATGTCAGCCCAAATCCTGTAGATGCTCAAGTATAGGTTTATTTAGTTGTGATTTTAGACCAGTGAACTTCTTGGGTTTTACTTCTGTGAACAGTTTAGCTCATAGGTGTTTTCACATGTGTTACTAGAGTACCATACTGTGGTGTGGGTATTGCAGACCTTGCCTGAGGACTTCAGTGTCACATTGGTTAAATGAAGCAAGATAATATATGGAAAGGTGATAGATTTATTTTTAAATGAATTCTGGAGGTCACATTTAGAGATGTCAGTCTGATAGGCTTGTTATTTCAGTAGCTTGTCTTGATATTGCGGATATCCAGACAACTGGTTAAAGCTCATTGAAAACAGTAAGTAGAATTTCAGATAACCAGACTTACGTAACTTAATAGTAAGGAACAAAGAGAGTTCTTAGAGAAGTTTTGGGGAGGGACAAAAGTGTTTTTTGCACTTTCCCCTCTGAGAGGCCGGTGATTGAGTATCCATTTTATATTCTAGGAGAAATGTTTTAGAAACTTCAAATATATGTCTAATTGATTTGAATTACTATAATGCACTAGATAGAGGGAAATAATTAAGTTTATTTATTAAAATTAACCTTTGTTACCAAGTCCTTGTTTTGAATGAAATAAAAGTTCTTTCTTTATTGCCTGACCAGTTTTTGTTTGCAACTGGCCTTGGACGATCATAAGTAGAATGAAGGATGTTTACAATATAGCTCACAAAGAGGAGATTCTGATATCTTTGATACCATGATGCAGATGTGACTCTTAACAGAAAAATAAATAAAATAATTGAGATAAGTTATTCTAATAAGATACACACCACTAATAATACTGATTTAGGTAACGTGCTACATACACAAAGTGGTGTCCTTTGTTTAATTTATCAGAATTAGCTTTAAGGAGTCTGGTACGTATAAATACAGTGCAATTTGGAAACTCTAAATGAATAAGGCAGTACTTTTTGTGCTTCTGCCCAGAAGGATCACTTATTGTAGAATGGCTGCTTTCTGCTTTTATTTTTTTTTTTTACTGGATAATCTTTTAGTCATTTTCCTGCCTCTACCAGCTGAGGATCGTAGCTGAAAGTGCTGCTGCTTAGTAGAAGATGTAGTGAATGGCAGCAACAGTGTTTACACAATGATTCGAAAAAACAAGCACTTGCTGTGCACTTCCTTCCGCTATTCCCAGATTGTGTGTAGACTTATGTTACAATCTTTTGGGATAGGTGAAGGCTTACTGATTTTTCATGAGCACTTGCTGTGCATTACCCTTTTCTTTTTGTCCTAAACTCTTACTTACAGAATCTGAATGTTGTTTCACAAGTGACTAAATTATAGTAGGTATATGCAAGTCTTGAAGTCTTTTTGTTCATCGATGCTTTCAAGATGTATGTAAAATGCACATTAACAGAGGGGTTTCTGTACAGCCTGCTTTAAATTGCGTGAATTATCCTGTACATTTTTATTCATTGTACACAGCAGCATCAGTGGTAGGGCTCCTTGGTCTATTTAGATATCAGTAGAAGTGTAGTGCAACACATTTGTAGTACAGTCTCACCTTCTCAGTACCTTCTCACCTGGACATTTTTTATAAAACAGTCAGATAAAGAATATGAAAAAGTACATCGTATTTGTTACGTAGAGTTTTTTCTTACTGCTCATTTTAGCATTTTATAGGGTTGAGCATTCTTGGCTACAATTTTATGGTCTTATTATTTGAATAAGTTTGTGAGATACAAAGAAAATAACAGTGATATCCTGCAAGGAACAGTGTCCAATTTTGACACAGCTTTGACAACAATTTCCCCAGTTTTGGCCTAAAACTTAATGATAAATTCTCAGCCTGGAGCAACTTTATTCATTGCATATGCTCCCTTGATAATAGTGTTTATATTTTGGAAATGCTGGAACAATCTTAACCATAGTAATTTTTAAAATGGGACTGCTGCAAGTTGTGGAGTTGAAAGCAAGCCTCTGAGACTTAAATTCTGCATTTATTCTCAAATTTATATAGTACTTCTGCAGTTTACCCTTAATAATCAAAGGTTTTAATTTGACCAGTTCAGACCAAGATAGTAAGGGTAATTTACATGTTTTGTTTTCATATAGAGCTTCCCTTTCTGAAATGCTGAGTTTGGGATGGATAAGTGGGATGCTGGAATACCATGTTCTTTAATTTTACTCATTTGTTTATGGGTTTGTACCCTGTTTTGTACATAAGCTATAAAAAAATTACTTAAATGGGGTTAGCTTAACGACATTACCATGCAGGTATTTGTAAAGACACCTTAATAACATAAATCCAGAAGTAATTGCTAGTTTTGTCCAACCACTCATAAATTAGGAGTTTTTTTATTTTTTCTTTTTTTTTTTTTTTTTTTTTTTTTTGTGACAGAGGGAGACAAGCAATGACAAAACACCAAAAACAAACTCTACTAAGGTCACAGAAACCTCCTCTTCACAAAAGAACCAGTCAGGTAATGTGGTCAGAATAAGTCTTAATGTAACTTTTTCAGTTAAATAATATAAAAATAATCAGGTTGTCTGAGGTAGTCAGCTAAATTTGCTGATGCAATAACAAGACACAGCCACTGTGCCACAGATGGGGGGGGACTGTGCCCTCTTCCTTCACTACCACCATTTTGCAGCATTATACTTGCTTGAAACTGTGCATTGCTGATTTAGAGCAGCAGTTTACAAGTTCACCATTTGATGGCACCAAATTAAAGCTATTTCCCTGTGATCTTGGAGAGCAGTGATAAAAATCCTACTGCTCCAATTTGTTCTTCAGTTGTCCAATAAAACAAGTGCAGTGGCCATCATTGCAATCAGTTACTATGTAATTTTAGACCTTTTAAATGATGCTTTATGGGAGTCAGTGTGGTGCATGAGAGGGAATTCTAAATAACCTTGTACCAAAAACTAGATGTTCAAGGTTAAGATAACTTCTGTAAGAGCATGTCTCTTTAGATATTATAATGAAATTCCAAAGATGAATAAGCTTCAGAAAGTTCTGCACAACATAGAAGTGGTGATATGTCTGGTACCTTGTCCCTGTATATAAGCTTTCTCTTAACAAAGTATTAGTGGTACGCAGATTCTGATGACATAACGTAGACCTTCTAGTGCTTATTTGAGGACATACCTGTTACCTCTGCTTTAAAGTGGTCATAAGTCACAAGCTGTTTTGCTTTTAAGAGACATAAGTGCTTGGGGAAAACTTTTAGCCATCTGTAGTATGTATTTGCTTAATAGAAACCTCTTTGTTTTTAAAATCAAGCAAAAACACGTGGTTTCAGAAACATCTTGTTTTCTCAGCCTTACATAAATGCCCAGAAGACCTACATAAATCATTCCTTCTTTTATCTGAAGGAATATTTTGAATGGCTTCAGGGAGATAACGTTTTAAAGTTCCAAACTTCACTTTGTAAACCAAAATTATTTTACAGCAACGAAAAATCTGTCTGATGCATGTAAACCTCTGAAGAAGCGAAATCGGGCTTCAGCAGCAGAATCTTCAACTCTTGCTTTTAGCAAAAGTTCATCTCCTTCAGCTTCCTTAACTGAGAATGAGGTAAAAAAAAAATGGTGTTTGCACACAGCCATTTAATCACAGAAATTTTCAGGTGTGAATCTTTTTGTTTAAAAGCAAAAAACAAAGGCGAATTCTCTAACGTTGGTGCTCTAGACAAGTTACAGTTCTGGCCTCTGTGAAACCTGTTAATGTGTGCATTGCAAATTCATTTATTGTAACAAGAACGTCTGATTTGGGGACGTCAAAAATATTATTGTGGTTTTTAATGTATTTACCAACAAAGTTTTAGAATTGTAACCTTCTGTTAGAGGCAAAGTAAAATGCCAGTGTGTTCTGTATTTTCTTCTACAGACTTTATGTAAGCGTACTACATTAGTTACGTTATGTAACTCAATATTGTCATGTTGCCATAGCTTTTATATTGAAGCAAGTTCCTAATCCTCCAATGTAGAACTGGACAGTTTTCTGAGCAGAGCCCCTTTAAGCTCAGATTAGTTTTCAGGCTGTTTAAGTGCTATTTCTCTGTGATGCAAATAGCTTCATTGTCAGAAGAGTTAAGCAGGCAGTGAAGGATGTATCTTTTCGATACTTACTAATCATAGTCTTAGGTCTGCATATTTGGAACTGTATCTTTTCAATTGACATACAATAAATGAAATGTATGTACCAGAATTGTATTCATACAATCCCTTGAACTGTTCCCCGAGTTATCTACACTGTTAAAACAAATCAGCCAAAGAGTTGCAGCATGAGGGTCAAGTGTGCATGCTGTGTTGCAGGTGGATTCAGAAATGTAGTTGGTAGGATTTATTAAACTATCCATGGAAAAACACCTTCAAGAAGTTTGTATTACAGAAGTTGTAGAGAAAATACTTGCCTGCTAATGAGAGAGTAGGGCTTCCAAATATCCTAGAGACTCTGTAGTCTCCCTAAACAAAAAGCATGAGGCTCTTAGGCACTATAATGAATGCAGTTAAAATATCTAGACTATGTTCATAAATGGTTTACCTTTGGGGGGTGGGGAAGGTTGCATGTTAATGGTTGTTTATCTTACTGTAACTTGAAAATACCTTTTATAAAAAACAAACAAACAAAAAAAAAACCACCTTGCATTCTCCCTCCTGTACCCTAATAAAATAAACTGAAGAAGTCCCACCAGAAAAAAATGTCCAGGGCAGTGGTCAAGAAAAGTAATAGCTGGTCTCATTTTGTTCTTGCAATTGAGAAACTCCCAGTTATTATCATATATAGCATAACACTTTCTTCTGTTTTGACTTTACTATCGGGACTTGCAATCTAAGCTGTTTGTATTTGGGACCAGCTATTAAGCCAGACCCATTTAAGGATCATACTATATTTTTCATTCTAAATATGATCTCAAAATTTTGTAATCTCAGGAGAAAGATCCTTCTATTTCTGTTTATAGTGTTATTTAAAAAAAAAAAAAAAAGAATGAAGTCTACAGAAATCTTTCTCTATAAAAGTCTCATTTTTGTAGGATTTGGGGTTGTATCTTAGCAGTTTACATGTAAAAATTGAAAGGCTGAGATGAAAATCTTAAAACTTCGCTCTTAATTTACTCAGCTACTGCTGAACAGGAAAAAGTGTGAGTAAAATTAACATCATACAGTGCTCATAAGGCAGATATACAGATTAGAAAGTGAATTCATGTTTTCCTAATGTTCCAAAACAGTTGAATCATAAAATCAAAGAATGGCCTGGGTTGAAAAGGACCTCAGAGAACATCTAGTTTCAACCCTCCTGCAGTCAACATAACAAAAATGTATCCTATCAAAAAAACATAGACTTGAGGGAAGCTGGGTGGGTTGAGGAGTAGGTAACAGTGGGCTGGATCCTTAAATGGTTTAAAGCTGCACTGACACGAAGTTTTACCAGCTAAGGGTTGGACCCAATTTGTTTCCTATGATAATAGATTTATTTTGCCTTTAAATAAATATTAAAAATATATGTAGATGACAGGCATGTATTTCTGAACTCACAAAACAAGGAAAGAGAGAAACCTTGGATTTTGTGGGTGGCTTTAAAAACCTTTTTCCCTTTTGTACTGTGATTTAGCACTTGTCTAAACAGCTAAATACATGTATGTCCTGAGAGTGTTCATCCAGAGAGAAAGCTTCTCCAGAAAGACGAGGGAGAGAGTTTTAAGAAATAAACACAATCATGCAATGCTGAAAGCCTTGCTCTGCTAACTGAATAGGATGTAATTCTTTTCAACATTAAATACATTTGCTGACTAACTTTTATATTTGTGTTCACTATTACACTTCCAAGTGTTGACTTAAGTGATCTTCTGACAAAGGTGAAAAAAGATACTGCATATTCCACAAGCACATACACCTTCACCAAGCAATATTAAGTGGATTCTGGCTGTTTGGTTTTGTGGGGTTTTTTTTCCTTCTTTTTTTCCCTCGCTACGTGTGGACAGCTTGTTCTAGAAGGGAACCTGCATATAAGTGTTATTTGTCAAGGACTGTAGCTAGTTGCAAGCCTCTTAAATGTCACTCATTGCAACTAAAGTTTAGTAGAAGTGTGTTTAGTAAAGAGGGGTGTGCACAGTTGGTTTTTTTTCTTCTTTGAAAGATCATCTTATTTTGACTATTTACAAAGATTTTGGATGGTTTTTATTGTTATTTGGGGTATTTTTAAATGGGAATACTTGAAATATTACAAAATGAATGGAAGCCCAAATTTTTAATCCATAAGTCATTTTAGGTGCCTAATTTAGAAGGGAGAGAGAACCATGGAGTAGGCTTCTCCCTTAAAAAGAAGACTTAACATACCAGAGGGTAAAAGGTAGGCCTTTCCTCCTTTCAAAAAATTGGGGGTTTAATTGTTTTAACATGATAGATAGGACCAGTAAGGATTTTCCGTAAGTCAGTGGACAAAAAAATAGCAACGCCTTTGTTTTTATTTGATATTTATACATGAATGAGTAAATGTCATACCTGCATTTAATCTTGGGGAAAAAAAAATACTTGATTTTACTTCCAGGCACTTGGCATAACAGTAATTTCCTTGAAATCTATTTCTTAATGAGCAGCTGTGAGAAAGATAATCAACATTTCCAAGTCTACAAAAGTTCAGAGTAGTGCTTTACTGCTGGTATAAGATTCGATGTAACCATCCAAAACCTCGTATTTTTGAAAAGAGATGCAAGTGCTGTCTTTTGCCTTTTCCTTCTACCCCTCAATAATGTAGTAGGTGCCAGTAGAGTGTAACCAGTATTTTTTAATAAATAAAAAAAGGCTTTGCATTACCATTGTTGTTGGATTATTAGTACATTTTGTGTATTTGCGCAAGACATACCTGTTCTAGCTTTTCAATCAATTTTTGTCAATATTGGCTGGCTTCATTAAATTGAATGGATTTGTTCATAGTAGATTAATGTCATAGTATCCTGTAGGATCTAGATACTACCTCTGAACTATGTCAGAGAATCATAATGTCTTTAAAGAGGACAAAATAAAGAACATGTGATACTCTAAATTCTTAGCTAGTTTGTCATTCATCATATCCTTATGAAGGAGGAGCTGACCAGCAGATGGCAGTTGAAAGAAGCCTGTGATAGATCTTGAAAGTGTTGTTTTTAATGTAAGTTCTGTATCTTCCCTGGAGGGAATTCTTTGTGTAACATCCAGTGTCAAAACATGCACAGCTGCTGGTTATAGCTCCAACTTCTTGTATTTCCAATGCCTAAAAATGTAAGACGGTAGCCTTAAGTTTTGCTTTTTTTGTGCTTATTAAACAGTACATTATTTTTAATTACTAATTTCAGGCAGATTTCTTTTATCTGTGTTTTTGGTTTTTGTTTGATGGGTATTAGTATCTATTCAGAACGGAAAGAATACATACAGAATTTAAAAGGTAAGCTGTTTGAACCAGAAGGTAGTCATGAGACATGTACAACTTGCAACTAAGTACATCAGCTCCATTTATCAACCCTGGAGTCTAGCTGTCCTACATTATACGACTAAAATACTCCAGGCATGCTTAATAAAGGTAAAAATAACTGACTTTGTGATCCTAAGAACAGAAAGGAAGAAGGAAATTCACATTATTTTTAAGAAACTACTGCCCTGAAGAGAAAATAGTTGAAGATATCCTTGCAGGTTGTTTTAAAAACATATGTATCAATGTGTTTCTGGCATTTTATTCCTAGCTTCCATCAGTGATAATTTTCTCTTCAAAACAAGGCTTAAGAATAACAATATTTAGTTTCTCTTTACATCCTTCATGACCTAGCAGACAGTTGTTTCCTGTTTGTTTCTGTATGCCTATAGATATCACTTCCCTGTTTCAAAGTACCAATAAGCAGTCAGGGGTATGGTTTTTTGGAACACTGCAAGTAATTGGACTTCTTTCATGCTAAACCTTTGCCAAAGCCTCTAACATTTGAAATGACTTGCATTGCCTACCAGGCCATACTGCTTTGTTACGATGCTTTCAGTTTCATGTGGAAAAAAAAAGTTCTAGGTTCGAATCTTGTTCTTTGGCAGCACGTTTTGTGTAGAAAATTAAGTTTCTTATGTAATTACTCTCAGCTTGTGTATTACTTAGGCTTCAGAGTGCAGAGAATCTGTTTACTGAATGTTTATCAAATGTAGGTTTTTACATCTCATACCAAAGTATCATGGGTGTCAATAGGCAATTTTATAATGTTTTAAAATGTTCTCGAAATTCTAATTAACTTTCCAGGCAAATTCAGAAATGCATAATATCCTTACCTGAAACGTCTAACTACTGCTAATAATAAAAATGAAACTGTCCCAGGCCGTCTTTTTGCTATGGTAGTACTGTGTACACTTGTGGCACCGCATACTTAAAGAATTTATCTAGTCTAGCAGTCTGGGCCAAAATACCATTCTTCAGTTCAGGAATTCTTATACTGAAATAAAGGAAATGTTAACTGTAACTCAATTGGCTCTGTCAGTTTTTCTGTCTGCGTGTGGGTGCACAATAGATTGTCTTTCGAATACAGTCTGATCTATCTGTATGTTGTTTATATATTTTTATATATCTTGTGCTTAGATTTAAAAAAAACAACTACACAACTAGTCATTAAGACTTTTGTTAAGAAGAAAAGGCAGTTGGTAAATCTCTGTGGAAGGACTAACAAGTTTCCTTATCAGAAGATCCATACTCCAGGCTTTCAATAGGAAGCTCTTAGCCAGACTAGTCCACTTCCTCCTGGCTGACTGTGGTATGGACATCACTGATGCTGAAGTCACTGCAGGAAGTCTGAGTTTGTAGCAGTGTCCTTAGTTCTAAGCACGGTGGAGCTTAATAGCCAACAGCATTCAGAAGTCATGGAAACATGATATAAAATGCTTACGAGAAGATGCAAAATAGCTGTTAGAGATAGTGGGTGACCTGAAAGCGGTAGGTTACTTTTTTTTTTGTGGATCTTGATGAACCTGCAGCAGAGGTGATTTGGCTTCTGCTATGCTCTTTTTATTTTCTATACCCCTAGCTTTAAAGGAAATCTACATTGTGGATTTTGTTTCCATTTTATGTTCTACAGCTGGGATTGTAAAACAAAAGATGTTTGAGTCAAACAAAGGAAAGCATTAGGGTTAACTTTCCTGTCTGAATGTATTTGCCCTTTAGTTGATTTTCTAACTGATTAAGCACAACATGACAGAAGAGCAACCTGATCTTAATATGACTAAGACCACAGCTTGTATTCTTAATGTATGCTGTTTAACAAGCACGTTTGAGTAATACAAGAACTGCTTTCATAAGACTGAATGTATTGATAAAGTAAGTGCTCTGAGGTGCTCTGTACATTTTAATGAAAATTGCACTTTGGTAGCTAGAAAAAATCTGAAGGGGTTTGCAGCTGGTGGAGTGATGACTATTGGAGCCCATTCCTGTGTGCACACCGTGGATACATAAATGCTAGCAACTTTCTCACCGCAATTTCCAATTTCATTTTTAACCTTGATACGCTGGGCAGGGAAAGCATGTCTGAATTGGCTGTAGGAAATGAAAATTCCTGGCGAAGCCAATAAGCACTGAAGCGTACTTGAACCTTTTACACTTTGCAATTGCTAATATACAGTGGATAGTATTTGAAAACCTTGCGTTTCATGAGGTGTGTGCTTTTGCCTCAGCAAATATTGATGTTCTCATCCTTTAAAGACAGGGAAGAAAAAAATGTCATCACCTACACCCCCTTCCCCACCCCTAAGATGAAATGAGCCAGCAAAACGGTTTTTAGATGTCAGCTTTTAAAAAGGAAGACTTAATCCCAAGGTTAAATCAAAAAGCACACTTAATGGCCACATCAGCATCTGGTTGAGAGTCAGCCTTGAAGGTCGGAACAGTTGCATTTTAATGTCATCCTCTGGCAATTTTTTTTTTTTTTTTTTTGAATTCTTAGGCTGCAGATGGATGAGTACAGCCATTTGTTCTCAGATCTGGGATTTCTGAACATCTTTTTCCTTGAAATTATGATGTGGTGGTTTTGCTGGCACTGTTTGATTTGGGAGCTGTCAGAAAGGAAGTGGAAAATTGTTAATGGAGTAGAAAATTTTGAATAGAAAAAAAAAAGGGTGGATGGAGTAAATATCCACAAAGCTTTTCACTTCATTCTCACTCAGTTCTTTGAAACGCAGGATCATTTGACTTCTTAAATTCCACATCATCCTTTCTTGCGTTGTACTCTCAGTTGGCATCCAATCTATGTCAGTACCATATACGTGTGTATATATCTATATGTATATATGTTTTAAATGCATGACATTTCAACCATCCAGTTGTGGAACTAATGGTACCACTTGCAGAATTCAACCACATCATTCTAGGAATTTGCAAGCTGAGCTTACATGCCAACTTGCATGTCATTTAAAAAAAAAAAGAAAAGCCAGAGGGAATAAGGAATTGGCTCACATTTCTGCTGAAATTTCTGGCTGAAACTTGAATTGGGATTCTGGTTGCAAAGAATACTTTAAAAATTGTTGCAGAGTTGAGCTTAACATTTAGATGTACTGAATGATGTAAGAGTGAAAGATGTTTCTATACGTTAGTGCTTTGTCCTTTCACCATTGAATGCCTTGGTTGATGGTGCAGTGAGCTGAAACTCTCAGTGGTGTAGCTGAGGAAAGTATTACAAGAAAAACAATTTAAAAGTGATTTTTACATAATGCTTCTGTTGAATCCTTTTCCTGCCTTCTTCTCACATATCTTTCTAGACAGCTTCAATAAAAAGACAAAATTAAGAATACAAACATATAAAATCACATTATATACATTGCTGACTCAATTTACTTCCTTTTTGTACTCTGGTTTATTATTTTAAATCTAAATACACACACATTTCTCCCTCCTTTCTTAGCCTGACCAACAGCCTCCATCAGAAATGAATTCTTACTTACTCAGCATAACCTTGAGCAGGAAAGTACATTATTCTACAATCTGTCCTCACATCTCTGTGCACACTGAATATCACTTTTGCACAATCTTTTTGATTAAATAATTAAGCAGTAGAAAATCTTATATTTAGCAATTAAACAATTGCCCACCGTATTGGTTGCTGGCGTAATCTGCCTTTATACATCAAATATTGCAGTGTGCAAAGCATCTTCATTCAGTGAAGAATTAATGCTGGAGATTGCTTTTATAACCATTCTTCCACAGTCTATCTAGAAGTAGGTCAATGTTTGTCTGAAAGAATCCATTAAATGCTGCTTTTGATTATTGTGAATAGGGAGTTTTAACATATGCAAAAGGCTTAGTTCCAAAGAAAATTACAACAACATTGGAGATGTGAAGTCTTGATGCCCTGATTGTTGTACTGTCATAGATCTGAATAACTATTACCCAAACGTTGAAGTACGTAAGATGTATGATCAATGTACGTTGACATCAGCAGACCCAATTCTTCATATTGTGATCTGTTGCCAGATTTTGTATCTTTCAGTTGCTAAAACATGGTAAAAATACCATATTAAAACCAAAGAATGTATAGAGATGCCAAAATTCTGTTTCAGTTTGACTCGGTAATGAATATTTTCTCAATAACAAAGCTATCGAGAGCCTGTTAAAAAGAAAGAAGGAAAGAAAGAAAGTTGTTTAAAAAAAAACGTCGTCACATGTCCTGCCATGTTCTCTTTGAGTCTCGTGTGCATGAGCAGTGCATAATGTACTTCCAAAAGGAAAGATAGCTGTGAGAATCTGATGGGAATTGGAAGTAAGGCTCCTGATGATTTCAGTTAGTCCTTGTTTTCAACTCAGATTTTTCCCTTTTTCTCCTGTCTCTTCTGTACGCTCGCAGATACACAGTTTTCAGTAAAAAGACCTGGATTTGAGTTCTCAGATATCAGCTGCTTGCTCTGTGTTCAGCCAGCGCAGTGTGAAAGCCTCTAACAGCAACTACTCTGAAACTGAGTTGTTTTGTAGTTGAGATGAGAGGAAAGCCTGTCTGGTGTGCAGAATGTGAAGTGTGCTGGTGCTTGTGAGGATGTCGGTTCCGTGCTACAACATTGCTAATTGAGAAAGCCTGTGATTATAGAACTGGGAGTGCATTGCTGCAACTTGTCATTCGCACAGCTGAAGTGAACAGCTTTGCCTTTTCTCCCCCTAAATTTACTTTGCCTTTATGAAAAATAAGGTATTACTCAACATGTGCAACAGAATAACACAGCAAGCCAGCAACTGCTGTGAATTACTAATTAACAGGTTTTGCCACTAATCTAAGCGTGGCTTCCTTTGAACCTTTGCCTAAATATCAGAAGAGGTAATTATGTGCAATTTACTTTTCTAGGGAGATTATGTTACAAAAATAAAGAAAGGGCAAGCTCTGGCATGATCACAAGGAAGATTCACGTTTGACTTAACAATTGTAGAAAAAAAGAAAAAGATCACAAAAACTTGTATTGGTTTTTGCTGAATGCATATCCATCCATCACATCTGTCACGATGTGACGTATTAGCTGTGTTAACAAATCCCACGAGTGTTAATGTTTAATTTTAGAGGTGGCACTGTTTTAATGTAGAAAGCGATTTGCAGCAGTCTTATAAAACCTCTTCAGTTAGCGTTTTTAATCAGAAGGTATTTTTATTGTGGAACTGTTCCCTGGTGGCTGGGAGCCCTGGCTGTGCTGTCGCAGCATGCGCAGGCTGCAGGCAGTTGCCCCTGTTCTGCAGGCCATTTTGTTGTAGGTCCTCCAAGAAATGTTTTCGACAGATTGTCCCAGCCTCTCACAGGCCTTCAGGGGACAGGGACACGTTTGGCTTCGTTCTATCTCCATCAGCTTTTCCTGGATAGCCTCGGGAGCTGAGCTCCCAGGTTCTGGCTCTGATCACAGGGAGCAGACCAAAGAATGAGTGTACAGAATAGAGTTATTTAATGAGAGAGGTGACTAGTAGAAAGTGAGACTGAGAACATGAGTTTAAACTCAGAATTCTCCTCCAGAAAGGCATCCCTTTCTTACAAGTGTAAGAGGAAATCTGCTCACCATGCCCTTCGTTTGCTCCCTAAAATTAGCTACCATGAAAACTCAAGTGTTGGTGATGGTAGCTCTGAGCGTTGGATGGGATGCACCGTTGGGATTGTAGCACCCCTCACAAAGCAATTTAAGTCCAATGCCAAGCTTAGAGATTCAGTGATCCTTTGACGTTGCAGCAGCGTGTCCCTGCTCGGCTGCTTAGTGCAGTGTTGGTGCTGAATGGAAGTCTGATCTGTGATTTGCTCAGGGCTCCTGGTGATTGCAAAGCAGAAGTGGTATTTTTTCCTGCAAGATAGTCTCAGCCTGGTAGCCTTGTAGCTGATTGTCTACAAATATTTTGTTCATGTGATGCGTATTCATGCGTGAGATCCGTCATGAGTCTATAGGCTGCTGTGAATTGCCAAGTTCTGTCTTAAAATTTTGCAAGAACTTGGGTTTTGTGGCTGTGATGGTAGCATTCAATTCTTGCCAGCACTGCTTTAGCACAGTAACCGTTCAGTGTAAATGATGGGCTATTGCATTAACACTAAGTAGGGCAGTAAAATTCCAGGTCTGTAAGGAAATGGTTTTCAACCTATGGTTCGTGCATGGCTGTGATTTTGTAGTCCGTGTCTAAGGGGTTTGTGAAAGGTTTCCATCTGTCCATAAGATTACCTTTTCATATGCATCCTTCATCTGACTGTTTACTACTACATAAACCAAAGACAAGCCAATAAACTATTGCTGTAAAGCAAATCTTACTCTCCTTTGTCTTGGCATACGTGCCATAGGGTTTGTTCTCTTTCTGTGCTCTGCCTTGAGAGCAGGGAGCTTGGGCAGCAGGGTGCTCTTCTCCAGGGGGTGCATGGTGGGAAAACAATTCTCTTAACTCCAGATCTGTGTACAAAAGTTTTAACTTAGGATTTAAGAAAAAGTTTTCACTGTAGGGGAAATACAGAGGACACCAGTAGCATTAAATTAGTGTATGTGACTAATTTTGGCAGGTCCTAACAGGAACGTAATGACGTACTATAAAAGGTTAGAGGAGTGCACTGCTTATACTAAGTAGTGTTTCTATGGGAAGAGTTTAAACAGGAATGAAGAGTGTTGTGTAAGTTTACTTCAACCCTAAGGGAAAACACTTCTGGATTTCTGTTGAACTCCAGTACTACCCTTCTTAATCCAGCATTTCCCAGCAAAACCTGGCTACTCCTGGCCATGCATACAGTGTGCATTTGCAGTTTGCTGTTTTCCATCTCCTTCCAGAGATCAGATTTCCTGGTATCTGAACAAAGCAATGGTTTTACATTCGAGTTCTTTTAACCCACTGAAGGATACCACTTATAAAACCATTGGGGAGAATCTTGAGGTGAATCCAGTTGTAGAAGTATTGTAGATGAAATGTAGGTAGGAATCACTTCAGTAGCTTGCATTTGCGCAGAGAAAATGAATTTGTAATATGAGTCTTGAAAGTAATCTCAAAAAGAAGTCAGATCCAATTTATGAAATAATTTTAGACACATTCAAAGAGAGCAAACATTAAATGGAGAAATGCAAGTTAGCTGGCAGCAACAGTGAGAAGTAATCAGTCAAAGTCAGCATTTCACAAGGGATTTTATAAAGACTAATACTGGGCCTGATGTCTTTATGTTTTTAGCTCTGATTTCAAAATAGATCACTTCTAATAAATTTGCACATGATGTGGAGATGGGCTGATAGGCAGTGTGCACTTAGCTGCCTAAATTACTTGCTGAGCCAGACCATTTTTAATCAAGTGCAGTTTAATATGGATACATATAAGATTGTATGTATGAAAACAGAAAGCAAATTCTTCATATAGAGCGGAGTGTTTGTGTCCTGACAATCAGCTCTTGGCAAAATGATCTCGTGAGCACTGAGTTTCAATGTTTTATTGAAAAGGTTAGGGCAGGTCCTTAGGCAGTGGAACAGAGGGAGTGCAGAGAAGTCACTTGCTCTGTGGCTGTGGATGTTGTACTTGGAGACTTGGGGAATACTGTCTCCAGTCAGAGAAAACTCACCAAAATTCTCCTGAGGCTGGAAAAAAAATCTAGTGAGAAATTTAGACTGCATTCCGGCTTATCAAAAAGGATTGAAGTGGGTTTAATTGCGTGTACTTCCACAGGAGAAAAAATCCAAAGGGCTTTTGTCGTAAGTGAAATGCCTCAAGAAAGCATCATCAGCTGTGGGTAGCAGTTAGACAACTCGGAAGGAACTCGAGGCATTATTTTTGATGATATGTGTGAATAACCATTAGAACAAGTATCAAGAGAAGTGACAGATTTGTTTTGCAGTTGCAAATCGTGATGCTCTCCTAGAGAATGTCTGTAGCCATAACAATTCTTTTGAGTTCAGACTGGAGGCAGCAATATGAAATTCTGGATTTTCTGCTGTAACAGAGGAGAGGACAAATGACTCATATGTGCATCCCATCCCTGAATTCTGTTGGCCTGAAAACAGCACGGTGTTTTCTCTTAAATGTTAGGATTTTTGTCCTTAAAGTTAATTATGAATATGTTTTTTAGAAATCTTCTAACTTTTAACACATTTGGTAAGACTTTTTATGTAAGATTTATGCATGACAAGGTCATCTTGTGGAATATTTTGAATTCATTGTTAACTGTGACATTCCTTACGCATAGTTTTTCTCTCTTCTGTATAACGTTACCACTCTCTTAAAGGATATTTGAGTCAGAGACTCTGGTATGCAGCTTGAAGTTTTACTGAGTTTCTTTCTAAAACGCATTGTTAATACCATGTAAAGCATGTATTCAAGCTTTAATGGTGGGTTTTTACGATGTCCCTGTGTTATTGGCTAGGCACTGGCTAACTGGGTTATAGGACTGAGTACAAATAAAATGCCATATTACAAAGTCTTGGTGTTTTGTTTTGGCAATTGTTGAGTGTGAAAATAGCTGTTATATTGTCCTGTTGATGAGACTTCCACAAGTGCATACTCTGAATTTAATCAAACTTTCTTTTTAAAGGTGGGGGAAAAAAAACCACAAAAGAACTTAACCTCAATCTGTTAGCCTGAATTGCAGTCTGTTTGCTTCCTTTGGTTGACATTCTGAAAAAAATTCACATACGTGGCTGCTTTCTCTAACGTGTGTGTTTAATCTTCAGATCTTCGATGGCCCAGGAGATGAGCGCTCAGAGTCTCCCTATGAAAGTGCTGATGAAACTCAGACTGAAGTGTCTATATCATCCAAAAAATCTGAGCGAGGAACGGGAACAAAAAAAGAATATGTGTGTCAGGTGAGAGACGGTAGCTGGGCAGGGAGTTGTGTTTTCTGAGGTATCCTGGAAAAGGCATTTTGAAATTTGAAAATGACAATATTAGGGCAGACGCAGGTTTATTGTGCCTATTGCATGGAGGAGACATTAGTGAACATGTCACCGTGTCAGTAAATGGAATTCTTCCTA
Source organism: Phasianus colchicus (assembly GCF_987193195.1). Lineage (NCBI taxonomy): Eukaryota > Metazoa > Chordata > Aves > Galliformes > Phasianidae > Phasianus > Phasianus colchicus. Next base: position 64,581,002 of record NC_143439.1, on the reverse strand, counting down.
AATTATTTTTTTCTTGATCTAAAATAAGTGACTTAGCCTTTCTGGTTTAGTTTCCAGATCAGTAAACTAAATGTGATTTCTACCTCAAGGACAGCGCATGACGTTCACCAGGTCACCAGGGTTAAATGACAGAGAACTGCTTGCTTGTCTGCTAATACAGAGAAGGAAATCTGACATGGTTGTGTGCTTCGGTGTGAGCACAGCAGAGGTGGCTGCACTGCACTTACAGCATGCTCACTGCAAGCTGAACACTTCTGGATCTAAGCTTACAGAGTTCTTAGGTTATGAAAGGGTAATACAATAGCTCTGGGCAGATGAAAGTTGTTTCCAGCAGACTGGAAAAGCAGTTATATTTCCATTTCTTCTTGTACATAATGATGATGATTTGATCATCTATCTTTAAATGTTGTCTAATCACTTAAATTCTGCCAGCATTGTTGTTGAGTTCATTTTTAGTTTTATGTCACTGCTAACAGCGTGGATATAGAAGTATCACTGTGTCTCCTAGGTTATTTTCCTTTTGCCAAAAAAAATGGAAAATAAGGTTTCTTTGAAACCTGCTCAGATGCCATCAGTTTGCTCAGGGAAAAATTCTTAAAGCTGTTTTCGTTTCTTTTTTTCCGGGTATGTTATCATGTACCATGTTTCTATCAATGGTATTTCTCACAGTTTAATGACTGGTATTTGTTGCAACAGGAAGCAAGGGCACGTGATGATACTTGCAGTGTTGTCTTTCGCTTGTTGAATTTGATTTCGCCCATGGGAAAAGAGATTTTGAGGAACAATTTATGGAAAGGAATAGTGAATACTATTTTTTCTGCATATGAACTTTTCTTTAACATTAAATGCCTTTGTGTTGTAAAAGCTATGTGAAAAAACAGGTGATCTCCTGCTGTGTGAAGGACTTTGCTATCGAGCTTTTCACGTGAGCTGCCTTGGGCTCTCTGGAAGACCAGCAGGAAAATTCGTTTGTAGTGAATGTACATCAGGCAAGTTTGTCCCTTTCTATTACATTTTAAAAAGAAAAGGTGTCATTTTCTCATACATTGTTACAGGAAATCATCTCATGCAGATTATGTATCTGTGAACAAACTATACTTCCCTCTTGGTGCCTGATGGTGTGCAAATTCATGTATCACCATTAACTGTGCCATGAGTTAGGATGCTCACTCTGTTTTCAGTGAGAAATCTCTCGCAAATTGGTTGATTTGCTCAGAATTCCACTGCCTTAATAACTGCAGATTGTATCTGTCTGTGTACAATTACAGAGTAGATTTAAGGTCTGCCACAAAGGCCCAAGAAATCCATGAAAAAAAAAAAAGCAGCAAGTGAAACATTTTAAGTCTTTTCTCAGTTCTTTTTGTGTCTGCATTATCTTATGCTTTTCCCATTAAAAGATCACCTTACTGCTATTAATTTAATTTGCTTTTAATCCTGCAATAACTGCTTGGAAGCTCTTAATCTCAAAATGTTACATAAAGATTTGTGTTCTTGCTCGTAAGGTCAGTTCAGTGCAGGTGGTGAACCTTACTGGAAAAAAAAGACTGCTTCTAAATAAGGTTGTTCCAAGCAGTCCAGAGAGAGGATTGGAGAATACTTGTCCTTAGTTTGTGGACTGACAAGCCAAATTTTACAGGATTGCAGACAGTGTAGGATCCTATTCCATTGCTTTAAAAACAAAATTCAGAGTTGTCCTGGCATACTGAGACTTATGAATAAGAACACAAAAGCAGATCAGTGAGGCTTTGAGCATTATATGCACACATTAACTGTGGTGAATTTTCATTGCAATTTTATTCTTGTTGTGTTTTATTTATCTATATCTAAACAAATCAGTATTGAATACTGAAGAGTCAAAGCAGATAAATTGCTGCTTCAAATAATGGAATTTTTAAAGAAACAAAACTCCCCCCCCCCCAACAAAAACTCCTAGAAGTGTTTTAAATACACAGGTCCGAATGAAAATTTAGTTACGTGATTTTTATTATTTTTGCCACTAGGTGTGCATACCTGCTTTGTGTGTAAAGAGAGAAAGGCAGATCTGAAGCGCTGTGTTGTGTCTCACTGTGGAAAATTCTACCATGAAGCCTGTGTGAAAAAATTCCATCTTACAGTGTTTGAGAACAGGGGTTTTCGATGTCCTCTGCACAGCTGCCTCAGTTGTCATGTTAGTAACCCCTCCCATCCACGAATTTCAAAAGGTAGTTTCATTTTTACATGTTTATGACTGATAAATAAGTCTGTTTATGGTATATTAAGGTAAGGAATCTGCTCATGTAGTAGTTCCTCATTGTATTACAGGCATACAGGTACTACTGATTGATTCAAGTATTGCAGCAAGACTTGCTAAATGTGAACATACAATTAGGAGTGAGTTCTTTACTCAGAGAGTGATGATGCCTTGGCACAGGCTGCCCAAAGAGCTGTGGGTGCCCCATCCCTGGAGGCACTGAAGGCCGGGTTGGATGGGCCCTGGGCAGCCTGATTTGGTGGGGGGCAACCAGCCCACAGCAAGGGGTTGGGACTGGGTGGGCTTTAAGGTCCCTTCCAACCCAAAGCATGCTATGATTTTGTATGATTCTGTGCATATTGGAAAACATTTGTAAACACAGCTGCGTGACTGAGAAAAGGTTGTCTGCTCTGTTCATAGCTGAAGCCTTTGTATTTAAATGTGGTAGTGCTATAATGTTCTCTAAAAGCCTTTGTTAATTCAGCGTTGTCACTGACAGTAAAAATGCAAACCTTGAAAACATAATGAAACGCTTCTTGTGTGAATCAGCTATTTCCAGCAGTAATACTATTTGTGAAGATCAAACACTAAACGGGTTTTGTTCAGAAATAAATATGGCAGTGTTCTGCTTTGCTAGGAAAGATGATGCGCTGTGTTCGCTGTCCTGTTGCATACCATGCTGGAGACGTGTGCATTGCTGCGGGATGTGCCGTCATCGCTTCCAACAGCATTGTTTGTACGAATCATTTCACTGCCATGAAAGGAAAAAGTCATCACGCGCATGTCAATGTGAGCTGGTGCTTTGTGTGTTCCAAAGGTAAACTGATGCAAAGCTCTTACGTAGGTGCAGCATCAAAATGGTTTTTATTCTTCAATTTAAATTTGATTTTACTAATCTCTTTACAGAAAGCTATTAGAAATGTGGCGTGCTAAGTTCATCTCCCTTAGGTATTGAAATACATTCAAGTTGGCTTGTGCTGCTTTTAGTTTTTGAGCGTCCTTTCTTTCCAGATATAATTTATTAAAGAATATTTTCACTCAGACCTTGTTCAGCAACCAGAAAACTGATTTAATTCTTTATCAGAGATGCATAATGATAAATCCTTCTTTGTTCTTTCCCCTGTGTTCAATGTACAGAAGCTTTTTGTGTTTCCTTATTGCTCATACGTAATATTAAAACATAAATATTTTAAGAGTTGCTTTTACTTTAGAAGCAGACAGCAAATTGAACCCATATTAGTGTCTGGAGTGCCACTAATTAAGGGCATTTTGCTTTATGCTGAGTAATAAATTTATTTCGTATTGAGAAGCACAAAATGCATCGTGCTGATTAAACCGTGGCAATGAGAATTTACCTATTTGTTAACAAATTAACATGCAGCATAGCAGCTTACTAAGCAGCAGCTAACTTTCTAGTGGTAATTCATGGAACAAACAATCTCATCCCTACCTCTTCCCCAGAGGGGAAAAAAAGAGAAAGAGAAATTTAATTAGACTTAATTTTTGTTGTTAAAATGTTACATATGGTGAATTACTAACATATATTAAGCTATGTTAAATATATTGTAATCATTAAAGTAAAAAAAGCCTAATTTTCCTGTGGTGCATTATTCTGGCTTTTATATCATTAGCTTGCTTTGTAATTTGTATGTATTTACTAACTGGAGTCTGCCAGGCATTCAAATCAGTTAAGACCATTTGGTTTCTGTGCACAGCTAGATGATGTGTGTTTGTTGCAAGCTGGCATGTTTTAACTATTTTTTTCTGGCAGACCCTACCACAAACCTCACTGCTTTGAATCTGGTTGGAATGCAAATCTTTCTTTTTTGTCTTGATGTTTTTCAATCTTTTTTTTTTCTCTTGGAAGGAGGAAGCTTGTTGTGCTGCGAGTCATGTCCTGCAGCATTTCACCCGGACTGTTTAAACATCGAAATGCCAGATGGGAGCTGGTACTGCAATGACTGCAGGGCAGGGAAGAAACTCCATTTCCAGGATATTATTTGGGTTAAACTGGGAAATTACAGGTCTGATGAAAAATTTGTTTTCTTTTACAGTGATATTGGCATGTTTTAATTAAGGATCATACAGTTGGCTTTTCTGTGCCTTGCTGCACACAGATTTCCCATGTCTCTAAGCTGGGAACCACATCTCCCTTAGAGCTTTGCCTGTGCTTAACACCTCTGTTCCAAGACTTGAAAGCTTTGCTGTGCCCATACAAGACTCCATGCAGACTTCTGTGCTTTTGCCATGCTGGCCTTCTGCCCCTTGTTTCAGAGTTCTTTTCAAATAATTGAGTGTGTATAACTTGTAATAGCCTGAATTACTGTCTTCCTTGGCTGGGAGATAAGTCACTCAGGCTGTTAGAGTTTCACACTTACATTGAGATTTGAGTGTGATAGAGATGGGTGGGGTTTATCCTAGAAAGCATTACTAGCTGTTATATGCTGCCACTTGATCTTTAACAAATACAGACATTGCAGACTTTGTTAAATATGCTATTTTTGCTAACCAGATGCAAGGAGATTTATGTGTATCTTGCAAGCAGGCAAAAGTCCCACAGATCTGAATGTCAGGTTTTCCTTTTCTACCTAATCTTCTTCCTGTGCCTACTGAGCTGGAGTGTGAGGAGGAACATATCTCCTTCAGGGTGTTTTGTTTTGTATTTTATTTTGAGGTGCTTTGGTTTTTTTCATCCTATATTTGGAAATAATAATCAGTTACTGCTTTTCAAAGTGATTTCGTTAAGCTTACATAAATTTTGTATTTTTCTGTTTGTATTTCTGTGCTAGATGGTGGCCTGCAGAAGTTTGCCATCCAAAAAACGTTCCCCCAAATATCCAGAAAATGAAGCATGAAATTGGAGAATTTCCTGTGTTTTTCTTTGGTTCTAAGGATTACTTTTGGACGCATCAAGCACGGGTGTTCCCTTATATGGAGGGAGACAGAGGGAGTAGATACCGGGGGATTAAAGGAATTGGAAAAGTCTTCAAAAATGGTACATATTTAGAAGTAAAGGAAGAATAATCTTGTTATATACATGCTTATATGCATGTAAAAGACCTAGCATCTCACTGAAATTCTTTCTGATGACTTTGGCTTTTTGGGAAGCAGAGTAGAACTGATAATAGAATCATAGAATCATAGAGTTACTGAGGTTGGAAGGGACCTCAAGGATCATCAAGTCCAACCGCAGCCTAACCATAGTACCCTAACTCTAACAACCCTCTGCTAAATCGTATCTCCGAGCACCACATCCAATAAACAGTTGATACATTTGTAAAGAGTGTTAACACTCCAGAAGCATTGTTTGCAAGAAAACTAATGGTTTAACTAGGAAGTAGAAATGCTTCTTTAACACACAGGAGTCTAAGCAGGTCAACTTGAGGAGAGTCATTTTCTTTCTAGTGTTTTTGTTGGTTCAACAGTCCTTTCTTTTTTTTTTTAAGCTTTGCAAGAAGCTGAAGCTCGATTTCGAGAAATAAAGCTACAGCGAGAAGCCAAAGAAACCCAAGAAAGTGAACGTAAACCTCCACCATACAAGCATATTAAGGTAAAGTGTGAGGACATGACACTGGATACTCAGAGATATAGGGGAGCACTGGGGAGGAAGAACTCAAGAAATGGGGAACAAAGGTTGTAATGTTGTGTTGGTAACTGTACTTTACCTTTAGAGTCACGTAATTAGGAAGTTTCATTACTGTTGGAACATCTAGTATTGCAAAACCAACTTATTAACTACTGTAATAATTCTTACCATAAATACAAATGTTTTAAAGTGATGTTTGAACTATTTTAATGTATTATTCAGGTGAATAAACCTTGTGGTAAAGTGCAGATATATACTGCTGACATTTCTGAGATTCCCAAGTGCAACTGCAAACCCACAGATGAAAACCCTTGTGGCTTTGATTCTGAGTGCCTCAATCGGATGCTGATGTATGAATGTCATCCACAAGTTTGTCCAGCAGGAGAACGATGCCAAAACCAGTGCTTTACAAAACGTGAATACCCTGAGACAGAGATCATCAAAACAGATGGGAAAGGGTGGGGT